>NC_090378.1:118172847-118488847 GCF_036365525.1 Heterodontus francisci | reverse complement strand
TAAACACAAAACACAACTTCACAAATTGAGGCAGAAGCAGCATCTTCAGCTACAGATGAAAGTTGAGTTTCGCTGCCAGTTCAAAGTGCAGCACATTAGGGTCATTACAGCCGTAACCTTGGAGCGACTTCCAATTTCCACCAGCTGCTCCTGAGGAGTATCGATAAGAGGGAGACGGACAAGTCCCCACCCTCCCCCGCTCTCCTCCACATGTGGGGGGTGGGGAATAGGTGCTTAACCGTGGTTGCAGCAGGGGGGCTAAATTTTGCTCAGGGTGGGAATACGACATTATTCCCGACTGTCCAAATCTGCTCCCTTTCCCAGACCATGGTGCCATTGACAGGAAACACTGGGTCACTAAACACTGGGCGGACACAGACAGCAATTTTACAGAATAAAAATTGGGTCACACTCACATTCACCTGTGTCTAAAGAATATTCTTGGTCTGATGTTGGATATTGAATCATCAGGTAACAGAAATAGGTCCTTGGTATTTATTCTGGAAAAAGTAAATCCCAACAATTACTTCCAATTAAATTATGACAAGAGCTGGAGGCCACACATTCAAACTAGTAAAAGGCAGCTTCAGGACTAATATCAAGGAGTCTTTCTTCACATCAGAGTGACTAATCATGGAATGGATTCCCAGATAAAGTAATGGAAATGAAAGTCATGGAAGAACCAGCTGGATGCTGCATTGGGGAGACTTTAGGGTCATCATCAATGGAGGAGCTAAGGTGGGCCGAATGGACTTCCTCTTCCATTAATATCTTGTAATATATAGAGGAAAGGGGCAATGTCTGTCATCGTAAATGAAAGAACTGGATATTGAGGATTAGTGACTTGTTGAAACTGAAGTGTTCACACTCTTTGTTTCAGAGACAGGATCAGTGACACCTACAATGAGATTTTTCTCAGCAATTTACCGAGACCTCAATATGCTGAGGAAATCTGTCCGAGTGTGGCACTGGGTACAGAAATTTAAAGTGAAATATAACCATTATTTCAGAACATCAGGAAATCCTTTTAAAAGTGATTCATTATCTTCACAAAGACTGCTGTGATGAACCAGTTCTCTGAGGAAGATCTTAATGTGTGTGATGTTTCAAAACACTGGCTTCAAACAGAGACGAGAAACATGCTTTCCTGCCCTCTGTCAGAATAGCTACAGTGATAAACCTGGGCCTAGGAATTCAGGTGCACCTATTTTTGGGAATGTGAACAATGATCCCAGTACCTGAATGGTGAAGTCCACGGCACCACCAACACTGGGTCACTGGTCTCATTTCCATTGGGCTGGTGAGTTCTGGACAGCAACAGGTTTCTCTTTCTGAGGTCTGGTCTGCACTTTGGGCCACCAGACAATCCAGTAGAAATGAGGAACTCACCACAGGAGGAAAAGTGGAGGTGGAATGGCACTGTGATACTTTGAGGAATGGCTGAACGTGTGAGAGAGCGTGCACCAAGCTTTTCTGATGATGTGTTACAGGTCTTGGTGGAAGAAGTGGAAAGAAGGAGAAACATCCAGTATCCACAGAGAGGCAGGAACTCCTCCAGATAGATGTTCAAGAGACAGTGTGAAGAAGTAATAGCAGAGCTCAATGTCAGGAGTGTTGCTCCAAGAACAAGGATGCAGGAAGAAGTTTAATGATCTGACACGAGTTGTCAAGGTGACTGAGTGCATCTTCAAATGGCAGATCCTACCAACTGCATCACTAACCTCATCCATTGCTCAATTCACCAAACCCACATCACCCAGCCACCAACAGTCTCTATAAATCAGTATTCAACCCTTCAATTCATAGGATTTACCTCACCCTCACACACTTAGCATTACTGCCAACCTTGTACCAACAACTCACAGCTAGCACACAGCTATTCAACCATGACAGCCACATCAAACATATTACAGGACACTCACTCTCACACTTCTCTCTCTCTTACAGGAGAAGGTGGTTCATAATAGAGGCAACAAGAAGGAACTGGAGGCGGACAAGCAGGTCTGCAGATTTTAACCCTCACGGAGGATACAGTGCTGGTCAACATGGGAAGGGGCATCGCTGAGGCCATGGACACTGGTGGGGCTGGAGAGATCGATGATAAGGTTGTCTGTATACCTTATCCTCCTTCTCTCATCACACAATCTCTTCAGACTCTCAAGCTGCAGACGGTGTAAACATGCACTTCTTACTTTCTCCTCTCCCCTCACCACAACCCAATCCTTGTCCATATTCATTTCAGGTACCCGAAAACTGGGAGCTTCCCAGTCAGGGAGGAAGAGGCAGAAAACAAGGAAGATAAAGAGACACCATCACTCAAACTTACACTTACAGCCACCAGTATGTTAGAGGCTAAGCTAGAGGAGGGATCCAGATAGACTGATTTATGGTTAGAGTTTCTGCCAGGTTAACAGTGTCTTAAAGGGACACTGTCTCTTTAATTACTCTTACTATTAACCATTTCAGCACTGAAATGTTTCTGCCTCTACCACCCTGTCAGGCAGTGAGTTCCAGACCCCCACCACCCTCTGGGTGAAAAAATTACTCCTCAACTCACCTCTAATCCTTCCACCAATTACTTCAAATCTATGCCCCCTGGTTATTGACCTCTCTGCTGAGGGAAATAGGTCCTTCCTATTCACTCTATCTTGGCCCCTCTTAATTTTATACACCTCAATTAAACCTCCCCTCAGCCTCCTCTGTTTCAAAGATTACAACCCCAGCCAATCCAATCTTTCCTCATAGCTGAAATTCTCCATTCCTGGTAACATCCTTGTAAATCTCCTCTGTACCCTCTCTTGTGTGATCACATTCTTCCTGTAATGTGGTGACCAGAACTGTACACAGTACTCTAGCTGTGGTCTAACGATCCACTGATTTAAGGTGATTGGTGGAAGGATTAGAGAGGACATGAGGAAACACATTTTCACCCAGAGGGTGGTGGGTATCTGGAATTCACTGCCTGGATCGGTGGTGAAGGCAGAAACCCTCAACTCATTTAAAAGGTACCTGGACCTGCACCTGAAGTGCTGTAACCTGCCAGGCTATGGACCAGATGCCAGAGGGTAGGATTAGAATGGGCAGCTTGTTTGTTCAGCCAGCATAGTTACGATGGGCTGAATGGCCTCTTTCTGTGCCGTAACCTTTCTATGGTTCTAACTAGTGTTTTATACAGTTCCAGAATAACCACCCTGCTCTTATAGTCTCGGCCTCAGCTAATAATGGAAAGTATTCCATATGCCTTTTTGACCACCTTTTCTACCTGTCCTGCTACTTTCAGGGAGCTGTGCAGATAAACTCCAAGTTCCCTCTATTCCTCTACACTTCTCAGAATCCTCCATTTATTGTATATTCATTTGCCTTGTTTGTCCTGCCCAAATTCATTCCCTCTCACTTCTCTGGATTAAGTTCCACTTGCCATTTTTCTGCTCGCCTGACCAGTCCATTGATATCTTCCTGCAGTCTACAGCTTTCTTCCTCACTATCCACCACACGGACAATCTTTGCATCATCTGCAATCTTTTTAATCATACCCCTACATTGAAGTTTAAATCATTGATATATACACAAACAGTAAGGGACCCAGTACTGAGACCTGTGGAACCCACTGGAAAGAAACTTCCAGTCACAAAACACCTGCCAACCAGAATCCTTTGCTTCCAGTCAATGAACCAATTTTGGATCCAATTTCCCACTTTCCCTCGGATCCCATGGGCTTTTAATTTTCTGAACAGTCTGCCATGTGGAACCTTATCAAAAGCCTTGCTAAACTCCATGTAGACTATATCAAACATGCTGCCCTCATTGACACTCCTTGTAACCTCCTCAAAAAATTCAATCAACTTAATCAGACATGACCTTCCCTTAACAAATCCAAGATCACTGTCCTGGATCAATCTGTGCCTCTCTAAATGATGATTTATATGGTCTCTCAGAATGTTTCCAATAATTTTCCCACCACTGCGGTTAGGCTGACTGGCCTGTAATTACTCGGGCTTTCCCTTCCTCCCTTGTGCTGTGCTGGATCTTCTTCTTTGGCCTCCTTGTCTCGAGAGACAATGGGTAAGCACCTAGAGGTGGTCAGTGATTTGTGAAGCAGCGCCTGGAGTAGCTATAAAGGCCAATTCTAGAGTGACACTCTTCCACAGGTGCTGTAGATAAAATTGGTTGTCGGGGCTGTTACACAGTTGGCTCTCTCCTTGCGCTTCTGTCTTTTATTCTGCCAACTGCTAAGTCTCTTCGACTCACCACGCTTTAGCCCGCCTTTATGTCTGCCCGCCAGCTCTGGCGATCGCTGGCAACTGACTCCCACGACTTGTGATCAATGTCACAGGACTTCATGTCGCGTTTGCAGACGTCTTTAAAGCGGAGACATGGACGGCCGGTGGGTCTGATACCAGTGGCGAGCTCGCTGTACAATGTGTCCTTGGGGATCCTGCCATCTTCCATGCGGCTCACATGGTCAAGCCATGTCAGGCACCGCTGGCTTAGTCGGGTGTATATGCCGGGGATGTTGGCCGCCTCGAGGACTTCTGTGTTGGAGATACGGTCCTGCCAAGGATTTTCCGGAGGCAGTGAAGATGGAATGAATTGAGACGTCGCTCATGGCTGACATATGTTGTCCAGGCCTCACTGCCGTAGAGCAAGATACTGCGGACACAGGCTTGATACACTTGGATTTTGTGTTCTGTGTCAGTGCCCCATTTTCCCACACTCTCTTGGCCAGTCTGGACATAGCAGAGGAAGCTTTCCCCATGCGCTTGTTTAATTTTGCATCGAGAGACAAGTTACTGGTGATAGTTGAGCCTAGGTAGATGAACCACTCCCAGAGTGTGGTCGCCGATATTGATAGATGGGGCATTTCTGACGTCCTGTCCCATGATGTTCGTTTTCTTGAGGCTGATGGTTAGGACAAATTCACTGCAGGCAGCCGCAAACCTGTCGATGAGTCTCTGCAGGCACTCTTCAGTGTGAGATGTTAATGCAGCATCATCAGCAAAGAGGAGTTCCCTGATGAGGACTTTCTGTACTTTGGTCTTCGCTTTTAGACGGGCAAAGTTGAACAACCTGCCCCCTGATCTTGTGTGGAGGAAAATTCCTTTTTCTGAAAATTTGTGCTAGATGGTATTTACACTTTGACAGGATGTCGAACAGATTTGTTAAAATGTTACCTTGATTTCACTAAGTAGTGAGAATCGATGCAAGGTTAAGGAGTATAAAAGTACTACTCACTTTAGGTGAGGTGATGATAACACATTAAGGTCACTAAAGACTGTTGTAATTCTGTGTAAGTAGCTGGATAAGCCACTTTATCAACACTGATGCAGTCTCTAGTCAGATATCTATGCTGTTGAGTAAACCTTCGATGAAAAAGGCACAAAATAAAACTTAACATGGAGAATGATCAGGCAATTATTTTTGGAAAGTCAGTGGATCTACATTTTCCCCAATCAGAACCTTATTGTATCCATTTAACAGGACTTGATGTTTCTCATCAGAGTGTTAGACAAGTATTAATAACATCAGGTGATGAGAATCAGAGAGAAAAAAGCAAATTGTCATAAATCTACACAGACAATTTGTTCACCTTACTTGTCAAAGATTAGAAACCCTGCCTCAGGATGCAGGTGTGGTTGATGAAGAGTATCCGAGGCTAATCGAGGAGATTAGTGACAATTGTGAAATGTGTAAAAGTATCGGAGGACATCACCACAACCTATTGTTAGTCTTCCATTGGCACGTGACTTTAACAAGGTGGTGACCATGGATCGAAAGGTATGGGACAAAGACAGAAATATTTTCATTCTCCATTTTATAAACCTGGCAACCAGATTTAGTGTTTCTACAATAATATTTAGTAAAGGCAAAAGGTTTATCATAGACAAAATCATTGAGAAATGGATAGGGACTGGACTTGGGAAATCAGCTAAGTTTCTGACTGATAATGGAGGGGAATATGACAAGTTCAGAGATATTTATGAAAACATGAACATTATGGTCATGAATACTGCAGCTGAATGTCCTTTCAGTGATGGACTCTGTGAAAGGAATCACCAGGTAATTGATGAAATGCTGCTTAAAATTTTATCCGATCAACCAGACTGCAAGTTGATAACCATCCTGGAATGGACGGTTCATGCAAGGAATTCACTCCAGATGGTTGGAGGGTATAGACCCGATCAATTGGTCTATGGGTGAAATGCCAATTGCCTTTTGTGCTGTGTGATAGTCCTCCTTCTCTAGAGGACATTGTAATTATTTCCATTCTTCTGCACATTAGATTGTTTTACAAGCAGGGAGACAGGCTTTCAACAAGGCTGAGGTCTCAGAGAGCTCTAAGACCATCCGGGACAGAATTTAAATCAGGAGATTTGGTGTATCACAAAAGAGAGGGTCATAGGGAGTAAAAGGTCCTGGTAAGGTCATAGGTTATGATGCTAAGACAGTACTAATCAAACACGGCAATCAAACTGTTCAGGCTGATTCCTCACAATTAATCAGGATTAATTACAGAATCTCAGACCATGAGTCACTTAGAAAAGTAAACAAGGCTCCTTGTACCTCAAGAGCTCATCTGTTTTTTGCTGAAGGTGCTGAGGAACAGAATACAATAGATCAAGGGTTGGATAGTGGTAATGTAAGTGGTCAGGAAACACAGGACAGAGCTATCATGTCTATAGGCCAATTGCTCAGAGTGTGGACTTGTGTGACTTATATTCCATAATAACATAAGAACAGAGGAAATAGGAGCAGGAGTAGGCCATTCAGCCCATCGAGCCTGCTGTACCATTCAATAAGATCATGGCTGATCGGATTGTGGCCTCAACTCCACTTTCTTGCCTGTCACCTCTAACCTTTGAATCCCTTGCAGATTAAAAATCAGTCTAACTCAGCCTTGAATATATTCAATGACCCAGCCTCCACTGCTCTCTGGCGTAGAGATTTCCAAAGATTAACAATCCCCTGAGAGAAGAAATTCCTCCTCATCTCCTTGTTCTGAAACTGTGTCCCCGAATTCTAGATTCCCCCACAAGGGGAAACATTCTCTCAGCACCTACCTTGTAAAGCCACCTCAAAATCTTATATGTTACAATAAGGTCATCTCTCATTCTTCTAAACTCCAATGAGTATAGGCCCAACCTGCTCAACCTTTCCTCATAAAACAACCCCTTCATCCCAGGAATCAGCCGAGTGATCCTTCTCTGAACTGCTTCCAATGCAAGTATATCCTTCCTTAAGTCAGGGGGTTAAAAATGCATGACTCTAAGTGCAGACTCGCTGTATCTGCATGCTATCTTTCTGTGTTTCATGTACGAGGACACCAAAATCTCTTTTCTATCCTTCCTGCCAAAGTCGGCAACCTCACATTTTACACATTATACTCCATCTGCCAAATTTTTGCCAACTTACATAACCTATCTATATTCCTTTGCAGACTCTTTTGTCGGTTTCTTATGGAGGTGGTGGGGCTTCGGGATCAGGTTGAAAAGGCGGGGAGTCCCACCCCCCACCTCGGCCTTCTCATACCCCCCACCACCCCCCACTGCCACAATCCTCCGTTGATCCAGAGGTGAAGTTTCCGTTGTCGGGTACCCTGTCCCTTTAAAGACGGGGATTCCACCTCCAAGAGCTGCTGGCCAATTACAGGGCCAGTAACTCAGCAGTATCGGCTGCACCACAGGTACTGCAGAGGCCTTGGAACCAGACCCAGCGCTGGAAACACCGACCTCAGGTAAGTGAGACAGGGTCGTCGGGGCCGGTCTGGAAGGCCCCAGTGAGGTGGGATGGGAAGGTGGGGATGAATTCCAGGGGGAGAGGACTCCAGGGAGGTGGAGGTTTTACCAGAGGGGTCCTCCGTGGGCCACAGAGCACCTAACTGGACTCTGCTTCTGCTGAATACAATTCCAGATCCACATTGTCTAACAGTCCCACACCTGACCATCCCTCTGTTACTGACCATCACAGAATCTTCTTCAAAACATTCCTGAAATAAAAACCACCACAAAACAACCATTCCACCCCACCATTCGGCAACAAAACATCCAATAACCCCTCCAAAACTCAACTAATCCCCCTTGTGCATTCCCTTAGTGCCTGCCTTGTGGGTCCTTTGCCTGTTCTCGTGCTCCTACACAGTGCTACCCCAGTGGATACAGCATGGCTGGTGGAAGGTTACTGACTTTCACTGGGGGAGACTGCAGATAGCCTTGCAGGAAGTCCTCAAGCTGCTCTAGGCCGAGGAGGCCTGGCTTCAGACTGCAGCACCTCAGCATGGGTGGCAGCATTTGGCTGGCTGCCGAACAGGCAACAGCAGGGGTACTGGAGAGTGACAGTGGTGGGAATATAAGCACTTTCATCCTGAGAGAGGACAGCAGGTTTGTGTTCCACGGAGCCACTGTCACTGCCCCGGGTGACACCTCCACAATCCTAGTAATCTGCTGGAGCACAGAGTTACAGAAATCATACAATTTACAGCACAGAAGGAGGCCATTCAGCCCATTGTGTCCACACTATCCAACAAGGAGCCATCCAGCCTAATCCCACTTTCCAGCTCTTGGTCCATAGTCTTTATCACTTCAAGTGCATATCCAAGAACTTTTTAAATGTTACGAGGATTTCTGCCTCTACCATCCTTTCAGGTAGTGAGTTCCAGATCCTCACCACCCTCTGGGTTAAAAAGTCCCCCTGAAACCCCTCTAAACCTCCTACATCTTACCCTAAATCTATGCCTCTGGTTATGGACCCTTCAGCCAAGGGGAATAGATCCTTCCTATCCACTCTGTCGAGACCCCTCATAATTTTATACACTTCACTTAGGTCTCTCCTCAGCCCTCTCTGTTCCAAAGAAAACAAACCCAGCCGATCATATCTTTCCTCATAACTAAAATTCTCCGGTCCCAGCAACATCCTTGTAAATCTCCTTTGTGTCCTCTCCAGTGCAATCCCATCTTTCCTGCGGTGTGTGGTGACCAGAACTGCACACAGTACTCCAGCTGTGGACTAACTAGTGTTTTATACAGTTCCAGTATAACCTCCCAGTTCTTATATTTCATGACTCAGTTAATGAAGACACGTATCCCATGTACCTTCTTGACCACCATATCTACCTGTCCAGCCACTTTCAGGGATCTGTGAACGTGCATTCCAAGGTCCCTCTGTTCCTCTACATTTCTCAGTATCCTACCATTTATTGTGTATTCCTTTGCCTTGTCAGCCTTCCCCAAATGCATTACCTCACACTTCTCCGGATTGAACTCCATTTGCCACTGCTCTGCCCACCTGACTAGTCCATTGATATTTTCCTGCAGTCTACAGCTTTCTTATTTATTAACAACCACACGGACAATGTTTGTATCGCCTGCAAATTTCTTATTTATACCCATTACATTGAAGTAAAGGCCTGCTCAGGTCGGGGAAAAAGAACCCAACCCAAACCAGACCGAACCATAGTGGACCCGAGCCCGACCTGACCCGAGCCCGACTCAACCATCCCTTTACTTACCTTCCGACTCGGAACCTCCAGGAAGCTGCAGCATGTGTGTGATGGCATCATAGAGACGTCACTCACTAACTTCACACACTCAGTTTCCCTGCTTGACGCCCCGGACTCCCAGCTCAGGTAAGTTTTTTAAATTTTAATACTGACCAGCAGAGCAATAACCGTCTGTGTCCGGCCTGACCCGGACCCGGACCCGGCCCGATCTGAGCCCGAAAACCGGACCTGGAAGAGGGGCCCAACCCGACCTGAACCCAACACATGTCGTCGGGTCCCGTCGGGTCCCGGTCGGGTCACAGGCCTTTACATTGAAGTCCAAATCATTGATATATCCTGCAAAAAGCAAGGGACCTGCTACTGAACCCTGCAGAACCCATTTGGAAACAGTCTTCCAGTCACAAAAACACCCATCGACCATTATCCTTTGTTTCCTGCCTCTGAGCCAATTTTGAATCCATCTTGTCACTTTGCCTTGGTCCCCTGGGCTTTTACTTTCATGACCAGTCTGTCATCAGGGACTTTATCATAAACCTAGGTATAATCCATATAGACTACATCAAATGCACTACCCTCATCGACCCTCCTTGTTTCCTCTTCAAAAAATTCAATCACTGTCGTCAGACACAACCTTCCCTCAACAAATCCATGCTGACTGTCTGTGACTAATCCATGTCTGTCTAAATGAAGATTTATCCTGTCCCTCAGAGCTTTTTCCAATATTTTTCCCACCACCGGAGGTAGGCTGACTGGCCTGTAATTACTCGGTCTATTCCTTTCTCCTGTTTTAAACAATGGGACAATGTGAACTGTCCTCCAGTCCTCTGGCACCACACCTGTAGACAGAGAATATTGGAAAATGATGGTCAGAGCCTCTGCTGTTTCTTCTCTTGCTTCATTTAACAGCCAAGGATGCATTTCATCTGGGCCTGGTGATTTAACCACTTTCAAACATGTTAAATCCCTTAATATCTCATCTCATTATATTAGTTTTATCTAACATTGCACACTCCTCCTCCCTGATTGCAATTTCTGTATCATCCCTCTCTTTAGTGAAAACAAATGCGAATCCTCCTCCTTCATCCACAGGTTACCCTGGTGGACCCAAATAGGCTCTACTCTTCCTTTCATTATAATCTTGCCTTTATATATGTAAGAAAAATATTTAGTTTTCCTTTATTTTATTTGACTTGCCAATTTTTTTCATGCCCTCTCTTTGCTTTCCTAATTTCCTTTTTAATTTCACCCCTACACTTTTTATACTCCTCTCGATTTTCTGCCTTGGTATCTGTCATTAATCTTCCTGTTTTACTTTATCCTCTCCTTTCAGCCCCTTGACATCCACAAGACTCTGGATTTGTTCGTCCCACCCTTTTTCTTTAAGGGAACATACTTGCTCTGAACCCTCACTATCTCTTCCTTGAATGCCTCCCACTGATCCAGCACTGATTTACTTTCAAGTAACTGTTTCCAATCCCATTTAGCTAAATCACATTTCAGCTTAGTAAAATTAGCTTTTCCCCAGTTGAGAACTTTTATTCCTGGTCTGTCTTTGTCCTTTTCCATAACTATCCTAAATCTAACTGAATTATGATCACTTCCACCAAAGTGCACCCCGTCCGATCCCCCTTCCACCTGCCCAGCTTCATTCACTAAAATTAAGTCCAGTCTCACAATCCCTCTTGTTGGACTTGATACATACTGGATAACAATGTTCTCCTCAATGTATATTAAGAATTCTGTGCCCCCTGAGTCTTTCACATAAACTCTACCCCAGTTAATATTGGGGCAGTTGAAATCCCCCACTATTACTGTTTTATTGTTTTTGCAGTTCTGAAATTTGTCTACATATTTGCTCTTCTCTCTCCCTCGATCAGTTTCAGGATCTATAGAACACTCCAAGTCATTTGATTGTCCCTGTTTTGTTCTTCAGTTCAACCCATATGGCATCATTTGATGATCCTTCTACCATGTCTTCTCTCCTCACAGCTATAATTGTTTCTTTAATCAATATTGCAACTCACCCCCTCCTGAGATATCCCCATCTCTGTATCGTCTGAAAACCCTGTAACTAGGAATGTTGAGCTGCCATTCCTGCCCTTCTTTCAACCATGTCTCAGTAATAGATATAATGTCATACTGCCATGTGTCAATCTGTGCTGTCAGCTCATCTGCCTTATTTCCTCAACTTGTATTGAAGTATATATTAGTTTGTGAGGATATTAATCCCGGCCCTGTTGATTTGAAAACAGTCCCAAAGCCTCAGGAATCTAAAGCCCTCCCTCCTGCATAATCTCTCCAGCTCTATGTATTCATTAGCTCTATCTTCCTATTTCTGTACTCACTAGCACGTGGCACTGGGAGTAATCTGGAGATTAATACTTTTGAGGTTCTGCTTTTCAATCTCCCTCCTAGCTGCCTAAATTCTGCCTCAGGACCTTATCCATCTGTCTGCCTCTGTCATTGGTGCCAATATGGACCACGACCTCTGGCTGTTCACTCTTCCCCGTCAGATTGTCCTGCAGCCACTCAGTGATATCCTTGTCCCTGGCACCAGGGAGGCAACGTACCATAATGGAGACACCTCTGCAGTCACAGAAGTGCCTGTCTATTCTCCTCACTTTCGAATCCCCTCCCACTATTTCTCTTCCACTCTTCTTCCTCCCTCCCTGCACAACTGAGTCACCCATGGTGCTGTGGACTTTGCTCTGCCTGCACTCCCCAGTGGAACCATTACTCTGACCAGTATTCAGAACTGAATACCAGTTGAGAGTGAGATGTACTCATGGGATCACTGTCCTGCATGCCTGGTCCTCCTTGTTCTTCTGGCCCTCACCCATTCCCCCCTCTGCCAGCACATTTTTAAACTGTAGAGTGACCACCTCCAGAAATCTCCCAGCCTCGTGGATGCTGCATAGTGACTCCAGTCAGTGCTCAAACTCCGAAACCCAGAGCTCGAGCTGCTGTAACTGGTGAAAATTCAGGTACATGTGGTCATCCAGATCATGAGAAGTGTCCAGGATTTCCCACATGACACAGGATGTGTATTCCACGGGGCTGAGGTTCCCTGCCATGTTTTACTTTCTAGACTATTATCTAGAAACACTTAGAGCTGATCACCAGGTCTCGCTGTCTCCCGCTCCATCACTCAGACTGCTCCGTGTTTTGTCAAAGATCAGAACAGAACCTCTTCAGTCATTGCACTGAATTCCCTCAATCCCCAATTCTCCGAGTTAGGTATCTGTTGAAGCAGTACTCCATCAAGCTGGACTTGGTGCTGGGCTGCTGGGTGATCCTGCAAGCCCCTTTGAGCACTGGCATCCACAGCCATGATGGCAGCAGTCTGAACCTGTGCGGGAGCAAGCTCAGATTACAATACCACAGTCTGAGCTTCGACTGGAGCACTCAGACATTGGGGTGGCCTCTACTTGTACTGCAATTCACTCATCCAGGTCTCTGATACTCTGGAAATGTTAATCTGCTCACTTGTGTTTATATTATTCAAATCATCAGAGGAATTTGTAACAGCAATATAATCATGGAGCTTCAGAGGGCAATATAACCATTGAAACAGGATGATTTGAAGGGATAGAGAGGAATAAAGAGCCTTTGCTGGCTCCATGTGGTTATTCTGAAATCACTTTTACGTATCTTTGATGTGCTCTGATTCAGTGGCAGTATGAATGGAATGTAGATGTAGATAAAGTAGAATTAGGATAAGACTTGTGAGTGAAACACTGCATGTTGTATTCATACTGGATTGTGAAGTGTGATGTTCCTGAGTACACAGACTGGATTGTGAAGTGTGATGAACCTGAGTACACAGACTGGATTGTGAAGTGTGATGTACCTGAGTACACAAACTGGATTGTTAAGTGTGATGTACCTGAGTACACAGACTGGATTGTGAAGTGTGATGTACCTGAGTACACAGACTGGATTGTGACGTGTGATGTATCGGAGTACACAGACTAGATTCTGAAGTGTGATGTAGCTGAATACACAGATGGATTGTGAAGTGTGATGTACCTGAGTACACAGAATGGATTGTGAAGTGTGATGTACCTGAGTACACAAACTGGATTGTGAAGTGTGATGTATCGGAGTACACAGACTAGACTCTGAAGTGTGATGGAGCTGAATACACAGACTGGATTGTGAAGTGTGATGTACCTGAGTTCACAGATTCGATTCTGAAGTGTGATGTCCCTGAGTACACAGACTGGATTGTAAAGTGTGATGTACCTGAGTACACACACTAGATTCTGAAGTGTGATGTACCTGCGTAAACAGACTGGATTGTGAAGTCTGTTGTACCTGAGTACACAGACCAGAATCGGAAGTGTGATGTACCTGTGTACACAGACTGGATTGTGAAGTGTGATGTACCTGAGTACACAGACCAGAATCTGAAGTGTGATGTTCCTGAGTACACAGACTGGATTGTGAAGTGTGATGTAAATGACTACTCAGACCGGATTGTGAAGTGTGATGTTTCTAAGTACACAGACTGGATTGTGAAGTGTGATGTACCTGATTACACAGACTGGATTGTGAAGTGTGATGTACCTGAGAACACAGACTAGATTCTGAAGTGTGAGGTACCTGAGTACACAGACCGGATTCTGAAGTGTGATTTACCTGTGTACACAGACTGGATTGCGAAGTGTGATGTACCTGAGTACACAGACCAGATTGTGAAGTGTGATGTACCTGAGTACACACACTAGATTCTGAAGTGTGATGTACCTGCGTAAACAGACTGGATTGTGAAGTCTGTTGTACCTGAGTACACAGACCAGAATCGGAAGTGTGATGTACCTGTGTACACAGACTGGATTGTGAAGTGTGATGTACCTGAGTACACAGACCAGAATCTGAAGTGTGATGTTCCTGAGTACACAGACTGGATTGTGAAGTGTGATGTAAAGGACTACTCAGACCGGATTGTGAAGTGTGATGTTTCTAAGTTCACAGACTGGATTGTGAAGTGTGATGTACCTGATTACACAGACTGGATTGTGAAGTGTGATGTTCCTGAGAACACAGACTAGATTCTGAAGTGTGAGGTACCTGAGTACACAGACCGGATTCTGAAGTGTGATTTACCTGTGTGCACAGACTGGATTGCGAAGTGTGATGTACCTGAGTACACAGACCAGATTGTGATGTGTGATGTATCTGAGTACAAAGACTGCATTGTGAAGTGTGATGTACCTGAGTTCACAGACTGGATTGTGAAGTGTGTTGTACCTGAGTACACAGACCAGATTGTGAAGTGTGATGCACTTGAGTACACGGATTGGATTTTGAAGTGTGATGTACCTGAGTACACAGACTGGATTGTGAAGTGTGATTTTCCTGAGTACACAGACTGGATTGTGAAGTGTGATGTACCTGAGTACACAGACCGGATTGTGAAGTGTGATGTACCTGAGTACTCAGACTGGATTGTGAAGTGTGATTTTCCTGAGTACACAGACCGGATTGTAATGTGTGACGTACCTGTGTACACAGACTGGATTGTGAAGTGTGATGTAGCTGAGTACACAGACCAGATTGTGAAGTGTGATGTATCTGAGTACACAGGCGGGATTGTGAAGTGTGATGTGTCTGAGTACACAGACTGCATTATGACGTGTGATGTATCGGAGTACATAGACTGGATTGTGAAGTGTGATGTCCCTGAGTACACAGACCGGATTGTGAAGTGTGATGTACCAGAGTACACAGACTGGATTGATAAGTGTGATGTACCTGAGTACACAGACTGGATTGTGAAGTGTGATGTATCTGAGTGCACAGACTTGATTGTGAAGTGTGATGTACCTGATTACGCAGACTGGATTGTGAAGTGTGATATACCTGAGTACACAGACTGCATTGTGAAGTGTGATGTACCTGAGTGCTCAGACTGGATTGTGAAGTGTGACGTACCTGAGTACACAGACCGGATTGTGAAGTGTGATGTACCTGAGTACACAGACAGGATTGTGAAGTGTGATGTACCTGAGTACACGGACTGGATTTTGAAGTGTGATGTACCTGAGTACACAGACTGGATTGTGAAGTGTGATGTACCTGAGCACACAGACTGGATTGTGAAGTGTGATGTAACTGAGTACACGGAACGGATTGTGAAGTGTGATGTAACTGAGTGCACAGACCAGATTCTGAAGTGAGATGTACTTGATTACACGGATTGGATTTTGAAGTGTGATGTACCTGAGTACACAGACTGGATTGTGAAGTGTGATTTTCCTGAGTACACAGACTGGATTGTGAAGTGTGATGTACCTGAGTACAGAGACCGGATTGTGAAGTGTGATGTACCTGAGTACACAGACTGGATTGTGAAGTGTGATTTTCCTGAGTACACAGACTGGATTGTGAAGTGTGATGTATCGGAGTATACAGACTGGATTGTGAAGTGTGATGTACTTGAGTACACAGACAGTATTGTGAAGAGTGATGTCCCTGAGTACACAGACTGGATTGTGAAGTGTGATGTACCTGAGTACACAGACCAGATTGTGAATGTGATGAATCTGAGTACACAGACCAGATTGTGAAGTGTGATGTCCCTGAGTACACAGACTGGATTGTGAAGTGTGATGTACCTGCGTACACAGACTGGATTGTGAAGTCTGTTGTACCTGAGTACACAGACCAGAATCGGAAGTGTGATGTACCTGTGTACACAGACTGGATTGTGAAGTGTGATGTACCTGAGTACACAGACCACAATCTGAAGTGTGATGTTCCTGAGTACACAGACTGGATTGTGAAGTGTGATGCAAATGACTACTCAGACCGGATTGTGAAGTGTGATGTATCTGAGTACACGGACCAGATTGTGAAGTGTGATGCACTTGAGTACACAGACCAGATTGTGAAGTGTGATGCACTTGAGTACACGGATTGGATTTTGAAGTGTGATGTACCTGAGTACACAGACTGGATTGTGAAGTGTGATTTTCCTGAGTACACAGACTGGATTGTGAAGTGTGATGTACCTGAGTACACAGACCGGATTGTGAAGTGTGATGTACCTGAGTACTCAGACTGGATTGTGAAGTGTGATTTTCCTGAGTACACAGACCGGATTGTAATGTGTGACGTACCTGTGTACACAGACTGGATTGTGAAGTGTGATGTAGCTGAGTACACAGACCAGATTGTGAAGTGTGATGTATCTGAGTACACAGGCGGGATTGTGAAGTGTGATGTGTCTGAGTACACAGACTGCATTATGACGTGTGATGTATCGGAGTACATAGACTGGATTGTGAAGTGTGATGTCCCTGAGTACACAGACCGGATTGTGAAGTGTGATGTACCAGAGTACACAGACTGGATTGATAAGTGTGATGTACCTGAGTACACAGACTGGATTGTGAAGTGTGATGTATCTGAGTGCACAGACTTGATTGTGAAGTGTGATGTACCTGATTACGCAGACTGGATTGTGAAGTGTGATATACCTGAGTACACAGACTGCATTGTGAAGTGTGATGTACCTGAGTGCTCAGACTGGATTGTGAAGTGTGACGTACCTGAGTACACAGACCGGATTGTGAAGTGTGATGTACCTGAGTACACAGACAGGATTGTGAAGTGTGATGTACCTGAGTACACGGACTGGATTTTGAAGTGTGATGTACCTGAGTACACAGACTGGATTGTGAAGTGTGATGTACCTGAGCACACAGACTGGATTGTGAAGTGTGATGTAACTGAGTACACGGAACGGATTGTGAAGTGTGATGTAACTGAGTGCACAGACCAGATTCTGAAGTGAGATGTACTTGATTACACGGATTGGATTTTGAAGTGTGATGTACCTGAGTACACAGACTGGATTGTGAAGTGTGATTTTCCTGAGTACACAGACTGGATTGTGAAGTGTGATGTACCTGAGTACAGAGACCGGATTGTGAAGTGTGATGTACCTGAGTACACAGACTGGATTGTGAAGTGTGATTTTCCTGAGTACACAGACTGGATTGTGAAGTGTGATGTATCGGAGTATACAGACTGGATTGTGAAGTGTGATGTACTTGAGTACACAGACAGTATTGTGAAGAGTGATGTCCCTGAGTACACAGACTGGATTGTGAAGTGTGATGTACCTGAGTACACAGACCAGATTGTGAATGTGATGAATCTGAGTACACAGACCAGATTGTGAAGTGTGATGTCCCTGAGTACACAGACTGGATTGTGAAGTGTGATGTACCTGCGTACACAGACTGGATTGTGAAGTCTGTTGTACCTGAGTACACAGACCAGAATCGGAAGTGTGATGTACCTGTGTACACAGACTGGATTGTGAAGTGTGATGTACCTGAGTACACAGACCACAATCTGAAGTGTGATGTTCCTGAGTACACAGACTGGATTGTGAAGTGTGATGCAAATGACTACTCAGACCGGATTGTGAAGTGTGATGTATCTGAGTACACGGATTGGATTGTGAAGTGTCATGTACCTGATAACACAGACTGGATTGTGAAGTGTGATGTACCTGACAACACAGACTAGATACTGAAGTGTGAGGTACCTGAGTACACAGACCGGAATCTGAAGTGTGATGTACGTGAGTACACAGACTGGATTGTGAAGTGTGATGTATCGGAGTACACAGACTAGATTCTGAAGTGTGATTTACTTGTGTACACAGACTGGATTGTGAAGTGTGATGTACCTGAGTACACAGACTAGAATCTGAAGTGTGATGTACCTGAGTACACAGAATGGATTGTGAAGTGTGATGTACCTGAGTACACAGACCAGATTGTGATGTGTGATGTATCTGAGTACACAGACTGGATTGTGAAGTGTGATGTATCTGAGTACAAAGACTGCATTGTGAAGTGTGATGTACCTGAGTACACAGACTGGATTGTGAAGTGTGTTGTACCTGAGTACACAGACCAGATTGTGAAGTGTGATGAATCTGAGTACACAGACCAGATTGTGAAGTGTGATGCACTTGAGTACACGGATTGGATTTTGAAGTGTGATGTACCTGAGTACACAGACTGGATTGTGAAGTGTGATTTTCCTGAGTACACAGACTGGATTGTGAAGTGTGATGTACCTGAGTACACAGACCGGATTGTGAAGTGTGATGTACCTGAGCACTCAGACTGGATTCGGAAGTGTGATTTTCCTGAGTACACAGACCGGATTGTAATGTGTGATGTACCTGTGTACACAGACTGGATTGTGAAGTGTGATGTAGCTGAGTACACAGACCAGATTGTGAAGTGTGATGAATCTGAGTACACGGAACGGATTGTGAAGTGTGATGTAACTGAGTGCACAGACCAGATACTGAAGTGAGATGTACTTGATTACTAAGGATTGGATTTTGAAGTGTGATGTACCTGAATACACAGACTGGATTGTGAAGTGTGATTTTCCTGAGTACACAGACTGGATTGTGAAGTGTGATGTGCCTGAGTACACAGACTGGATTGTGAAGTGTGATGTATCTGAGTACACAGACAGGATTGTGAAGTGTGATGTACTTGAGTGCACAGACTGGATTGTGAAGTGTGATGTACCTGAGTACTCAGACTGGATTGTGAAGTGTGATTTTCCTGAGTACACAGACCGAATTGTAATGTGTGATGTACCTGTGTACACAGACTGGATTGTGAAGTGTGATGTCCCTGAGTGCACTGACCGGATTGTGAAGTGTGATTTACCGGAGTACACAGACTGGATTGATAAGTGTGATGTACCTGAGTACACAGACTGGATTGTGAAGTGTGATGTATCTGAGTACACAGAATGGATTGTGAAGTGTGATGTATCTGAGTACACAGACTGGATTGTGAAGTGTGATGTACCTGAATACACAGACTGGATTGTGAAGTGTGATGTATCTGATTACGCTGACTGGATTGTGAAGTGTGATATACCTGAGTACACAGACTGCATTGTGAAGTGTGATGTACCTGAGTGCACAGACTGGATTGTGAAGTGTGATGTACCTGAGTACACAGACCGGATTGTGAAGTGTGGTGTACCTGAGTACACAGACAGGATTGTGAAGCGTGATGTACCTGAGTACACAGACTGGATTGTGAAGTGTGATGTACCTGAGTACACGGACTGGATTTTGAAGTGTGATGTAACTGAGTACACGGAACGGATTGTGAAGTGTGATGTAACTGAGTGCACAGACCAGATTCTGAAGTGAGGTGTACTTGATTACACGGATTGGATTTTGAAGTGTGATGTACCTGAATACACAGACTGGATTGTGAAGTGTGATTTTCCTGAGTACACAGACTGGATTGTGAAGTGTGATGTGCCTGAGTACACAGACTGGATTGTGAAGTGTGATGTTCCTGAGTACACAGACTAGATTCTGAAGTGTGATGTAGCTGAATACACAGACTGGATTGTGAAGTGTGATGTACCTGAGTTCACAGCTTCGATTCTGAAGTGTGATGTCCCTGAGTACACAAACTGGACTGTGAAGTGTGATGTACCTGAGTACACACACTAGATTCTGAAGTGTGATGTACCTGCGTAAACAGACTGGATTGTGAAGTCTGTTGTACCTGAGTACACAGACCAGATTGTGAAGTGTGATGTACCTGAGTACACAGACCAGAATCTGAAGTGTGATGTTCCTGAGTACACAGACTGGTTTGTGAAGTGTGATGTAAATGAGTACTCAGACCGGATTGTGAAGTGTGATGTTTCTAAGTACACAGACTGGATTGTGAAGTGTGATGTACCTGAGTACACGGATTGGATTGTGAAGTGTCATGTACCTGATTACACAGACTGGATTGTGAAGTGTGATGTACCTGAGAACACAGACTAGATTCTGAAGTGTGAGGTACCTGAGTACACAGACCGGATTCTGAAGTGTGATTTACCTGTGTACACAGACTGGATTGTGAAGTGTGATGTACCTGAGTACACAGACCATATTGTGATGTGTGATGTATGTGAGTACAAAGACTGCATTGTGAAGTGTGATGTACCTGAGTACACAGACTGGATTGTGAAGTGTGTTGTACCTGAGTACACAGACCAGATTGTGAAGTGTGATGAATCTGAGTACACAGACCAGATTGTGAAGTGTGATGCACTTGAGCACACGGATTGGATTTTGAAGTGTGATGTACCTGAGTGCATAGACTGGATTGTGAAGTGTGATTTTCCTGAGTACACAGACCGGATTGTAAGTGTGATGTACCTGAGTACTCAGACTGGATTGTGAAGTGTGATTTTCCTGAGTACACAGACCGGATTCTAATGTGTGATGTACCTGAGTACACAGACTGGATTGTGAAGTGTGATGTAGCTGAGTACACAGACCAGATTGTGAAGTGTGATGTATCTGAGTACACAGACTGGATTGTGAAGTGTGATATGTCTGAGTACACAGACTGGATTGTGAAGTGTGATGTACCAGAGTGCACAGACTGGATTGATAAGTGTGATGTACCGGAGTACACAGACTGGATTGTGAAGTGTGATGTCCCTGTGTACACAGACCGGATTGTGAAGTGTGATGTACCAGAGTGCACAGACTGGATTGATAAGTATGATGTACCGGAGTACACAGACTGGATTGTGAAGTGTGATGTACCTGATTACACAGACTGGATTGTGAAGTGTGATATACCTGAGTACACAGACTGGATTGTGAAGTGTGATGTACCTGAGTACACGGACTGGATTTTGAAGTGTGATGTACCTGAGTACACAGACTGGATTGTGAAGTGTGATGTACCTGAGCACACAGACTGGATTGTGAAGTGTGATGTACCTGAGTACACGGACTGGATTTTGAAGTGTGATGTAACTGAGTACACGGAACGGATTGTGAAGTGTGATGTAACTGAGTGCACAGACCAGATTCTGAAGTGAGATGTACTTGATTACACGGATTGGATTTTGAAGTGTGATGTACCTGAGTACACAGACTGGATTGTGAAGTGTGATTTTCCTGAGTGCACAGACTGGATTGTGAAGTGTTGATGTACCTGAGTACAGAGACCGGATTGTGAAGTGTGATGTACCTGAGTACACAGACTGGATTGTGAAGTGTGATTTTCCTGAGTACACAGACTGGATTGTGAAGTGTGATGTATCGGAGTATACAGACTGGATTGTGAAGTGTGATGTACTTGAGTACACAGACAGGATTGTGAAGTGTGATGTCCCTGAGTACACAGACTGGATTGTGAAGTGTGATGTACCTGAGTACACACACTAGATTCTGAAGTGTGATGTACCTGCGTACACAGACTGGATTGTGAAGTCTGTTGTACCTGAGTACACAGACCAGAATCGGAAGTGTGATGTACCTGTGTACACAGACTGGATTGTGAAGTGTGATGTACCTGAGTACACAGACCAGAATCTGAAGTGTGATGTTCCTGAGTACACAGACCGGATTGTGAAGTGTGATGTTTCCAAGTACACAGACTGGATTGTGAAGTGTGATGTATCTGAGTACACAGACTGGATTGTGAAGTGTGATGTATCTGAGTACACAGAAAGGATTGTGAAGTGTGATGTACTTTGGTGCACAGACTGGATTGAGAAGTGTGATGTACCTGAGTACTCAGACTGGATTGTGAAGTGTGATTTTCCTGAGTACACAGACCGAATTGTAATGTGAGACGTACCTGTGTACACAGACTGGATTGTGAAGTGTGATGTCCCTGGGTGCACTGACCGGATTGTGAAGTGTGATTTACCGGAGCACACAGACTGGATTGATAAGTGTGATGTACCTGAGTACACAGACTGGATTGTGAAGTGTGATGTATCTGAGTACACAGAATGGATTGTGAAGTGTGATGTATCTGAGTACACAGACTGGATTGTGAAGTGTGATGTACCTGAATACACAGACTGGATTGTGAAGTGTGATGTATCTGATTACGCAGACTGGATTGTGAAGTGTTATCTACCTGAGTACACATACTGCATTGTGAAGTGTGATGTACCTGAGTGCACAGACTGGATTGTGAAGTGTGATGTACCTGAGTACACAGACCGGATTGTGAAGTGTGGTGTACCTGAGTACACAGACAGGATTGTGAAGCGTGATGAACCTGAGTACACAGACTGGATTGTGAAGTGTGATGTACCTGAGTACACGGACTGGATTTTGAAGTGTGATGTAACTGAGTACACGGAACGGATTGTGAAGTGTGATGTAACTGAGTGCACAGACCAGATTCTGAAGTGAGATGTACTTGATTACACGGATTAGATTTTGAAGTGTGATGTACCTGAATACACAGACTGGATTGTGAAGTGTGATGTGCCTGAGTACACAGACTGGATTGTGAAGTGTGATGTATCGGAGTACACAGACTAGATTCTGAAGTGTGATGTAGCTGAATACACAGACTGGATTGTGAAGTGTGATTTTCCTGAGTACACAGACTGGATTGTGAAGTGTGATGTGCCTGAGTACACAAACTGGATTGTGAAGTGTGATGTACCTGAATACACAGACTGGATTGTGAAGTGTGATTTTCCTGAGTACACAGACTGGATTGTGAAGTGTGATGTGCCTGAGTACACAGACTGGATTGTGAAGTGTGATGTATCGGAGTACACAGACTAGATTCTGAAGTGTGATGTAGCTGAATACACAGACTGGATTGTGAAGCGTGATTTTCCTGAGTACACAGACTGGATTGTGAAGTGTGATGTGCCTGAGTACACAAACTGGATTGTGAAGTGTGATGTACCTGAGTACACACACTAGATTCTGAAGTGTGATGTACCTGCGTAAACAGACTGGATTGTGAAGTCTGTTGTACCTGAGTACACAGACCAGAATCGGAAGTGTGATGTACCTGTGTACACAGACTGGATTGTGAAGTGTGATGTACCTGAGTACACAGACCAGAATCTGAAGTGTGATGTTCCTGAGTACACAGACTGGATTGTGAAGTGTTATGTAAATGAGTACTCAGACCGGATTGTGAAGTGTGATGTTTCTAAGTACACCGACTGGATTGTGAAGTGTGATGTACCTGAGTTCACAGATTCGATTCTGAAATGTGATGTCCCTGAGTACACAAACTGGATTGTGAAATGTGATGTACCTGAGTACACACACTAGATTCTGAAGTGTGATGTACCTGCGTAAACGGACTGGATTGTGAAGTCTGTTGTACTTGAGTACACAGACCAGAATCGGAAGTGTGATGTACCTGTGTACACAGACTGGATTGTGAAGTGTGATGTACCTGAGTACACAGACCAGAATCTGAAGTGTGATGTTCCTGAGTACACAGACTGGATTGTGAAGTGTGATGTAAATGAGTACTCTGACCGGATTGTGAAGTGTGATGTTTCTAAGTACACAGACTGGATTGTGAAGTGTGATGTACCTGAGTACACGGATTGGATTGTGAAGTGTCATGTACCTGATTACACAGACTAAATTGTGAAGTGTGATGTACCTGAGAACACAGACTAGATTCTGAAGTGTGAGGTACCTGAGTACACAGACCGGATTCTGAAGTGTGATTTACCTGTGTACACAGACTGGATTGTGAAGTGTGATATACCTGAGTACACAGACTGGATTGTGAAGTGTGTTGTACCTGAGTACACAGACCAGATTGTGAAGTGTGATGAATCTGAGTACACAGACCAGATTGTGAAGTGTGATGCACTTGAGCACACGGATTGGATTTTGAAGTGTGATGTACCTGAGTACACAGACTGGATTGTGAAGTGTGATTTTCCTGAGTGC
Source organism: Heterodontus francisci (assembly GCF_036365525.1). NCBI lineage: Eukaryota > Metazoa > Chordata > Chondrichthyes > Heterodontiformes > Heterodontidae > Heterodontus > Heterodontus francisci. The sequence continues at coordinate 118,464,590 of NC_090378.1, read as the reverse complement.
ACAGACCGGATTGTAATGTGTGATGTACCTGTGTACACAGACTGGATTGTGAAGTGTGATGTAGCTGAGTACACAGACCAGATTGTGAAGTGTGATGTATCTGAGTACACAGACTGGATTGTGAAGTGTGATGTCCCTGAGTACACAGACCGGATTGTGAAGTGTGATGTACCAGAGTACACAGACTGGATTGATAAGTGTGATGTACTGGAGTACACAGACTGGATTGTGAAGTGTGATGTACCTGATTACGCAGACTGGATTGTGAAGTGTGATATACCTGAGTCCACAGACTGCATTGTGAAGTGTGATGTACCTGAGTGCACAGACTGGATTGTGAAGTGTGATGTACCTGAGTACACAGACCGGATTGTGAAGTGTGATGTACCTGAGTACACGGACTGGATTTTGAAGTGTGAGGTACCTGAGTACACAGACTGGATTGTGAAGTGTGATGTACCTGAGCACACAGACTGGATTGTGAAGTGTGATGTACCTGAGTACACGGACTGGATTTTGAAGTGTGATGTAACTGAGGACACGGAACTGATTGTGAAGTGTGATGTAACTGAGTGCACAGACCAGATTCTGAAGTGAGATGTACTTGATTACACGGATTGGATTTTGAAGTGTGATGTACCTGAGTACACAGACTGGATTGTGAAGTGTGATTTTCCTGAGTACACAGACTGGATTGTGAAGTGTGATGTACCTGAGTACAGAGACCGGATTGTGAAGTGTGATGTACCTGAGTACACAGACTGGATTGTGAAGTGTGATTTTCCTGAGTACACAGACTGGATTGTGAAGTGTGATGTATCGGAGTATACAGACTGGATTGTGAAGTGTGATGTACTTGAGTACACAGACAGGATTGTGAAGTGTGATGTCCCTGAGTACACAGACTGGATTGTGAAGTGTGATGTACCTGAGTACACACACTAGATTCTGAAGTGTGATGTACCTGCGTACACAGACTGGATTGTGAAGTCTGTTGTACCTGAGTACACAGACCAGAATCGGAAGTGTGATGTACCTGTGTACACAGACTGGATTGTGAAGTGTGATGTACCTGAGTACACAGACCAGAATCAGAAGTGTGATGTTCCTGAGTACACAGACTGGATTGTGAAGTGTGATGCAAATGACTACTCAGACCGGATTGTGAAGTCTGATGTTTCCAAGTACACAGACTGGATTGTGAAGTGTGATGTATCTGAGTACACGGATTGGATTGTGAAGTGTCATGTACCTGATAACACAGACTGGATTGTGAAGTGTGATGTACCTGAGAACACAGACTAGATACTGAAGTGTGAGGAACCTGAGTACACAGACCGGATTCTGAAGTGTGATGTACGTGAGTTCACAGACTGGATTGTGAAGTGTGATGTATCGGAGTACACAGACTAGATTCTGAAGTGTGATTTACCTGTGTACACAGACTGGATTGTGAAGTGTGATGTACCTGAGTACACAGAATAGAATCTGAAGTGTGATGTACCTGAGTACACAGACTGGATTGTGATGTGTGATGTATCTGAGTACACAGACTGGATTGTGAAGTGTGATGTACCTGAATACACAGACTGGATTGTGAAGTGTGATGTATCTGATTACGCTGACTGGATTGTGAAGTGTGATATACCTGAGTGCACAGACTGCATTGTGAAGTGTGATGTACCTGAGTGCACAGACTGGATTGTGAAGTGTGATGTACCTGAGTACACAGACCGGATTGTGAAGTGTGGTGTACCTGAGTACACAGACAGGATTGTGAAGCGTGATGTACCTGAGTACACAGACTGGATTGTGAAGTGTGATGTACCTGAGTACACGGACTGGATTTTGAAGTGTGATGTAACTGAGTACACGGAACGGATTGTGAAGTGTGATGTAACTGAGTGCACAGACCAGATTCTGAAGTGAGGTGTACTTGATTACACGGATTGGATTTTGAAGTGTGATGTACCTGAATACACAGACTGGATTGTGAAGTGTGATTTTCCTGAGTACACAGACTGGATTGTGAAGTGTGATGTGCCTGAGTACACAGACTGGATTGTGAAGTGTGATGTATCGGAGTACACAGACTAGATTCTGAAGTGTGATGTAGCTGAATACACAGACTGGATTGTGAAGTGTGATGTACCTGAGTTCACAGATTCGATTCTGAAGTGTGATGTCCCTGAGTACACAAACTGGACTGTGAAGTGTGATGTACCTGAGTACACACACTAGATTCTGAAGTGTGATGTACCTGCGTAAACAGACTGGATTGTGAAGTCTGTTGTACCTGAGTACACAGACCAGAATCGGAAGTGTGATGTACCTGTGTACACAGACTGGATTGTGAAGTGTGATGTACCTGAGGACCCAGACCAGAATCTGAAGTGTGATGTTCCTGAGTACACAGACTGGATTGTGAAGTGTGATGTAAATGAGTACTCAGACCGGATTGTGAAGTGTGATGTACCTGAGTGCACTGACCAGATTGTGAAGTGTGATGTACCTGAGTACACAGACTGGATTGTGAAGTGTGATGTATCTGAGAACACAGACTAGATTCTGAAGTGTGATGTTCCTGAGTACACAGACTGGATTGTGAAGTGTGATGTTTCTAAGTACACAGACTGGATTGTGAAGTGTGATGTACCTGAGTACACGGCTTGGATTGTGAAGTGTCATGTACCTGATTACACAGACTGGATTGTGAAGTGTGATGTACCGGAGTACACAGACTGGATTGTGAAGTGTGATGTATCTGAGTGCACAGACTTGATTGTGAAGTGTGATGTACCTGATTACGCAGACTGGATTGTGAAGTGTGATATACCTGAGTACACAGACTGCATTGTGAAGTGTAATGTACCTGAGTGCACAGACTGGATTGTGAAGTGTGATGTACCTGAGTACACAGACCGGATTGTGAAGTGTGATGTACCTGAGTACACGGACTGGATTTTGAAGTGTGATGTACCTCAGTACACAGACTGGATTGTGAAGTGTGATGTACCTGAGCACACAGACTGGATTGTGAAGTGTGATGTACCTGAGTACACGGACTGGATTTTGAAGTGTGATGTAACTGAGTACACGGAACGGATTGTGAAGTGTGATGTAACTGAGTGCACAGACCAGATTCTGAAGTGAGATGTACTTGATTACACGGATTGGATTTTGAAGTGTGATGTACCTGAGTACACAGACTGGATTGTGAAGTGTGATTTTCCTGAGTACACAGACTGGATTGTGAAGTGTGATGTACCTGAGTACAGAGACCGGATTGTGAAGTGTGATGTACCTGAGTACACAGACTGGATTGTGAAGTGTGATTTTCCTGAGTACACAGACTGGATTGTGAAGTGTGATGTATCGGAGTATACAGACTGGATTGTGATGTGTGATGTACTTGAGTACACAGACAGGATTGTGAAGTGTGATGTCCCTGAGTACACAGACTGGATTGTGCAGTGTGATGTACCTGAGTACACACACTAGATTCTGAAGTGTGATGTACCTGCGTACACAGACTGGATTGTGAAGTCTGTTGTACCTGAGTACACAGACCAGAATCGGAAGTGTGATGTACCTGTGTACACAGACTGGATTGTGAAGTGTGATGTACCTGAGTACACAGACGAGAATCTGAAGTGTGATGTTCCTGAGTACACAGACTGGATTGTGAAGTGTGATGCAAATGACTACTCAGACCGGATTGTGAAGTGTGATGTTTCCAAGTACACAGACTGGATTGTGAAGTGTGATGTATCTGAGTACACAGACTGGATTGTGAAGTGTGATGTATCTGAGTACTCAGACTGGATTGTGAAGTGTGATTTTCCTGAGTACACAGACCGAATTGTAATGTGAGACGTACCTGTGTACACAGACTGGATTGTGAAGTGTGATGTCCCTGGGTGCACTGACCGGATTGTGAAGTGTGATTTACCGGAGTACACAGCCTGGATTGATAAGTGTGATGTACCTGAGTACACAGACTGGATTGTGAAGTGTGATGTATCTGAGTACACAGAATGGATTGTGAAGTGTGATGTATCTGAGTACACAGACTGGATTGTGAAGTGTGATGTACCTGAATACACAGACTGGATTGTGAAGTGTGATGTATCTGATTACGCAGACTGGATTGTGAAGTGTCATCTACCTGAGTACACATACTGCATTGTGAAGTGTGATGTACCTGAGTGCACAGACTGGATTGTGAAGTGTGATGTACCTGAGTACACAGACCGGATTGTGAAGTGTGGTGTACCTGAGTACACAGACAGGATTGTGAAGTGTGATGTACCTGAGTACACAGACTGGATTGTGAAGTGTGATGTACCTGAGTACACGGACTGGATTTTGAAGTGTGATGTAACTGAGTACACGGAACGGATTGTGAAGTGTGATGTAACTGAGTGCACAGACCAGATTCTGAAGTGAGATGTACTTGATTACACGGATTAGATTTTGAAGTGTGATGTACCTGAATACACAGACTGGATTGTGAAGTGTGATTTTCCTGAGTACACAGACTGGATTGTGAAGTGTGATGTGCCTGAGTACACAGACTGGATTGTGAAGTGTGATGTATCGGAGTACACAGACTAGATTCTGAAGTGTGATGTAGCTGAATACACAGACTGGATTGTGAAGTGTGATTTTCCTGAGTACACAGACTGGATTGTGAAGTGTGATGTGCCTGAGTACACAAACTGGATTGTGAAGTGTGATGTACCTGAGTACACACACTAGATTCTGAAGTGTGATGTACCTGCGTTAACAGACTGGATTGTGAAGTCTGTTGTACCTGAGTACACAGACCAGAATCGGAAGTGTGATGTACCTGTGTACACAGACTGGATTGTGATGTGTGATGTACCTGAGTACACAGACCAGAATCTGAAGTGTGATGTTCCTGAGTACACAGACTGGATTGTGAAGTGTTATGTAAATGAGTACTCAGACCGGATTGTGAAGTGTGATGTTTCTAAGTACACAGACTGGATTGTGAAGTGTGATGTACCTGAGTTCACAGATTCGATTCTGAAGTGTGATGTCCCTGAGTACACAAACTGGATTGTGAAGTGTGATGTACCTGAGTACACAGACTGGATTGTGATGTGTGATGTACCTGAGTACACAGACTGGATTGTGAAGTGTTATGTAAATGAGTACTCAGACCGGATTGTGAAGTGTGATTTACCTGTGTACACAGACTGGATTGTGAAGTGTGATGTACCTGAGTCCACAGACTGGATTGTGAAGTGTGTTGTACCTGAGTACACAGACCAGATTGTGAAGTGTGATGAATCTGAGTACACAGACTGGATTGTGAAGTGTGATGTACCTGAGTTCACAGATTCGATTCTGAAGTGTGATGTCCCTGAGTACACAAACTGGATTGTGAAGTGTCATGTACCTGATTACACAGACTAAATTGTGAAGTGTGATGTACCTGAGAACACAGACTAGATTCTGAAGTGTGAGGTACCTGAGTACACAGACCGGATTCTGAAGTGTGATTTACCTGTGTACACAGACTGGATTGTGAAGTGTGATGTACCTGAGTCCACAGACTGGATTGTGAAGTGTGTTGTACCTGAGTACACAGACCAGATTGTGAAGTGTGATGAATCTGAGTACACAGACCAGATTGTGAAGTGTGATGCACTTGAGCACACGGATTGGATTTTGAAGTGTGATGTACCTGAGTACACAGACTGGATTGTGAAGTGTGATTTTCCTGAGTACACAGACCGGATTGTAATGTGTGATGTACCTGTGTACACAGACTGGATTGTGAAGTGTGATGTCGCTGAGTACACAGAACAGATTGTGAGGTGTGATGTATCTGAGTACACAGACTGGATTGTGAAGTGTGATGTCCCTGAGTACACAGACCGGATTGTGAAGGGTGATGTACCAGAGTACACAGACTGGATTGATAAGTGTGATGTACTGGAGTACACAGACTGGATTGTGAAGTGTGATGTACCTGATTACGCAGACTGGATTGTGAAGTGTGATATACCTGAGTCCACAGACTGCATTGTGAAGTGTGATGTACCTGAGTGCACAGACTGGATTGTGAAGTGTGATGTACCTGAGTACACGGACTGGATTTTGAAGTGTGATGTACCTGAGTACACAGACTGGATTGTGAAGTGTGATGTACCTGATTACGCAGACTGGATTGTGAAGTGTGATATACCTGAGTACACAGACTGCATTGTGAAGTGTGATGTACCTGAGTACACAGACCGGATTGTGAAGTGTGATGTACCTGAGTACACGGACTGGATTTTGAAGTGTGATGCACCTGAGCACACAGACTGGATTGTGAAGTGTGATGTACCTGAGTACACGGACTGGATTTTGAAGTGTGATGTAACTGAGTACACGGAACGGATTGTGAAGTGTGATGTAACTGAGTGCACAGACCAGATTCTGAAGTGAGATGTACTTGATTACACGGATTGGATTTTGAAGTGTGATGTACCTGAGTACACAGACTGGATTGTGAAGTGTGATTTTCCTGAGTACACAGACTGGATTGTGAAGTGTGATGTACCTGAGTACAGAGACCGGATTGTGAAGTGTGATGTACCTGAGTACACAGACTGGATTGTGAAGTGTGATTTTCCTGAGTACACAGACTGGATTGTGAAGTGTGATGTATCGGAGTATACAGACTGGATTGTGAAGTGTGATGTACTTGAGTACACAGACAGGATTGTGAAGTGTGATGTCCCTGAGTACACAGACTGGATTGTGAAGTGTGATGTACCTGAGTACACACACTAGATTCTGAAGTGTGATGTACCTGCGTACACAGACTGGATTGTGAAGTCTGTTGTACCTGAGTACACAGACCAGAATCGGAAGTGTGATGTACCTGTGTACACAGACTGGATTGTGAAGTGTGATGTACCTGAGTACACAGACGAGAATCTGAAGTGTGATGTTCCTGAGTACACAGACTGGATTGTGAAGTGTGATGCAAATGACTACTCAGACCGGATTGTGAAGTGTGATGTTTCCAAGTACACAGACTGGATTGTGAAGTGTGATGTATCTGAGTACACAGACTGGATTGTGAAGTGTGATGTATCTGAGTACACAGAAAGGATTGTGAAGTGTGATGTACTTGAGTGCACAGACTGGATTGAGAAGTGTGATGTACCTGAGTACTCAGACTGGATTGTGAAGTGTGATTTTCCTGAGTACACAGACCGAATTGTAATGTGAGACGTACCTGTGTACACAGACTGGATTGTGAAGTGTGATGTCCCTGGGTGCACTGACCGGATTGTGAAGTGTGATTTACCGGAGTACACAGCCTGGATTGATAAGTGTGATGTACCTGAGTACACAGACTGGATTGTGAAGTGTGATGTATCTGAGTACACAGAATGGATTGTGAAGTGTGATGTATCTGAGTACACAGACTGGATTGTGAAGTGTGATGTACCTGAATACACAGACTGGATTGTGAAGTGTGATGTATCTGATTACGCAGACTGGATTGTGAAGTGTCATCTACCTGAGTACACATACTGCATTGTGAAGTGTGATGTACCTGAGTGCACAGACTGGATTGTGAAGTGTGATGTACCTGAGTACACAGACCGGATTGTGAAGTGTGGTGTACCTGAGTACACAGACAGGATTGTGAAGCGTGATGTACCTGAGTACACAGACTGGATTGTGAAGTGTGATGTACCTGAGTACACGGACTGGATTTTGAAGTGTGATGTAACTGAGTACACGGAACGGATTGTGAAGTGTGATGTAACTGAGTGCACAGACCAGATTCTGAAGTGAGATGTACTTGATTACACGGATTAGATTTTGAAGTGTGATGTACCTGAATACACAGACTGGATTGTGAAGTGTGATTTTCCTGAGTACACAGACTGGATTGTGAAGTGTGATGTGCCTGAGTACACAGACTGGATTGTGAAGTGTGATGTATCGGAGTACACAGACTAGATTCTGAAGTGTGATGTAGCTGAATACACAGACTGGATTGTGAAGTGTGATTTTCCTGAGTACACAGACTGGATTGTGAAGTGTGATGTGCCTGAGTACACAAACTGGATTGTGAAGTGTGATGTACCTGAGTACACACACTAGATTCTGAAGTGTGATGTACCTGCGTTAACAGACTGGATTGTGAAGTCTGTTGTACCTGAGTACACAGACCAGAATCGGAAGTGTGATGTACCTGTGTACACAGACTGGATTGTGAAGTGTGATGTACCTGAGTACACAGACCAGAATCTGAAGTGTGATGTTCCTGAGTACACAGACTGGATTGTGAAGTGTTATGTAAATGAGTACTCAGACCGGATTGTGAAGTGTGATGTTTCTAAGTACACAGACTGGATTGTGAAGTGTGATGTACCTGAGTTCACAGATTCGATTCTGAAGTGTGATGTCCCTGAGTACACAAACTGGATTGTGAAGTGTGATGTACCTGAGTACACACACTAGATTCTGAAGTGTGATGTACCTGCGTAAACAGACTGGATTGTGAAGTCTGTTGTACCTGAGTACACAGACCAGAATCGGAAGTGTGATGTACCTGTGTACACAGACTGGATTGTGAAGTGTGATGTACCTGAGTACACAGACCAGAATCTGAAGTGTGATGTTCCTGAGTACACAGACTGGATTGTGAAGTGTTATGTAAATGAGTACTCAGACCGGATTGTGAAGTGTGATGTTTCTAAGTACACAGACTGGATTGTGAAGTGTGATGTACCTGAGTACACGGATTGGATTGTGAAGTGTCATGTACCTGATTACACAGACTAAATTGTGAAGTGTGATGTACCTGAGAACACAGACTAGATTCTGAAGTGTGAGGTACCTGAGTACACAGACCGGATTCTGAAGTGTGATTTACCTGTGTACACAGACTGGATTGTGAAGTGTGATGTACCTGAGTCCACAGACTGGATTGTGAAGTGTGTTGTACCTGAGTACACAGACCAGATTGTGAAGTGTGATGAATCTGAGTACACAGACCAGATTGTGAAGTGTGATGCACTTGAGCACACGGATTGGATTTTGAAGTGTGATGTACCTGAGTACACAGACTGGATTGTGAAGTGTGATTTTCCTGAGTACACAGACCGGATTGTAATGTGTGATGTACCTGTGTACACAGACTGGATTGTGAAGTGTGATGTACTGGAGTACACAGACTGGATTGTGAAGTGTGATGTACCTGATTACGCAGACTGGATTGTGAAGTGTGATATACCTGAGTCCACAGACTGCATTGTGAAGTGTGATGTACCTGAGTGCACAGACTGGATTGTGAAGTGTGATGTACCTGAGTACACGGACTGGATTTTGAAGTGTGATGTACCTGAGTACACAGACTGGATTGTGAAGTGTGATGTACCTGAGCACACAGACTGGATTGTGAAGTGTGATGTACCTGAGTACACGGACTGGATTTTGAAGTGTGATGTAACTGAGGACACGGAACTGATTGTGAAGTGTGATGTAACTGAGTGCACAGACCAGATTCTGAAGTGAGATGTACTTGATTACACGGATTGGATTTTGAAGTGTGATGTACCTGAGTACACAGACTGGATTGTGAAGTGTGATTTTCCTGAGTACACAGACTGGATTGTGAAGTGTGATGTACCTGAGTACAGAGACCGGATTGTGAAGTGTGATGTACCTGAGTACACAGACTGGATTGTGAAGTGTGATTTTCCTGAGTACACAGACTGGATTGTGAAGTGTGATGTATCGGAGTATACAGACTGGATTGTGAAGTGTGATGTACTTGAGTACACAGACAGGATTGTGAAGTGTGATGTCCCTGAGTACACAGACTGGATTGTGAAGTGTGATGTACCTGAGTACACACACTAGATTCTGAAGTGTGATGTACCTGCGTACACAGACTGGATTGTGAAGTCTGTTGTACCTGAGTACACAGACCAGAATCGGAAGTGTGATGTACCTGTGTACACAGACTGGATTGTGAAGTGTGATGTACCTGAGTACACAGACCAGAATCTGAAGTGTGATGTTCCTGAGTACACAGACTGGATTGTGAAGTGTGATGCAAATGACTACTCAGACCGGATTGTGAAGTGTGATGTTTCCAAGTACACAGACTGGATTGTGAAGTGTGATGTATCTGAGTACACGGATTGGATTGTGAAGTGTCATGTACCTGATAACACAGACTGGATTGTGAAGTGTGATGTACCTAAGAACACAGACTAGATACTGAAGTGTGAGGAACGTGAGTACACAGACCGGATTCTGAAGTGTGATGTACGTGAGTTCACAGACTGGATTGTGAAGTGTGATGTATCGGAGTACACAGACTAGATTCTGAAGTGTGATTTACCTGTGTACACAGACTGGATTGTGAAGTGTGATGTACCTGAGTACACAGAATAGAATCTGAAGTGTGATGTACCTGAGTACACAGACTGGATTGTGAAGTGTGATGTACCTGAGTACACAGACCAGATTGTGATGTGTGATGTATCTGAGTACACAGACTGGATTGTGAAGTGTGATGTATCTGAGTACAAAGACTGCATTGTGAAGTGTGATGTACCTGAGTACACAGACCGGATTCTGAAGTGTGATTTACCTGTGTACACAGACTGGATTGTGAAGTGTGATGTACCTGAGTACACAGACCAGATTGTGAAGTGTGATGTACCTGAGTACACAGACTGGATTGTGAAGTGTGTTGTACCTGAGTACACAGACCAGATTGTGAATGTGATGAATCTGAGTACACAGACCAGATTGTGAAGTGTGATGTACCTGAGCACACAGAACGGATTGTGAAGTGTGATTTTCCTGAGTACACAGACCGGATTGTAATGTGTGATGTACCTGTGTACACAGACTGGATTGTGAAGTGTGATGTAGCTGAGTACACAGACCAGATTGTGAAGTGTGATGTATCTGAGTACACAGACTGGATTGTGAAGTGTGATGTGTCTGAGTTCACAGACTGCATTATGACGTGTGATGTATCGGAGTACATAGACTGGATTGTGAAGTGTGATGTCCCTGAGTACACAGACCGGATTGTGAAGTGTGATGTACCTGAGTACACAGACTGGATTGATAAGTGTGATGTGCCGGAGTACACAGACTGAATTGTGAAGTGTGATGTATCTGAGTGCACAGACTTGATTGTGAAGTGTGATGTACCTGATTACGCAGACTGGATTGTGAAGTGTGATATACCTGAGTACACAGACTGCATTGTGAAGTGTGATGTACCTGAGTGCACAGAATGGATTGTGAAGTGTGATGTACCTGAGTACACAGACCGGATTGTGAAGTGTGATGTACCTGAGTACACAGACTGGATTGTGAAGTGTGATTTTCCTGAGTACACAGACTGGATTGTGAAGTGTGATGTACCTGAGTACACAGACTGGATTGTGAAGTGTGATGTACCTGAGCACACAGACTGGATTGTGAAGTGTGATGTACCTGAGTACACGGACTGGATTTTGAAGTGTGATGTAACTGAGTACACGGAACGGATTGTGAAGTGTGATGTAACTGAGTGCACAGACCAGATTCTGAAGTGAGATGTACTTGATTACACGGATTGGATCTTGAAGTGTGATGTACCTGAGTACACAGACTGGATTGTGAAGTGTGATTTTCCTGAGTACACAGACTGGATTGTGAAGTGTGATGTACCTGAGTACAGAGACCGGATTGTGAAGTGTGATGTACCTGAGTACACGGACTGGATTTTGAAGTGTGATGTAACTGAGTACACGGAACGGATTGTGAAGTGTGATGTAACTGAGTGCACAGACCAGATTCTGAAGTGAGATGTACTTGATTACACGGATTGGATTTTGAAGTGTGATGTACCTGAGTACACAGACTGGATTGTGAAGTGTGATTTTCCTGAGTACACAGACTGGATTGTGAAGTGTGATGTACCTGAGTACAGAGACCGGATTGTGAAGTGTGATGTACCTGAGTACACAGACTGGATTGTGAAGTGTGATGTATCGGATTATACAGACTGGATTGTGAAGTGTGATGTACTTGAGTACACAGACAGGATTGTGAAGTGTGATGTCCCTGAGTACACAGACTGGATTGTGAAGTGTGATGTACCTGAGTACACACACTAGATAATGAAGTGTGATGTACCTGCGTACACAGAATGGATTGTGAAGTCTGTTGTACCTGAGTACACAGACCAGAATCGGAAGTGTGATGTACCTGTGTACACAGACTGGATTGTGAAGTGTGATGTACCTGAGTACACAGACCAGAATCTGAAGTGTGATGTTCCTGAGTACACAGACTGGATTGTGAAGTGTGATGCAAATGACTACTCAGACCAGATTGTGAAGTGTGATGTTTCCAAGTACACAGACTGGATTGTGAAGTGTGATGTATCTGAGTACACGGATTGGATTGTGAAGTGTCATGTACCTGATAACACAGACTGGATTGTGAAGTGTGATGTACCTGAGAACACAGACTAGATACTGAAGTGTGAGGTACCTGAGTACACAGACCGGATTCTGAAGTGTGATGTACGTGAGTTCACAGACTGGATTGTGAAGTGTGATGTATCGCAGTACACAGACTAGATTCTGAAGTGTGATTTACCTGTGTACACAGACTGGATTGTGAAGTGTGATGTACCTGAGTACACAGACTAGAAACTGAAGTGTGATGTACCTGAGTACACAGACTGGATTGTGAAGTGTGATGTACCTGAGTACACAGACCAGATTGTGATGTGTGATGTATCTGAGTACACAGACTGGATTGTGAAGTGTGATGAACCTGAGTACACAGACCAGATTGTGATGTGTGATGTATCTGAGTACACAGACTGGATTGTGAAGTGTGATGTATCTGAGTACACAGACTGGATTGTGAAGTGTGTTGTACCTGAGTACACAGACCAGATTGTGAAGTGTGATGAATCTGAGTACACAGACCAGATTGTGAAGTGTGATGCACTTGAGTACACGGATTGGATTTTGAAGTGTGATGTATCTGAGTACACAGACTGGATTGTGAAATGTGATGTACCTGAGTACACAGACCGGATTGTGAAGTGTGATGTACCTGAGTACACAGACTGGATTGTGAAGTGTGATGTAGCTGAGTACACGGAACGGATTGTGAAGTGTGATGTAACTGAGTGCACAGACCATATTCTGAAGTGAGATGTACTTGATTACACGGATTGGATTTTGAAGTGTGATGTACCTGAGTACACAGACTGGATTGTGAAGTGTGATTTTCCTGAGTACACAGACTGGATTGTGAAGTGTGATGTGCCTGAGTACACAGACTGGATTGTGAAGTGTGATGTTCCTGAGTGCACAGACTGGATTGTGAAGTGTGATGTACCTGAGTACTCAGACTGGATTGTGAAGTGTGATTTTCCTGAGTACACAGACCGAATTGTAATGTGTGATGTAACGGTGTACACAGACTGGATTGTGAAGTGTGATGTCCCTGAGTGCACTGACCGGATTGTGAAGTGTGATTTACCGGAGTACACAGACTGGATTGATAAGTGTGATGTACCTGAGTACACAGACTGGATTGTGATGTGTGATGTACCTGAGTACACAGACTGGATTGTGAAGTGTGATGTATCTGAGTACACAGAATGGATTGTGAAGTGTGATGTATCTGATTACGCAGACTGGATTGTGAAGTGTGATATACCTGAGTACACAGACTGCATTGTGAAGTGTGATGTACCTGAGTGCACAGACTGGATTGTGAAGTGTGATGTACCTGAGTACACAGACCGGATTGTGAAGTGTGGTGTACCTGAGTACACAGACAGGATTGTGAAGCGTGATGTAACTGAGTGCACAGACCAGATTCTGAAGTGAGATGTACTTGATTACACGGATTGGATTTTGAAGTGTGGTGTACCTGAATACACAGACTGGATTGTGAAGTGTGATTTTCCTGAGTACACAGACCAGATTGTGAAGTGTGATGTGCCTGAGTACACAGACTGGATTGTGAAGTGTGATGTATCTGAGTACACAGACAGGATTGTGAAGTGTGATGTGCCTGAGTGCACAGACTGGATTGTGAGGTGTGATGTATCTGAGTACACAGACAGGAATGTGAAGTGTGATGTACTTGAGGACACAGACTGGATTGTGAAGTGTGATTTTCCTGAGTACACAGACCGAATTGTAATGTGTGATGTACCTGTGTACACAGACCCGATTGTGAAGTGTGATGTATCTGAGTACACAGACTGGATTGTGAAGTGTGATGTATCTGAGTACACAGACTGCATTATGACGTGTGATGTATCGGAGTACGTAGACTGGATTGTGAAGTGTGATGTCCCTGAGTGCACTGACCGAATTGTGAAGTGTGATTTACCGGAGTACACAGACTGGATTGATAAGTGTGATGTACCTGAGTACACAGACTGGATTGTGAAGTGTGATGTACCTGAGTACACAGACTAGATTGTGAAGTGTGATGTATCTGAGTACACAGAATGGATTGTGAAGTGCGATGTATCTGAGTACACAGACTGGATTGTGAAGTGTGATGTACCTGAGTACACAGACTGGATTGTGATGTGTCATTTATCGGAGTACACAGACCGGATTGTGAAGTGTGATGTATCTGAGTACACAGACTGGATTGTGAAGTGTGATGTACTTGAGTACACAGACTTGATTGTGAAGTGTGATGTATCTGAGTACACAGACTGGATTGTGAAGAGTGATGTATCTGAGTACACAGACTGGATTGTGAAGTGTGATGTATCTGAGTACACAGACTGGATTGTGAAGTGTGATGTATCTGAGTACACAGACTGGATTGTGAAGTGTGATGTACTTGAGTACACAGACTTGATTGTGAAGTGTGATGTATCTGAGTACACAGACTAGATTGTGAAGAGTGATGTACCTGAGTACACAGACTGGATTGTGAAGTGTGATGTATCTGAGTACACAGACTGGATTGTGAAGTGTGATGTACTTGAGTACACAGACTTGATTGTGAAGTGTGATGTATCTGAGTACACAGACTGGATTGTGAAGAGTGAGGTATCTTAGTACACAGACTTGATTGTGAAGTGTGATGTATCTGAGTACACAGACTAGATTGTGAAGAGTGATGTATCTGAGTACACAGACTGGATTGTGAAGTTTGATGTATCTGAGTACACAGACTGGATTGTGAAGTGTGATGTACTTGAGTACACAGACTTGATTGTGAAGTGTGATGTATCTGAGTACACAGACTGGATTGTGAAGTGTGATGTATCTGAGTACACAGACTGGATTGTGAAGTGTGATGTACTTGAGTACACAGACTTGATTGTGAAGTGTGATGTATCTGAGTACACAGACTGGATTGTGAAGTGTGATATGCCTGAGTAAACAGACTGCATTGTGAAGTGTGATGTACCTGAGTGCACAGACTGGATTGTGAAGTGTGATGTACCTGAGTACACAGACCGGATTGTGAAGTGTGGTGTACCTGAGTACACAGACAGGATTGTGAAGCTTGATGTACCTGAGTACACAGACTGGATTGTGAAGTGTGATGTACCTGAGTACACGGACTGGATTTAGAAGTGTGATGTAACTGAGTACACGGAACGGATTGTGAAGTGTGATGTAACTGAGTACACAGACTGGATTGTGAAGTGTGATGTATCTGAGTACACAGACTGGATTGTGAAGTGTGATGTACTTGAGTACACAGACTTGATTGTGAAGTGTGATGTATCTGAGTACACAGACTAGATTGTGAAGAGTGATGTATCTGAGTACACAGACTGGATTGTGAAGTGTGATGTATCTGAGTACACAGACTGGATTGTGAAGTGTGATGTACTTGAGTACACAGACTTGATTGTGAAGTGTGATGTATCTGAGTACACAGACTGGATTGTGAAGAGTGATGTATCTTAGTACACAGACTTGATTGTGAAGTGTGATGTATCTGAGTACACAGACTAGATTGTGAAGAGTGATGTATCTGAGTACACAGACTGGATTGTGAAGTTTGATGTATCTGAGTACACAGACTGGATTGTGAAGTGTGATGTACTTGAGTACACAGACTTGATTGTGAAGTGTGATGTATCTGAGTACACAGACTGGATTGTGAAGTGTGATGTATCTGAGTACACAGACTGGATTGTGAAGTGTGATGTACTTGAGTACACAGACTTGATTGTGAAGTGTGATGTATCTGAGTACACAGACTGGATTGTGAAGTGTGATATGCCTGAGTACACAGACTGCATTGTGAAGTGTGATGTACCTGAGTGCACAGACTGGATTGTGAAGTGTGATGTACCTGAGTACACAGACCGGATTGTGAAGTGTGGTGTACCTGAATACACAGACAGGATTGTGAAGCGTGATGTACCTGAGTACACAGACTGGATTGTGAAGTGTGATGTACCTGAGTACACGGACTGGATTTTGAAGTGTGATGTAACTGAGTACACGGAACGGATTGTGAAGTGTGATGTAACTGAGTGCACAGACCAGATTCTGAAGTGAGATGTACTTGATTACACGGATTGGATTTTGAAGTGTGATGTACCTGAGTACACAGACTGGATTGAAAAGTGTGATTTTCCTGAGTACACCGACTGGATTGTGCAGTGTGATGTACCTGAGCAGACAGACTGGATTGTGAAGTGTGATGTATCTGAGGACAGAGACTGGATTGTAAAGTGTGATGTATCTGAGTCCACAGACAGGATTGTGAAGTGTGATGAATCTGAGTACACAGACCAGATTGTGAAGTGTGATGCACTTGAGTACACGGATTGGATTTTGAAGTGTGATGTAACTGAGTACACAGACTGGATTGTGAAATGTTATGTACCTGAGTACACAGACCGGATTGTGAAGTGTGATGTACCTGAGCACTCAGACTGGATTCGGAAGTGTGATTTTCCTGAGTACACAGACCGGATTGTAATGTGTGATGTACCTGTGTACACAGACTGGATTGTGAAGTGTGATGTAGCTGAGTACACGGACCAGATTGTGAAGTGTGATGTATCTGAGTACACGGAACGGATTGTGAAGTGTGATGTAACTGAGTGCACAGACCAGATTCTGAAGTGAGATGTACTTGATTACACGGATTGGATTTTGAAGTGTGATGTACCTGAGTACACAGACTGGATTGTGAAGTGTGATGTATCTGAGTACACAGACTGGATTGTGAAGTGTGATGTACTTGAGTACACAGACTTGATTGTGAGGTGTGATGTATCTGAGTACACAGACTGGATTGTGAAGTGTGATATGCCTGAGTAAACAGACTGCATTGTGAAGTGTGATGTACCTGAGTGCACAGACTGGATTGTGAAGTGTGATGTACCTGAGTACACAGACCGGATTGTGAAGTGTGGTGTACCTGAGTACACAGACTGGATTGTGAAGCTTGATGTACCTGAGTACACAGACTGGATTGTGAAGTGTGATGTACCTGAGTACACGGACTGGATTTAGAAGTGTGATGTAACTGAGTACACGGAACGGATTGTGAAGTGTGATGTAACTGAGTACACAGACTGGATTGTGATTTGTGATGTATCTGAGTACACAGACTGGATTGTGAAGTGTGATGTACTTGAGTACACAGACTTGATTGTGAAGTGTGATGTATCTGAGTACACAGACTAGATTGTGAAGAGTGATGTATCTGAGTACACAGACTGGATTGTGAAGTGTGATGTATCTGAGTACACAGACTGGATTGTGAAGTGTGATGTACTTGAGTACACAGACTTGATTGTGAAGTGTGATGTATCTGAGTACACAGACTGGATTGTGAAGAGTGATGTATCTTAGTACACAGACTTGATTGTGAAGTGTGATGTATCTGAGTACACAGACTAGATTGTGAAGAGTGATGTATCTGAGTACACAGACTGGATTGTGAAGTTTGATGTATCTGAGTACACAGACTGGATTGTGAAGTGTGATGTACTTGAGTACACAGACTTGATTGTGAAGTGTGATGTATCTGAGTACACAGACTGGATTGTGAAGTGTGATGTATCTGAGTACACAGACTGGATTGTGAAGTGTGATGTACTTGAGTACACAGACTTGATTGTGAAGTGTGATGTATCTGAGTACACAGACTGGATTGTGAAGTGTGATATGCCTGAGTACACAGACTGCATTGTGAAGTGTGATGTACCTGAGTGCACAGACTGGATTGTGAAGTGTGATGTACCTGAGTACACAGACCGGATTGTGAAGTGTGGTGTACCTGAATACACAGACAGGATTGTGAAGCGTGATGTACCTGAGTACACAGACTGGATTGTGAAGTGTGATGCACCTGAGTACACGGACTGGATTTTGAAGTGTGATGTAACTGAGTACACGGAACGGATTGTGAAGTGTGATGTAACTGAGTGCACAGACCAGATTCTGAAGTGAGATGTACTTGATTACACGGATTGGATTTTGAAGTGTGATGTACCTGAGTACACAGACTGGATTGAAAAGTGTGATTTTCCTGAGTACACCGACTGGATTGTGCAGTGTGATGTACCTGAGCAGACAGACTGGATTGTGAAGTGTGATGTATCTGAGGACAGAGACTGGATTGTAAAGTGTGATGTATCTGAGTCCACAGACAGGATTGTGAAGTGTGATGAATCTGAGTACACAGACCAGATTGTGAAGTGTGATGCACTTGAGTACACGGATTGGATTTTGAAGTGTGATGTAACTGAGTACACAGACTGGATTGTGAAATGTTATGTACCTGAGTACACAGACCGGATTGTGAAGTGTGATGTACCTGAGCACTCAGACTGGATTCGGAAGTGTGATTTTCCTGAGTACACAGACCGGATTGTAATGTGTGATGTACCTGTGTACACAGACTGGATTGTGAAGTGTGATGTAGCTGAGTACACGGACCAGATTGTGAAGTGTGATGTATCTGAGTACACGGAACGGATTGTGAAGTGTGATGTAACTGAGTGCACAGACCAGATTCTGAAGTGAGATGTACTTGATTACACGGATTGGATTTTGAAGTGTGATGTACCTGAGTACACAGACTGGATTGTGACGTGTGATTTTCCTGAGTACACAGACTGGATTTTGAAGTGTGATGTACCTGAGTACACAGACTGGATTGTGAAGTGTGATTTTCCTGAGTACACCGACTGGATTGTGCAGTGTGATGTATCTGAGTACACAGACTGGATTGTGAAGTGTGATGTATCTGAGTACACAGACTGGATTGTGAAGTGTGATGTACTTGAGTACACAGACTTGATTGTGAAGTGTGATGTATCTGAGTACACAGACTGGATTGTGAAGTGTGATATGCCTGAGTACACAGACTGCATTGTGAAGTGTGATGTACCTGAGTGCACAGACTGGATTGTGAAGTGTGATGTACCTGAGTACACAGACCGGATTGTGAAGTGTGGTGTACCTGAGTACACAGACAGGATTGGGAAGCGTGATGTACCTGAGTACACAGACTGGATTGTGAAGTGTGATGTACCTGAGTACACGGACTGGATTTTGAAGTGTGATGTAACTGAGTACACGGAACGGATTGTGAAGTGTGATGTAACTGAGTACACAGACTGGATTGTGAAGTGTGATGTATCTGAGTACACAGACTGGATTGTGAAGTGTGATGTTCTTGAGTACACAGACTTGATTGTGAAGTGTGATGTCTCTGAGTACACAGACTAGATTGTGAAGAGTGATGTTTCTGAGTACACAGACTGGATTGTGAAGTGTGATGTATCTGAGTACACAGACTGGATTGTGAAGTGTGATGTACTTGAGTACACAGACTTGATTGTGAAGTGTGATGTATCTGAGTACACAGACTGGATTGTGAAGAGTGATGTATCTTAGTACACAGACTTGATTGTGAATTGTGATGTATCTGAGTACACAGACTAGATTGTGAAGAGTGATGTATCTGAGTACACAGACTGGATTGTGAAGTTTGATGTATCTGAGTACACAGACTGGATTGTGAAGTGTGATGTACTTGAGTACACAGACTTGATTGTGAAGTGTGATGTATCTGAGTACACAGACTGGATTGTGAAGTGTGATGTATCTGAGTACACAGACTGGATTGTGAAGTGTGATGTACTTGAGTACACAGACTTGATTGTGAAGTGTGATGTATCTGAGTACACGGAACGGATTGTGAAGTGTGATGTAACTGAGTGCACAGACCAGATTCTGAAGTGAGATGTACTTGATTACACGGATTGGATTTTGAAGTGTGATGTACCTGAGTACACAGACTGGATTGTGACGTGTGATTTTCCTGAGTACACAGACTGGATTGTGAAGTGTGATGTGCCTGAGTACACAGACTGAATTGTGAAGTGTGATGAATCTGAGTACACAGACAGGATTGTGAAGTGTGATGTTCTTGAGTGCACAGACTGGATTGTGAAGTGTGATGTACCTGAGTACACAGACTGAATTGTGAAGTGTGATTTTCCTGAGTACACAGACTGGATTTTGAAGTGTGATGTACCTGAGTACACAGACTGGATTGTGAAGTGTGATTTTCCTGAGTACACCGACTGGATTGTGCAGTGTGATGTACCTGAGCAGACAGACTGGATTGTGAAGTGTGATTTTCCTGAGTACACCGACTGGATTGTGCAGTGTGATGTATCTGAGTACACAGACTGGATTGTGAAGTGTGATGTATCTGAGTACACAGACTGGATTGTGAAGTGTGATGTACTTGAGTACACAGACTTGATTGTGAAGTGTGATGTATCTGAGTACACAGACTGGATTGTGAAGTGTGATATGCCTGAGTACACAGACTGCATTGTGAAGTGTGATGTACCTGAGTGCACAGACTGGATTGTGAAGTGTGATGTACCTGAGTACACAGACCGGATTGTGAAGTGTGGTGTACCTGAGTACACAGACAGGATTGTGAAGCGTGATGTACCTGAGTACACGGACTGGATTTTGAAGTGTGATGTAACTGAGTACACGGAACGGATTGTGAAGTGTGATGTAACTGAGTACACAGACTGGATTGTGAAGTGTGATGTATCTGAGTACACAGACTGGATTGTGAAGTGTGATGTACTTGAGTACACAGACTTGATTGTGAAGTGTGATGTCTCTGAGTACACAGACTAGATTGTGAAGAGTGATGTTTCTGAGTACACAGACTGGATTGTGAAGTGTGATGTATCTGAGTACACAGACTGGATTGTGAAGTGTGATGTACTTGAGTACACAGACTTGATTGTGAAGTGTGATGTATCTGAGTACACAGACTGGATTGTGAAGAGTGATGTATCTTAGTACACAGACTTGATTGTGAAGTGTGATGTATCTGAGTACACAGACTAGATTGTGAAGAGTGATATATCTGAATACACAGACTGGATTGTGAAGTTTGATGTATCTGAGTACACAGACTGGATTGTGAAGTGTGATGTACTTGAGTACACAGACTTGATTGTGAAGTGTGATGTATCTGAGTACACAGACTGGATTGTGAAGTGTGATGTATCTGAGTACACAGACTGGATTGTGAAGTGTGATGTACTTGAGTACACAGACTTGATTGTGAAGTGTGATGTATCTGAGTACACAGACTGGATTGTGAAGTGTGATATGCCTGAGTACACAGACTGCATTGTGAAGTGTGATGTACCTGAGTGCACAGACTGGATTGTGAAGTGTGATGTACCTGAGTACACAGACCGGATTGTGAAGTGTGGTGTACCTGAATACACAGACAGGATTGTGAAGCGTGATGTACCTGAGTACACAGACTGGATTGTGAAGTGTGATGTACCTGAGTACACGGACTGGATTTTGAAGTGTGATGTAACTGAGTACACGGAACGGATTGTGAAGTGTGATGTAACTGAGTGCACAGACCAGATTCTGAAGTGAGATGTACTTGAGTACACAGACTTGATTGTGAAGTGTGATGTCTCTGAGTACACAGACTAGATTGAGAAGAGTGATGTTTCTGAGTACACAGACTGGATTGTGAAGTGTGATGTATCTGAGTACACAGACTGGATTGTGAAGTGTGATGTACTTGAGTACACAGACTTGATTGTGAAGTGTGATGTATCTGAGTACACAGACTGGATTGTGAAGAGTGATGTATCTTAGTACACAGACTTGATTGTGAAGTGTGATGTATCTGAGTACACAGACTAGATTGTGAAGAGTGATGTATCTGAGTACACAGACTGGATTGTGAAGTTTGATGTATCTGAGTACACAGACTGGATTGTGAAGTGTGATGTACTTGAGTACACAGACTTGATTGTGAAGTGTGATGTATCTGAGTACACAGACTGGATTGTGAAGTGTGATGTATCTGAGTACACAGACTGGATTGTGAAGTGTGATGTACTTGAGTACACAGACTTGATTGTGAAGTGTGATGTATCTGAGTACACAGACTGGATTGTGAAGAGTGATGTATCTTAGTACACAGACTTGATTGTGAAGTGTGATGTATCTGAGTACACAGACTAGATTGTGAAGAGTGATGTATCTGAGTACACAGACTGGATTGTGAAGTTTGATGTATCTGAGTACACAGACTGGATTGTGAAGTGTGATGTACTTGAGTACACAGACTTGATTGTGAAGTGTGATGTATCTGAGTACACAGACTGGATTGTGAAGTGTGATGTATCTGAGTACACAGACTGGATTGTGAAGTGTGATGTACTTGAGTACACAGACTTGATTGTGAAGTGTGATGTATCTGAGTACACGGAACGGATTGTGAAGTGTGATGTAACTGAGTGCACAGACCAGATTCTGAAGTGAGATGTACTTGATTACACGGATTGGATTTTGAAGTGTGATGTACCTGAGTACACAGACTGGATTGTGACGTGTGATTTTCCTGAGTACACAGACTGGATTGTGAAGTGTGATGTAACTGAGTGCACAGACCAGATTCTGAAGTGAGATGTACTTGATTACACGGATTGGATTTTGAAGTGTGATGTACCTGAGTACACAGACTGGATTGTGACGTGTGATTTTCCTGAGTACACAGACTGGATTGTGAAGTGTGATGTGCCTGAGTACACAGACTGAATTGTGAAGTGTGATGAATCTGAGTACACAGACAGGATTGTGAAGTGTGATGTTCTTGAGTGCACAGACTGGATTGTGAAGTGTGATGTACCTGAGTACACAGACTGAATTGTGAAGTGTGATTTTCCTGAGTACACAGACTGGATTTTGAAGTGTGATGTACCTGAGTACACAGACTGGATTGTGAAGTGTGATTTTCCTGAGTACACCGACTGGATTGTGCAGTGTGATGTACCTGAGCAGACAGACTGGATTGTGAAGTGTGATTTTCCTGAGTACACCGACTGGATTGTGCAGTGTGATGTATCTGAGTACACAGACTGGATTGTGAAGTGTGATGTATCTGAGTACACAGACTGGATTGTGAAGTGTGATGTACTTGAGTACACAGACTTGATTGTGAAGTGTGATGTATCTGAGTACACAGACTGGATTGTGAAGTGTGATATGCCTGAGTACACAGACTGCATTGTGAAGTGTGATGTACCTGAGTGCACAGACTGGATTGTGAAGTGTGATGTACCTGAGTACACAGACCGGATTGTGAAGTGTGGTGTACCTGAGTACACAGACAGGATTGTGAAGCGTGATGTACCTGAGTACACGGACTGGATTTTGAAGTGTGATGTAACTGAGTACACGGAACGGATTGTGAAGTGTGATGTAACTGAGTACACAGACTGGATTGTGAAGTGTGATGTATCTGAGTACACAGACTGGATTGTGAAGTGTGATGTACTTGAGTACACAGACTTGATTGTGAAGTGTGATGTCTCTGAGTACACAGACTAGATTGTGAAGAGTGATGTTTCTGAGTACACAGACTGGATTGTGAAGTGTGATGTATCTGAGTACACAGACTGGATTGTGAAGTGTGATGTACTTGAGTACACAGACTTGATTGTGAAGTGTGATGTATCTGAGTACACAGACTGGATTGTGAAGAGTGATGTATCTTAGTACACAGACTTGATTGTGAAGTGTGATGTATCTGAGTACACAGACTAGATTGTGAAGAGTGATGTATCTGAATACACAGACTGGATTGTGAAGTTTGATGTATCTGAGTACACAGACTGGATTGTGAAGTGTGATGTACTTGAGTACACAGACTTGATTGTGAAGTGTGATGTATCTGAGTACACAGACTGGATTGTGAAGTGTGATGTATCTGAGTACACAGACTGGATTGTGAAGTGTGATGTACTTGAGTACACAGACTTGATTGTGAAGTGTGATGTATCTGAGTACACAGACTGGATTGTGAAGTGTGATATGCCTGAGTACACAGACTGCATTGTGAAGTGTGATGTACCTGAGTGCACAGACTGGATTGTGAAGTGTGATGTACCTGAGTACACAGACCGGATTGTGAAGTGTGGTGTACCTGAATACACAGACAGGATTGTGAAGCGTGATGTACCTGAGTACACAGACTGGATTGTGAAGTGTGATGTACCTGAGTACACGGACTGGATTTTGAAGTGTGATGTAACTGAGTACACGGAACGGATTGTGAAGTGTGATGTAACTGAGTGCACAGACCAGATTCTGAAGTGAGATGTACTTGAGTACACAGACTTGATTGTGAAGTGTGATGTCTCTGAGTACACAGACTAGATTGTGAAGAGTGATGTTTCTGAGTACACAGACTGGATTGTGAAGTGTGATGTATCTGAGTACACAGACTGGATTGTGAAGTGTGATGTACTTGAGTACACAGACTTGATTGTGAAGTGTGATGTATCTGAGTACACAGACTGGATTGTGAAGAGTGATGTATCTTAGTACACAGACTTGATTGTGAAGTGTGATGTATCTGAGTACACAGACTAGATTGTGAAGAGTGATGTATCTGAGTACACAGACTGGATTGTGAAGTTTGATGTATCTGAGTACACAGACTGGATTGTGAAGTGTGATGTACTTGAGTACACAGACTTGATTGTGAAGTGTGATGTATCTGAGTACACAGACTGGATTGTGAAGTGTGATGTATCTGAGTACACAGACTGGATTGTGAAGTGTGATGTACTTGAGTACACAGACTTGATTGTGAAGTGTGATGTATCTGAGTACACAGACTGGATTGTGAAGAGTGATGTATCTTAGTACACAGACTTGATTGTGAAGTGTGATGTATCTGAGTACACAGACTAGATTGTGAAGAGTGATGTATCTGAGTACACAGACTGGATTGTGAAGTTTGATGTATCTGAGTACACAGACTGGATTGTGAAGTGTGATGTACTTGAGTACACAGACTTGATTGTGAAGTGTGATGTATCTGAGTACACAGACTGGATTGTGAAGTGTGATGTATCTGAGTACACAGACTGGATTGTGAAGTGTGATGTACTTGAGTACACAGACTTGATTGTGAAGTGTGATGTATCTGAGTACACGGAACGGATTGTGAAGTGTGATGTAACTGAGTGCACAGACCAGATTCTGAAGTGAGATGTACTTGATTACACGGATTGGATTTTGAAGTGTGATGTACCTGAGTACACAGACTGGATTGTGACGTGTGATTTTCCTGAGTACACAGACTGGATTGTGAAGTGTGATGTGCCTGAGTACACAGACTGAATTGTGAAATGTGATGAATCTGAGTACACAGACAGGATTGTGAAGTGTGATGTTCTTGAGTGCACAGACTGGATTGTGAAGTGTGATGTACCTGAGTACACAGACTGAATTGTGAAGTGTGATTTTCCTGAGTACACAGACTGGATTTTGAAGTGTGATGTACCTGAGTACACAGACTGGATTGTGAAGTGTGATTTTCCTGAGTACACCGACTGGATTGTGCAGTGTGATGTACCTGAGCAGACAGACTGGATTGTGAAGTGTGATTTTCCTGAGTACACCGACTGGATTGTGCAGTGTGATGTATCTGAGTACACAGACTGGATTGTGAAGTGTGATGTATCTGAGTACACAGACTGGATTGTGAAGTGTGATGTACTTGAGTACACAGACTTGATTGTGAAGTGTGATGTATCTGAGTACACAGACTGGATTGTGAAGTGTGATATGCCTGAGTACACAGACTGCATTGTGAAGTGTGATGTACCTGAGTGCACAGACTGGATTGTGAAGTGTGATGTACCTGAGTACACAGACCGGATTGTGAAGTGTGGTGTACCTGAGTACACAGACAGGATTGTGAAGCGTGATGTACCTGAGTACACAGACTGGATTGTGAAGTGTGATGTACCTGAGTACACGGACTGGATTTTGAAGTGTGATGTAACTGAGTACACGGAACGGATTGTGAAGTGTGATGTAACTGAGTACACAGACTGGATTGTGAAGTGTGATGTATCTGAGTACACAGACTGGATTGTGAAGTGTGATGTACTTGAGTACACAGACTTGATTGTGAAGTGTGATGTCTCTGAGTACACAGACTAGATTGTGAAGAGTGATGTTTCTGAGTACACAGACTGGATTGTGAAGTGTGATGTATCTGAGTACACAGACTGGATTGTGAAGTGTGATGTACTTGAGTACACAGACTTGATTGTGAAGTGTGATGTATCTGAGTACACAGACTGGATTGTGAAGAGTGATGTATCTTAGTACACAGACTTGATTGTGAAGTGTGATGTATCTGAGTACACAGACTAGATTGTGAAGAGTGATGTATCTGAGTACACAGACTGGATTGTGAAGTTTGATGTATCTGAGTACACAGACTGGATTGTGAAGTGTGATGTACTTGAGTACACAGACTTGATTGTGAAGTGTGATGTATCTGAGTACACAGACTGGATTGTGAAGTGTGATGTATCTGAGTACACAGACTGGATTGTGAAGTGTGATGTACTTGAGTACACAGACTTGATTGTGAAGTGTGATGTATCTGAGTACACAGACTGGATTGTGAAGTGTGATATGCCTGAGTACACAGACTGCATTGTGAAGTGTGATGTACCTGAGTGCACAGACTGGATTGTGAAGTGTGATGTACCTGAGTACACAGACCGGATTGTGAAGTGTGGTGTACCTGAATACACAGACAGGATTGTGAAGCGTGATGTACCTGAGTACACAGACTGGATTGTGAAGTGTGATGTACCTGAGTACACGGACTGGATTTTGAAGTGTGATGTAACTGAGTACACGGAACGGATTGTGAAGTGTGATGTAACTGAGTGCACAGACCAGATTCTGAAGTGAGATGTACTTGATTACACGGATTGGATTTTGAAGCGTGATGTACCTGAGTACACAGACTGGATTGTGAAGTGTGATTTTCCTGAGTACACCGACTGGATTGTGCAGTGTGATGTACCTGAGCAGACAGACTGGATTGTGAAGTCTGATGTATCTGAGGACACAGACTGGATTGTAAAGTGTGATGTATCTGAGTCCACAGACAGGATTGTGAAGTGTGATGTACTTGAGTACACAGACTTGATTGTGAAGTGTGATGTATCTGAGTACACAGACTGGATTGTGAAGTGTGATGAATCTGAGTACACAGACCAGATTGTGAAGTGTGATGCACTTGAGTACACGGATTGGATTTTGAAGTGTGATGTACCTGAGTCCACAGACTGGATTGTGAAGTGTGATGTAACTGAGTACACAGACTGGATTGTGAAATGTGATGTACCTGAGTACACAGACCGGATTGTGAAGTGTGATGTACCTGAGCACTCAGACTGGATTCGGAAGTGTGATTTTCCTGAGAACACAGACCGGATTGTAATGTGTGATGTACCTGTGTACACAGACTGGATTGTGAAGTGTGATGTAGCTGAGTACACGGACCAGATTGTGAAGTGTGATGTATCTGAGTACACGGAACGGATTGTGAAGTGTGATGTAACTGAGTGCACAGACCAGATTCTGAAGTGAGATGTACTTGATTACACGGATTGGATTTTGAAGTGTGATGTACCTGAGTACACAGACTGGATTGTGAAGTGTGATTTTCCTGAGTACACAGACTGGATTGTGAAGTGTGATGTGCCTGAGTACACAGACTGGATTGTGAAGTGTGATGAATCTGAGTACACAGACAGGAATGTGAAGTGTGATGTTCTTGAGTGCACAGACTGGATTGTGAAGTGTGATGTACCTGAGTACACAGACTGGATTGTGAAGTGTGATTTTCCTGAGTACACAGACTGGATTTTGAAGTGTGATGTACCTGAGTACACAGACTGGATTGTGAAGTGTGATTTTCCTGAGTACACCGACTGGATTGTGCAGTGTGATGTACCTGAGCAGACATACTGGATTGTGAAGTGTGATGTACCTGAGTACACAGACTGGATTGTGAAGTGTGATTTTCCTGAGTACACCGACTGGATTGTGCAGTGTGATGTACCTGAGCAGACAGACTGGATTGTGAAGTGTGATGTATCTGAGGACACAGAATGGATTGTGAAGTGTGATGTATCGGAGTACACAGACTGGATTGTGAAGTGTGATGTATCGGAGCACACAGACTGGATTGTGAAGTGTGATGTATCGGAGTACACAGACTGGATTGTGAAGTGTGATGTACTTGAGTACACAGACTGGATTGTGAAGTGTGATGTATGGGAGTACACAGACTGGATTGTGAAGTGTGATGTACTTGAGTACACAGACTGGATTGTGAAGTGTGATGTATCTGAGTACACAGACAGGATTGTGAAGTGTGATGTATCTGAGTACACAGACTGGATTGTGAAGTGTGATGTATCTGAGTACACAGACTGGATTGTGGAGTGTGACGTCCCTGAATACAGAGACTGGACTGTGAAGTGTGATGTACCTGAGTACATAGACTGGATTGTGAAGTGTGATGTACCTGAGTACACAGACTGGATTGTGAAGTGTGATGTACTTGAGTACACAGACTGGATTGTGAAGTGTGATGTATCGGAGTACACAGACTGGATTGTGAAGTGTGATGTATCTGAGTCCACAGACTGGATTGTGAAGTGTGATGTATCAGAGTACACAGACTGGATTGTGAAGTGTGATGTATCTGAGTACATAGACAGGATTGTGAAATGTGATGTACTTGAGTACACAGACTGGATTGTGAAGTGTGATGTATCGGAGTACACAGACTGGATTGTGAAGTGTGATGTATCGGAGTACACAGACTGGATTGTGAAGTGTGATGCATCGGAGTACACAGACTGGATTGTGACGTGTGATGTACTTGAGTACACAGACTGGATTGTGAAGTGTGATGTATCGGAGAACACAGACTGGATTGTGAAGTGTGATGTACTTGAGTACACAGACTGGATTGTGAAGTGTGATGTATCTGAGTACACAGACAGGATTGTGAAGTGTGATGTATCTGAGTACACAGACTGGATTGTGAAGTGTGATGTATCTGAGTACACAGACTGGATTGTGGAGTGTGACGTCCCTGAATACAGAGACTGGACTGTGAAGTGTGATGTACCTGAGTACATAGACTGGATTGTGAAGTGCGATGTACCTGAGTACACAGACTGGATTGTGAAGTGTGATGTACTTGAGTACACAGACTGGATTGTCAAGTGTGATGTATCGGAGTACATAGACTGGATTGTGAAGTGTGATGTACCTTAGTATACAGACTGGATTGTGAAGTGTGATGTACTTGAGTACACAGACTGGATTGTGAAGTGTGATGTACCTGAGTACATAGACTGGATTGTGAAGTGTGATGTACCTGAGTACACAGACTGGATTGTGAAGTGTGATGTACTTGAGTACACAGACTGGATTGTGAAGTGTGATGTACTTGAGTACACAGACTGGATTGTGATGTGTGATGTATCTGAGTACACAGACAGGATTGTGAAGTGTGATGTATCTGAGTACACAGACTGGATTGTGAAGTGTGATGTATCTGAGTACACAGACTGGATTGTGGAGTGTGACGTCCCTGAATACAGAGACTGGACTGTGAAGTGTGATGCACCTGAGCACACAGACTGGATTGTGAAGTGTGATGTACCTGAGTACATAGACTGGATTGTGAAGTGTGATGTACCTGAGTACACAGACTGGATTGTGAAGTGTCACGTCCCTGAATACAGAGACTGGACTGTGAAGTGTGATGTACCTGAGTACATAGACTGGATTGTGAAGTGTGATGTACCTGAGTACACAGACTGGATTGTGAAGTGTGACGTCCCTGAATACAGAGACTGGACTGTGAAGTGTGATGTACCTGAGTACACAGACTGGATTGTGAAGTGTGATGTACCTGAGTACAAAGACTGGATTGTGAAGTGTGATGTACCTGAGTACACAGACTGGATTGTGAAGTGTGAGGTATCGGAGTACACAGACTGGATTGTGAAGTGTGATGTACCAGAGTACATAGACTGGATTGTGAAGTGTGATGTACCTGAGTACACGGACCGGAATGTGAAGAGTGATGTTTCGGAGTACACAGACTGGATTGTGCAGTGTGATGTATCGGAGTACACAGACTGGATTGTGAAGTGTGAGGTATCGGAGTACACAGACTGGATTGTGAAGTGTGATGTATCGGAGTACACAGACTGGATTGTGAAGTGTGATGCATCGGAGTACACAGACTGGATTGTGACGTGTGATGTACTTGAGTACACAGACTGGATTGTGAAGTGTGATGTATCGGAGAACACAGACTGGATTGTGAAGTGTGATGTACTTGAGTACACAGACTGGATTGTGAAGTGTGATGTATCTGAGTACACAGACAGGATTGTGAAGTGTGATGTATCTGAGTACACAGACTGGATTGTGAAGTGTGATGTATCTGAGTACACAGACTGGATTGTGGAGTGTGACGTCCCTGAATACAGAGACTGGACTGTGAAGTGTGATGTACCTGAGTACATAGACTGGATTGTGAAGTGCGATGTACCTGAGTACACAGACTGGATTGTGAAGTGTGATGTACTTGAGTACACAGACTGGATTGTCAAGTGTGATGTATCGGAGTACATAGACTGGATTGTGAAGTGTGATGTACCTTAGTATACAGACTGGATTGTGAAGTGTGATGTACTTGAGTACACAGACTGGATTGTGAAGTGTGATGTACCTGAGTACATAGACTGGATTGTGAAGTGTGATGTACCTGAGTACACAGACTGGATTGTGAAGTGTGATGTACTTGAGTACACAGACTGGATTGTGAAGTGTGATGTACTTGAGTACACAGACTGGATTGTGATGTGTGATGTATCTGAGTACACAGACAGGATTGTGAAGTGTGATGTATCTGAGTACACAGACTGGATTGTGAAGTGTGATGTATCTGAGTACACAGACTGGATTGTGGAGTGTGACGTCCCTGAATACAGAGACTGGACTGTGAAGTGTGATGCACCTGAGCACACAGACTGGATTGTGAAGTGTGATGTACCTGAGTACATAGACTGGATTGTGAAGTGTGATGTACCTGAGTACACAGACTGGATTGTGAAGTGTGATGTCCCTGAATACAGAGACTGGACTGTGAAGTGTGATGTACCTGAGTACATAGACTGGATTGTGAAGTGTGATGTACCTGAGTACACAGACTGGATTGTGAAGTGTGACGTCCCTGAATACAGAGACTGGACTGTGAAGTGTGATGTACCTGAGTACACAGACTGGATTGTGAAGTGTGATGTACCTGAGTACAAAGACTGGATTGTGAAGTGTGATGTACCTGAGTACACAGACTGGATTGTGAAGTGTGAGGTATCGGAGTACACAGACTGGATTGTGAAGTGTGATGTACCAGAGTACATAGACTGGATTGTGAAGTGTGATGTACCTGAGTACACGGACCGGAATGTGAAGAGTGATGTTTCGGAGTACACAGACTGGATTGTGCAGTGTGATGTATCGGAGTACACAGACTGGATTGTGAAGTGTGAGGTATCGGAGTACACAGACTGGATTGTGAAGTGTGATGTATCTGAGTACACAGACTGGATTGTGAAGTGTGAGGTATCGGAGTACACAGACTGGATTGTGAAGAGTGAGGTATCGGAGTACACAGACTGGATTGTGAAGTGTAATGTATCTGAGTACACAGACTGGATTGTGAAGTGTGAGGTATCGGAGTACACAGACTGGATTGTGAAGTGTGATGTATCTGAGTACACAGACTGGATTGTGAAGTGTGAGGTATCGGAGTACACAGACTGGATTGTGAAGTGTGATGTACCTGAGTACATAGACTGGATTGTGAAGAGTGATGTTTCGGAGTACACAGACTGGATCGTGCAGTGTGATGTATCGGAGTACACAGACTGGATTGTGAAGTGTGAGGTATCGGAGTACACAGACTGGATTGTGAAGTGTGACATCCCTGAGTGCACAGACTGGATTGTGATGCGTGATGCACCTGTGTCCACAGATTGGATTGTGAAGTGTGATGTACCTGAGTACACAGACAGGATTGTGAAGTGTGATGTACTTGAGTACACAGACTGGATTGTGAAGTGTGATGTAGCTGAGCGGACAGACTGGATTGTGAAGTTTGATGTATCTGAGTACACAGACTGGATTGTGAAGTGTGATGTACTTGAGTACACAGACGGGATTGTGAAGTGTGATGTACTTGAGTACACCGACTGGATTGTGAAGTGCGATGTACTTGAGTACACAGACTGGATTGTGAAGTGTGATGTATCTGAGTCCACAGACAGGATTGTGAAGTGTGATGTACTTGAGTACACCGACTGGATTGTGAAGTGCGATGTACTTGAGTACACAGACTGGATTGTGAAGTGTGATGTATCTGAGTACACAGACTGGATTGTGAAGTGTGATGTATCGGAGTACACAGACTGGATTGTGAAGTGTGATGTACTTGAGTACACAGACTGGATAGTGAAGTGTGATGTATCTGAGTACACAGACTGGATTGTGAAGTGTGATGTATCTGAGTACACAGACTGGATTGTGAAGTGTGATGTACTTGAGTACACAGACTGGATTGTGAAGTGTGATGTATCTGAGTACACAGACTGGATTGTGAAGTGTGATGTATCGGAGTACACAGACTGGATTGTGAAGTGTGATGTATCTGAGGACACAGACTGGATTGTGAAGTGTGATGTACTTGAGTACACAGACTGGATTGTGAAGTGTGATGTATCTGAGTACACAGACTGGATTGTGAAGTGTGATGTATCTGAGTACAAAGACTGGATTGTGGAGTGTGACGTCCCTGAATACAGAGACTGGACTGTGAAGTGTGATGTACCTGAGTACACAGACTGGATTGTGAAGTGTGATGTAACTGAGTACACAGACTGGATTGTGAAGTGTGACGTCCCTGAATACAGAGACTGGACTGTGAAGTGTGATGCACCTGAGTACACAGACTGGATTGTGAAGTGTGATGTATCTGAGTACACAGACTGGATTGTGAAGTGTGACGTCCCTGAATACAGAGACTGGACTGTGAAGTGTGATGTACCTGAGTACACAGACTGGATTGTGAAGTGTGATGTATCTGAGTACACAGACTGGATTGTGAAGTGTGATGTACCTGAGTACACAGACTGGATTGTGAAGTGTGATGTACCTGAGTACACAGACTGGATTGTGAAGTGTGATGTATCTGAGTACACAGACTGGATTGTGAAGTGTGACGTCCCTGAAGACAGAGACTGGATTGTGAAGTGTGATGAACCTGAGTACACCGACTGGATTGTGAAGTGTGATGTACCTGAGTACACAGACTGGACTGTGAAGTGTGATGTACCTGAGTACAAAGACTGGATTGTGAAGTGTGATGTACCTGAGTACACAGACTGGATTGTGAAGTGTGATGTACCTGAGTACACAGACTGGATTGTGAAGTGTGATGTATCTGAGTACACAGACTGGATTGTGAAGTGTTATGTATCTGAGTACACAGACTGGATTGTGAAGTGTGACGTCCCTGAATACAGAGACTGGACTGTGAAGTGTGATGTACCTGAGTACACAAACTGGATTGTGAAGTGTGATGTACCTGAGTACACAGACTGGATTGTGAAGTGTGATGTATCTGAGTACACAGACTGGATTGTGAAGTGTGACGTCCCTGAATACAGAGACTGGACTGTGAAGTGTGATGTATCTGAGTACACAGACTGCATTGTGAAGTGTGACGTCCCTGAATCCAGAGACTGGATTGTGAAGTGTGATGAACCTGAGTACACAGACCGGATTGTGAAGAGTGATGTATCGGAGTACACAGACTGTATTGTGAAGTGTGATGTACCTGAGTACAAAGACCGGATTGTGAAGTGTGATGTATCTGAGTACACAGACTGGATTGTGAAGTGTGACGTCCCTGAATACACAGACTGGACTATGAAGTGTGATGTACCTGAGTACACAGACTGGATTGTGATGTGTGATGTATCTGAGTACACAGACTGGATAGTGAAGTGTGAGGTATCGGAGTACACAGACTGGATTGTGAAGTGTGATGTACCTGAGTACACAGAATTGATTGTGAAGTGAGATGTACCTGAGTACACATACTGGATTATGAAGTGTGATGTACCTGAGTACACAGAATGGATTGTGAAGTGTGATGTATCTGAGTACACTGACTGGATTGTGAAGTGTGAGGTATCGGAGTACGCAGACTGGATTGTGAAGTGTGACATCCCTGAGTACACAGAATGGATTGTGAAGTGTGATGTATCTGAGTACACTGACTGGATTGTGAAGTGTGAGGTATCGGAGTACACAGACAGGATTGTGAAGTGTGATGTATCTGAGTACACAGACTGGATTGTGAAGTGTGATGTATCTGAGTACACAGACTGGATTGTGGAGTGTGACGTCCCTGAATACAGAGACTGGACTGTGAAGTGTGATGTACCTGAGTACATAGACTGGATTGTGAAGTGCGATGTACCTGAGTACACAGACTGGATTGTGAAGTGTGATGTACTTGAGTACACAGACTGGATTGTGAAGTGTGATGTATCGGAGTACATAGACTGGATTGTGAAGTGTGATGTACCTGAGTATACAGACTGGATTGTGAAGTGTGATGTACTTGAGTACACAGACTGGATTGTGAAGTGTGATGTACCTGAGTACATAGACTGGATTGTGAAGTGTGATGTACCTGAGTACACAGACTGGATTGTGAAGTGTGATGTACTTGAGTACACAGACTGGATTGTGAAGTGTGATGTACTTGAGTACACAGACTGGATTGTGATGTGTGATGTATCTGAGTACACAGACAGGATTGTGAAGTGTGATGTATCTGAGTACACAGACTGGATTGTGAAGTGTGATGTATCTGAGTACACAGACTGGATTGTGGAGTGTGACGTCCCTGAATACAGAGACTGGACTGTGAAGTGTGATGCACCTGAGCACACAGACTGGATTGTGAAGTGTGATGTACCTGAGTACATAGACTGGATTGTGAAGTGTGATGTACCTGAGTACACAGACTGGATTGTGAAGTGTGACGTCCCTGAATACAGAGACTGGACTGTGAAGTGTGATGTACCTGAGTACATAGACTGGATTGTGAAGTGTGATGTACCTGAGTACACAGACTGGATTGTGAAGTGTGACGTCCCTGAATACAGAGACTGGACTGTGAAGTGTGATGTACCTGAGTACACAGACTGGATTGTGAAGTGTGATGTACCTGAGTACAAAGACTGGATTGTGAAGTGTGATGTACCTGAGTACACAGACTGGATTGTGAAGTGTGAGGTATCGGAGTACACAGACTGGATTGTGAAGTGTGATGTACCAGAGTACATAGACTGGATTGTGAAGTGTGATGTACCTGAGTACACGGACCGGAATGTGAAGAGTGATGTTTCGGAGTACACAGACTGGATTGTGCAGTGTGATGTATCGGAGTACACAGACTGGATTGTGAAGTGTGAGGTATCGGAGTACACAGACTGGATTGTGAAGTGTGATGCATCTGAGTACACAGACTGGATTGTGAAGTGTGAGGTATCGGAGTACACAGACTGGATTGTGAAGAGTGAGGTATCGGACTACACAGACTGGATTGTGAAGTGTAATGTATCTGAGTACACAGACTGGATTGTGAAGTGTGAGGTATCGGAGTACACAGACTGGATTGTGAAGTGTGATGTATCTGAGTACACAGACTGGATTGTGAAGTGTGAGGTATCGGAGTACACAGACTGGATTGTGAAGTGTGATGTACCTGAGTACATAGACTGGATTGTGAAGAGTGATGTTTCGGAGTACACAGACTGGATCGTGCAGTGTGATGTATCGGAGTACACAGACTGGATTGTGAAGTGTGAGGTATCGGAGTACACAGACTGGATTGTGAAGTGTGACATCCCTGAGTGCACAGACTGGATTGTGATGCGTGATGCACCTGTGTCCACAGATTGGATTGTGAAGTGTGATGTACCTGAGTACACAGACAGGATTGTGAAGTGTGATGTACTTGAGTACACAGACTGGATTGTGAAGTGTGATGTACCTGAGCGGACAGACTGGATTGTGAAGTTTGATGTATCTGAGTACACAGACTGGATTGTGAAGTGTGATGTACTTGAGTACACAGACGGGATTGTGAAGTGTGATGTACTTGAGTACACCGACTGGATTGTGAAGTGCGATGTAC
Source organism: Heterodontus francisci (assembly GCF_036365525.1). NCBI lineage: Eukaryota > Metazoa > Chordata > Chondrichthyes > Heterodontiformes > Heterodontidae > Heterodontus > Heterodontus francisci. The sequence goes on along the minus strand of NC_090378.1, from coordinate 118,427,843 downwards.
TTGAGTACACAGACTGGATTGTGAAGTGTGATGTATCTGAGTCCACAGACAGGATTGTGAAGTGTGATGTACTTGAGTACACCGACTGGATTGTGAAGTGCGATGTACTTGAGTACACAGACTGGATTGTGAAGTGTGATGTATCTGAGTACACAGACTGGATTGTGAAGTGTGATGTATCGGAGTACACAGACTGGATTGTGAAGTGTGATGTACTTGAGTACACAGACTGGATAGTGAAGTGTGATGTATCTGAGTACACAGACTGGATTGTGAAGTGTGATGTATCTGAGTACACAGACTGGATTGTGAAGTGTGATGTACTTGAGTACACAGACTGGATTGTGAAGTGTGATGTATCTGAGTACACAGACTGGATTGTGAAGTGTGATGTATCGGAGTACACAGACTGGATTGTGAAGTGTGATGTATCTGAGGACACAGACTGGATTGTGAAGTGTGATGTACTTGAGTACACAGCCTGGATTGTGAAGTGTGATGTATCTGAGTACACAGACTGGATTGTGAAGTGTGATGTATCTGAGTACAAAGACTGGATTGTGGAGTGTGACGTCCCTGAATACAGAGACTGGACTGTGAAGTGTGATGTACCTGAGTACACAGACTGGATTGTGAAGTGTGATGTAACTGAGTACACAGACTGGATTGTGAAGTGTGACGTCCCTGAATACAGAGACTGGACTGTGAAGTGTGATGCACCTGAGTACACAGACTGGATTGTGAAGTGTGATGTATCTGAGTACACAGACTGGATTGTGAAGTGTGACGTCCCTGAATACAGAGACTGGACTGTGAAGTGTGATGTACCTGAGTACACAGACTGGATTGTGAAGTGTGATGTATCTGAGTACACAGACTGGATTGTGAAGTGTGATGTATCTGAAGACAGAGACTGGATTGTGAAGTGTGATGTACCTGAGTACACAGACTGGATTGTGAAGTGTGATGTATCTGAGTACACAGACTGGATTGTGAAGTGTGACGTCCCTGAAGACAGAGACTGGATTGTGAAGTGTGATGAACCTGAGTACACAGACTGGATTGTGAAGTGTGATGTACCTGAGTACACAGACTGGATTGTGAAGTGTGATGTACCTGAGTACACAGACTGGACTGTGAAGTGTGATGTACCTGAGTACACAGACTGGATTGTGAAGTGTGATGTACCTGAGTACACAGACTGGATTGTGAAGTGTGATGTACCTGAGTACACAGACTGGATTGTGAAGTGTGATGTATCTGAGTACACAGACTGGATTGTGAAGTGTTATGTATCTGAGTACACAGACTGGATTGTGAAGTGTGACGTCCCTGAATACAGAGACTGGACTGTGAAGTGTGATGTACCTGAGTACACAAACTGGATTGTGAAGTGTGATGTACCTGAGTACACAGACTGGATTGTGAAGTGTGATGTATCTGAGTACACAGACTGGATTGTGAAGTGTGATGTCCCTGAATACAGAGACTGGACTGTGAAGTGTGATGTATCTGAGTACACAGACTGCATTGTGAAGTGTGACGTCCCTGAATCCAGAGACTGGATTGTGAAGTGTGATGAACCTGAGTACACAGACCGGATTGTGAAGAGTGATGTATCGGAGTACACAGACTGTATTGTGAAGTGTGATGTACCTGAGTACAAAGACCGGATTGTGAAGTGTGATGTATCTGAGTACACAGACTGGATTGTGAAGTGTGACGTCCCTGAATACACAGACTGGACTGTGAAGTGTGATGTACCTGAGTACACAGACTGGATTGTGATGTGTGATGTATCTGAGTACACAGACTGGATAGTGAAGTGTGAGGTATCGGAGTACACAGACTGGATTGTGAAGTGTGATGTACCTGAGTACACAGAATTGATTGTGAAGTGAGATGTACCTGAGTACACATACTGGATTATGAAGTGTGATGTACCTGAGTACACAGAATGGATTGTGAAGTGTGATGTATCTGAGTACACTGACTGGATTGTGAAGTGTGAGGTATCGGAGTACGCAGACTGGATTGTGAAGTGTGACATCCCTGAGTACACAGAATGGATTGTGAAGTGTGATGTATCTGAGTACACTGACTGGATTGTGAAGTGTGAGGTATCGGAGTACACAGACTGGATTGTGAAGTGTGACATCCCTGAGTACACATACTGGATTATGAAGTGTGATGTACCTGAGTGCACAGACTGGATTGTGAAGTGTGATGTATCTGAGTACACAGACTGGATTGTGAAGTGTGATGTACCTGAGTGCACAGACTGGATTGTGAAGTGTGATATACCTGAGTGCACAGACTGGATTGTGAAGTGTGATGTACCTGAGTGCACAGACTGGATTGTGAAGTGTGATATACCTGTGTCCACAGATTGGATTGTGAAGTGTGATATATCTGAGTACACAGACTGGATTGTGAAGTGTGATGTACCTGAGTGCACAGACTGGATTGTGAAGTGTGATATACCTGAGTACACAGACTGGAATGTGAAGTGTGATGTCCCTGAGTTCACAGACTAGATTCTGAGTTATGATGTACCTGAGTACACAGATCAGATTGTGAAGTGTGATGAATCTGAGTACACTGACCAGATTGTGAAGTGTGATGTATCTGAGTACACAGACCAGATTGTGAAGTGTGATGTACCTGAGTACACAGATCAGATTGTGAAGTGTGATGAATCTGAGTACACTGACCAGATTGTGAAGTGTGATGTATCTGAGTACACAGACCAGATTGTGAAGTGTGATGTACCTGAGTACACAGATCAGATTGTGAAGTGTGATGAATCTGAGTACACTGACCAGATTGTGAAGTGTGATGTATCTGAGTACACAGACCAGATTGTGAAGTGTGATGTACCTGAGTACACAGATCAGATTGTGAAGTGTGATGAATCTGAGTACACTGACCAGATTGTGAAGTGTGATGTATCTGAGTACACAGACCAGATTGTGAAGTGTGATGTACCTGAGTACACAGACCAGATTTTGAAGTGTGATGTATCTGAGTACGCAGACTGGATTGTGAAGTGTGATGTATCTGAGTACACAGACTTGATTGTGAAGTGTGATGTACCTGATTACGCAGACTGGATTGTGAAGTGTGATGTACCTGAGTGCACCGACTTGATTGTGAAGTGTGATGTACCTGATTACGCAGACTGGATTGTGAAGTGTGATATACCTGAGTGCACAGAGCGAATGTGAAGTGTGATGTACCTGAGTACACAGACTGGATTGTGACGTGTGATGGATCGGAGTACACAGACTAGATTCTGAAGTGTGATGTCCCTGAGCACACAGACTGGATTCTGAAGTGTGATGTACCTGCGTACACAGACTAGATTGTGAAGTCTGTTGTACCTGAGTACACAGACCAGAATCGGAAGGGTGATGTACCTGTGTACACAGACTGGATTGTGAAGTGTGATGTACCTGAGTGCACAGACTGGATTGATAAGTGTGATGTACCTGAGTACACAGACTGGATTCTGAAGTGTGCTGCAGCTGAGTACAGAGACTGGATTGTGAAGTGTGATGTACCTGAGTGCACAGAGCGAATGTGAAGTGTGATGTACCTGAGTACACAGACTGGATTGTGACGTGTGATGTTTCGGAGTACACAGACTAGATTCTGAAGTGTGATGTAGCTGAATACACAGACTGGATTGTGAAGTGTGATGTACCTGAGTTCACAGACTCGATTCTGAAGTGTGATGTCCCTGAGCACACACACTAGATTCTGAAGTGTGATGTACCTGCGTACACAGACTGGATTGTGAAGTCTGTTGCACCTGAGTACACAGACCAGAATCGGAAGTGTGATGTACCTGAGTACACAGACCAGAATCTGAAGTGTGATGTTCCTGAGTACACAGACTGGATTGTGAAGTGTGATGTAAATGAGTACTCAGACCGGATTGTGAAGTGTGATGTTTCTAAGTACACAGACTGGATTGTGAAGTGTGATGTACCTGAGTACACGGATTGGATTGTGAAGTGACATGTACCTGAGAACACGGACTAGATTCTGAAGTGTGAGGTACCTGAGTACACAGACCGGATTCTGAAGTGTGATGTACGTGAGTAGACAGACTGGATTGTGAAGTGTGATGTATCTGAGTACACAGACTAGATTCTGAAGTGTGATTTACCTGTGTACACAGACTGGATTGTGAAGTGTGATGTACCTGAGTACACAGACTAGAATCTGAAGTGTGATGTACCTGAGTACACAGACTGGATTGTGAAGTGTGATGTACCTGAGTACACAGACTGGATTGTGAAGTGTGATGTATCTGAGTACAAAGAATGCATTGTGAAGTGTGATGTACCTGAGTACACAGACTGGATTGTGAAGTGTGTTGTACCTGAGTACACAGACCAGATTGTGAAGTGTGATGAATCTGAGTACACAGACCAGATTGAGAATTGTGATGCACTTGAGTACACGGATTGGATTTTGAAGTGTGATGTACCTGAGTACACAGACTGGATTGTGAAGTGTGATTTTCCTGAGTACACAGACTGGATTGTGAAGTGTGATGTACCTGAGTACACAGACTTGATTGTGAAGTGTGATGCACCTGAGTACTCAGACTGGATTGTGAAGTGTGATTTTCCTGAGTACACAGACCGGATTGTAATGTATGATGTACCTGTCTACACAGACTGGATTGTGAAGTTTTATGTAGCTGAGTACACAGACCAGATTGTGAAGTGTGATGTATCTGAGTACACAGACTGGATTGTGAAGTGTGATGTATCTGAGCACACAGACTGGATTGTGAAGTGTGATGTACTTGAGTAAACAGACTGGATTGTGAAGTGTGATGTACCTGAGTGCACTGACCGGATTGTGAAGTGTGATTTACCGGAGAACACAGACTGGATTGATAAGTGTGATGTACCTGAGTACACAGACTTGATTGTGAAGTGTGATGTATCTGAGTGCACAGAGCGAATGTGAAGTGTGATGTACCTGAGTACACAGACTCGATTCTGAAGTGTGATGTACCTGATTACGCAGACTGGATTGTGAAGTGTGATGTACCTGAGTACACAGACTTGATTGTGAAGTGTGATGTACCTGAGTACACAGACTGGATTCTGAAGTGTGCTGCAGATGAGTGCACAGACTGGATTGTGAAGTGTGATGTATCTGAGTGCACAGAGCGAATGTGAAGTGTGATGTACCTGAGTACACAGACTCGATTCTGAAGTGTGATGTAGCTGAATACACAGACTGGATTGTGAAGTGTGATGTACCGGAGTTCACAGGCTCGATTCTGAAGTGTGATGTCCCTGAGTACACAGACTGGATTGTGAAGTGTGATGTATCGGAGAACACAGACTGGATTCTGAAGTGTGATGTAGCTGAATACACAGACTGGATTGTGAAGTGTGATGTACCTGAGTTCACAGACTCGATTCTGAAGTGTGATGTCCCTGAGTACACAGACTGGATTGTGAAGTGTGATGTACCTGAGTACACAGACTAGATTCTGAAGTGTTATGTACCTGCGTACACAGACTGGATTGTGAAGTCTGTTGTACCTGAGTACACAGACCAGAATCTGAAGTGTGATTTACCTGAGTTCACAGACTCGATTCTGAAGTGTGATGTCCCTGAATACACAGACTGGATTGTGAAGTGTGATGTACCTGAGTTCACAGACTCGATTCTGAAGTGTGATGTCCGTGAGTACACAGACTGGATTGTGAAGTGTGATGTACCTGAGTACACAGACTAGATTCTGAAGTGTTATGTACCTGCGTACACAGACTGGATTGTGAAGTCTGTTGTACCTGAGTACACAGACCAGAATCTGAAGTGTGATTTACCTGAGTTCACAGACTCGATTCTGAAGTGTGATGTCCCTGAGTACACAGACCGGATTGTGAAGTGTGATGTTTCTAAGTACACAGACTGGATTGTGAAGTGTGATGTACCTGAGTACACGGATTGGATTGTGAAGTGTGATGCACCTGAGAACACAGACTAGATTCTGAAGTGTGATTTACCTGTGTACACAGACTGGATTGTGAAGTGTGATGTACCTGAGTACACAGACTAGAATCTGAAGTGTGATGTACCTGAGTACACAGACTGGATTGTGAAGTGTGATGCACCTGAGAACACAGACTAGATTCTGAAGTGTGATTTACCTGTGTACACAGACTGGATTGTGAAGTGTGATGTACCTGAGTACACAGACTAGAATCTGAAGTGTGATGTACCTGAGTACACAGACTGGATTGTGAAGTGTGATGTACCTGAGTACACAGACCAGATTGTGATGTGTGATGTATCTGAGTACACAGACTGGATTGTGAAGTGTGATGTATCTGAGGACACAGACTGGATTGTGAAGTGTGATTTTCCTGAGTACACAGACTGGATTGTGAAGTGTGATGTACCTGAGTACACAGACTGGATTGTGAAGTGTGATGTAGCTGAGTACACAGACTGGATTGTGAAGTGTGATGTATCTGAGTACACAGACCAGATTGTAATGTGTGATGTACCTGTGTACACAGACTGGATTGTGAAGTGTGATGTCGCTGAGTACACAGACCAGATTGTGAAGTGTGATGTTTCTAAGTACACAGACTGGATTGTGAAGTGTGATGTACCTGAGTACACGGATTGGATTGTGAAGTGTCATGTACCTGAGAACACGGACTAGATTCTTAAGTGTGAGGTACCTGAGTACACAGACCGGATTCTGAAGTGTGATGTACGTGAGTAGACAGACTGGATTGTGAAGTGTGATGTATCTGAGTACAGAGACTAGATTCTGAAGTGTGATTTACCTGTGTACACAGACTGGATTGTGAAGTGTGATGTACCTGAGTACACAGACTAGAATCTGAAGTGTGATGTACCTGAGTACACAGACTGGATTGTGAAGTGTGAAGGACCTGAGTACACAGACCAGATTGTGATGTGTGAGGTATCTGAGTACACAGACTGGATTGTGAAGTGTGATGTATCTGAGTACAAAGAGTGCATTGTGAAGTGTGATGTACCTGAGTACACAGACTGGATTGTGAAGTGTGTTGTACCTGAGTACACAGACCAGATTGTGAAGTGTGATGAATCTGAGTACACAGACCAGATTGAGAAGTGTGATGCACTTGAGTACACGGATTGGATTTTGAAGTGTGATGTACCTGAGTACACAGACTGGATTGTGAAGTGTGATTTTCCTGAGTACACAGACTGGATTGTGAAGTGTGATGTACCTGAGTACACAGACCGGATTGTGAAGTGTGATGTACCTGAGTACTCAGACTGGATTGTGAAGTGTGATTTTCCTGAGTACACAGACCGGATTGTAATGTATGATGTACCTGTCTACACAGACTGGATTGTGAAGTTTTATGTAGCTGAGTACACAGACCAGATTGTGAAGTGTGATGTATCTGAGTACACAGACTGGATTGTGAAGTGTGATGTATCTGAGCACACAGACTGGATTGTGAAGTGTGATGTACTTGAGTAAACAGACTGGATTGTGAAGTGTGATGTACCTGAGTGCACTGACCGGATTGTGAAGTGTGATTTACCGGAGTACACAGACTGGATTGATAAGTGTGATGTACCTGAGTACACAGACTGGATTGTGAAGTGTGATGTACCTGATTACGCAGACTGGATTGTGAAGTGTGATGTACCTGAGCACACAGACTTGATTGTGAAGTGTGATGTACCTGAGTACACAGACTGGATTGTGAAGTGTGATTTTCCTGAGTACACAGACCGGATTGTAATGTATGATGTACCTTTCTACACAGACTGGATTGTGAAGTTTTATGTAGCTGAGTACACAGACCAGATTGTGAAGTGTGATGTATCTGAGTACACAGACTGGATTGTGAAGTGTGATGTATCTGAGCACACAGACTGGATTGTGAAGTGTGATGTACTTGAGTAAACAGACTGGATTGTGAAGTGTGATGTACCTGAGTGCACTGACCGGATTGTGAAGTGTGATTTACCGGAGTACACAGACTGGATTGATAAGTGTGATGTACCTGAGTACACAGACTGGATTGTGAAGTGTGATGTACCTGATTACGCAGACTGGATTGTGAAGTGTGATGTACCTGAGTACACAGACTTGATTGTGAAGTGTGATGTACCTGAGTACACAGACTGGATTGTGAAGTGTGATGTATCTGAGTGCACAGAGCGAATGTGAAGTGTGATGTACCTGAGTACACAGACTCGATTCTGAAGTGTGATGTACCTGATTACGCAGACTGGATTGTGAAGTGTGATGTACCTGAGTACACAGACTTGATTGTGAAGTGTGATGTACCTGAGTACACAGACTGGATTCTGAAGTGTGCTGCAGATGAGTGCACAGACTGGATTGTGAAGTGTGATGTATCTGAGTGCACAGAGCGAATGTGAAGTGTGATGTACCTGAGTACACAGACTCGATTCTGAAGTGTGATGTAGCTGAATACACAGACTGGATTATGAAGTGTGATGTACCGGAGTTCACAGACTGGATTGTGAAGTGTGATGTCCCTGAGTACACAGACTGGATTGTGAAGTGTGATGTATCGGAGAACACAGACTGGATTCTGAAGTGTGATGCAGCTGAATTCAGAGACTGGATTGTGAAGTGTGATGTACCTGAGTTCACAGACTCGATTCTGAAGTGTGATGTCCCTGAGTACACAGACTGGATTGTGAAGTGTGATGTACCTGAGTACACAGACTAGATTCTGAAGTGTTATGTACCTGCGTACACAGACTGGATTGTGAAGTCTGTTGTACCTGAGTACACAGACCAGAATCTGAAGTGTGATTTACCTGAGTTCACAGACTCGATTCTGAAGTGTGATGTCCCTGAATACACAGACTGGATTGTGAAGTGTGATGTACCTGAGTTCACAGACTCGATTCTGAAGTGTGATGTCCCTGAGTACACAGACTGGATTGTGAAGTGTGATGTACCTGAGTACACAGACTGGATTCTGAAGTGTTATGTACCTGCGTACACAGACTGGATTGTGAAGTCTGTTGTACCTGAGTACACAGACCAGAATCTGAAGTGTGATTTACCTGAGTTCACAGACTCGATTCTGAAGTGTGATGTCCCTGAGTACACAGACCGGATTGTGAAGTGTGATGTTTCTAAGTACACAGACTGGATTGTGAAGTGTGATGTACCTGAGTACACGGATTGGATTGTGAAGTGTGATGCACCTGAGAACACAGACTAGATTCTGAAGTGTGATTTACCTGTGTACACAGACTGGATTGTGAAGTGTGATGTACCTGAGTACACAGACTAGAATCTGAAGTGTGATGTACCTGAGTACTCAGACTAGAATCTGAAGTGTGATGTACCTGAGTACACAGACCAGATTGTGATGTGTGATGTATCTGAGTACACAGACTGGATTGAGAAGTGTGATGTATCTGAGGACACAGACTGGATTGTGAAGTGTGATTTTCCTGAGTACACAGACTGGATTGTGAAGTGTGATGTACCTGAGTACACAGACTGGATTGTGAAGTGTGATGTAGCTGAGTACACAGACTGGATTGTGAAGTGTGATGTATCTGAGTACACAGACCAGATTGTAATGTGTGATGTACCTGTGTACACAGACTGGATTGTGAAGTGTGATGTCGCTGAGTACACAGACCAGATTGTGAAGTGTGATGTGTCTGAGTACACAGACTGGATTGTGAAGTGTGATGTATCTGAGTACACAGACTGCATTATGAAGTGTGATGTTTCGGAGTACATAGACTGGATTGTGAAGTGTGATGTACCTGAGTGCACAGACTTGATTGTGAAGTGTGATGTACCTGATTACGCAGAATGCATTGTGAAGTGTGACGTACCTGAGTGCACAGACTGGATTGTGAAGTGTGATGTACCTGAGTACACAGACTTGATTGTGAAGTGTGATGTACCTGAGTACACAGACTTGATTGTGAAGTGTGATGTACCTGAGTGCACAGACTGGATTGTGAAGTGTGATGTACCTGAGTACACAGACCGGATTGTGAAGTGTGATGTACCTGAGTACACAGACAGGATTGTGAAGTGTGATGTACCTGAGTGCACAGACTGGATTGTGAAGTGTGATGCACCTGAGTACACGGACTGGATTTTGAAGTGTGATGTAACTGAGTACACGGAACGGATTGTGAAGTGTGATGTAACTGAGTGCACAGACCAGATTGTGAAGTGAGATGTAATTGAGTACACGGATTGGATTTTGAAGTGTGATGTACCTGAGTACACAGACTGGATTTTGAAGTGTGATGTACCTGAGTACACAGACTGGATTGTGAAGTTTGATGGACCTGAGTACAGAGACCGGATTGTGAAGTGTGATGTACCTGAGTACTCAGACTGGATTGTGAAGTGTCATGTACCTGAGAACACAGACTAGATTCTGAAGTGTGAGGTACCTGAGTACACAGACCGGATTCTGAAGTGTGATGTACGTGAGTAGACAGACTGGATTGTGAAGTGTGATGTATCGGAGTACACAGACTAGATTCTGAAGTGTGATTTACCTGTGTACACAGACTGGATTGTGAAGTGTGATGTACCTGAGTACACAGACTAGAATCTGAAGTGTGATGTACCTGAGTACACAACTGGATTGTGAAGTGTGATGTACCTGAGTACACAGACCAGATTGTGATGTGTGATGTATCTGAGTACACAGACCAGATTGTGAAGTGTGATGCACTTGAGTACACGGATTGGATTTTGAAGTGTGATGTACCTCCTGAGTACACAGACTGGATTGTGAAGTGTGATTTTCCTGAGTACACAGACTGGATTGTGAAGTGTGATGTACCTGAGTACACAGACCGGATTGTGAAGTGTGATGCACCTGAGTACTCAGACTGGATTGTGAAGTGTGATTTTCCTGAGTACACAGACCGGATTGTCATGTGTGATGTACCTGAGTACACAGACTGGATTGTGAAGTGTGATGTACCTGAGTACACAGACCAGATTGTGAAGTGTGATGAATCTGAGTACACAGACCAGATTGTGAAGTGTGATGCACTTGAGTACACGGATTGGATTTTGAAGTGTGATGTACCTGAGTACACAGACTGGATTGTGAAGTGTGATTTTCCTGAGTACACAGACTGGATTGTGAAGTGTGATGTACCTGAGTACACAGACCGGATTGTGAAGTGTGATGTACCTGAGTACTCAGACTGGATTGTGAAGTGTGATTTTCCGGAGTACACAGACTGGATTGTGAAGTGTGATGTAGCTGAGTACACAGACCAGATTGTGAAGTGTGATGTATCTGAGTACACAGCCTGGATTGTGAAGTGTGATGTACTTGAGTAAACAGACTGGATTGTGAAGTGTGATGTACCTGAGTGCACTGACCGGATTGTGAAGTGTGATTTACCGGAGTAAACAGACTGGATTGATAAGTGTGATGTGCCTGAGTACACAGACTGGATTGTGAAGTGTGATGTACCTGAATACACAGACTGGATTGTGAAGTGTGATGTACCTGATTACACAGACTGGATTGTGACGTGTGATGTATCGGAGTACACAGACTGGATTCTGAAGTGTGATGTAGCTGAATACACAGACTGGATTGTGAAGTGTGATGTACCTGAGTTCACAGACTCGATTGTGAAGTGTTATGTCCCTGAGTACACAGACTGGATTGTGAAGTGTGATGTACCTGAGTACACAGACTAGATTCTGAAGTGTTATGTACCTGCGTACACAGACTGGATTGTGAAGTCTGTTGTACCTGAGTACACAGACCAGAATCTGAAGTGTGATTTACCTGTGTACACAGACTGGATTGTGAAGTGTGATGTACCTGAGTACACGGACTGGATTGTGAAGTGTGATGTAAATGAGTACACAGACCGGATTGTGAAGTGTGATGTTTCTAAGTACACAGACTGGATTGTGAAGTGTTTTGTACCTGATTGCACAGACTTGATTCTGAAGTGTGATGCACCTGATTACACAGACTGGATTGTGAAGTGTGATGTACCTGAGAACACAGACTAGATTCTGAAGTGTGATGCACCTGAGTACACAGACCGGATTCTGAAGTGTGATGTACGAGAGTACACAGACTGGATTGTGAAGTGTGATATATCGGAGTACACAGACTAGATTCTGAAGTGTGATTTACCTGTGTATACAGACTGGATTGTGAAGTGTGATGTACCTGAGTACACAGACCAGATTTTGATGTGTGATGTATCTGAGTACACAGACTGGATTGTGAAGTGTGATGTATCTGAGGACACAGACTGGATTGTGAAGTGTGATGTACCTGAGTACTCAGACTGGATTGTGAAGTGTGATTTTCCTGAGTACACAGACTGGATTGTGAAGTGTGATGTACCTGAGTACACAGACTGGATTGTGAAGTGTGATGTACCTGAGTACACAGACTGGATTGTGAAGTGTGATGTTCCTGAGTACACAGACTGGATTGTGAAGTGTGATGTACCTGAGTACACAGACTGGATTGTGAAGTGTGATGTAGCTGAGTACACAGACTGGATTGTGAAATGTGATGTATCTGAGTACACAGACCAGATTGTAATGTGTGATGTACCTGTGTACACAGACTGGATTGTGAAGTGTGATGTACCTGAGTACACAGACTGGATTGTGAAGTGTGATGTACCTGAGTACACAGACTAGAATCTGAAGTGTGATGTACCTGAGTACACAACTGGATTGTGAAGTGTGATGTACCTGAGTACACAGACCAGATTGTGATGTGTGATGTATCTGAGTACACAGACTGGATTGTGAAGTGTGATGTATCTGAGTACAAAGAGTGCATTGTGAAGTGTGATGTACCTGAGTACACAGACTGGATTGTGAAGTGTGTTGTACCTGAGTACACAGACCAGATTGTGAAGTGTGATGAATCAGAGTACACAGACCAGATTGTGAAGTGTGATGCACTTGAGTACACGGATTGGATTTTGAAGTGTGATGTACCTGAGTACACAGACTGGATTGTGAAGTGTGATTTTCCTGAGTACACAGACTGGATTGTGAAGTGTGATGTACCTGAGTACACAGACCGGATTGTGAAGTGTGATGTACCTGAGTACACAGACTAGATTCTGAAGTGTTATGTACCTGAGTACACAGACTGGATTGTGAAGTGTGATGTATCTGAGGACACAGACTGGATTGTGAAGTGTGATGTACCTGAGTACACAGACCGGATTGTAATGTGTGATGTACCTGAGTACACAGACCAGATTGTGAAGTGTGATGTACCTGAGTACACAGACCAGATTGTGAAGTGTGATGAATCTGAGTACACAGACCAGATTGTGAAGTGTGATGCACTTGAGTACACGGATTGGATTTTGAAGAGTGATGTACCTGAGTACACAGACTGGATTGTGAAGTGTGATTTTCCTGAGTACACAGACTGGATTGTGAAGTGTGATGTACCTGAGTACACAGACCGGATTGTGAAGTGTGATGTACCTGAGTACTCAGACTGGATTGTGAAGTGTGATGTACCTGAGTGCACTGACCGGATTGTGAAGTGTGATTTACCGGAGTACACAGACTGGATTGATAAGTGTGATGTACCTGAGTACACAGACTGGATTGTGAAGTGTGATGTATCTGAGTGCACAGACTTGATTGTGAAGTGTGATTTACCTGATTACGCAGACTGGATTGTGAAGTGTGATGTACCTGAGTACACAGACTTGATTGTGAAGTGTGATGTACCTGAGTACACAGACTGGATTCTGAAGTGTGATATACCTGAGTACACAGACTAGATTCTGAAGTGTTATGTACCTGAGTTCACAGACTCGATTGTGAAGTGTGATGCAACTGATTACACAGACTGGATTGTGAAGTGTGATGTATCGGAGTACACAGACTGGATTCAGAAGTGTTATGTAGCTGAATACACAGACTGGATTGTGAAGTGTGATGTACCTGAGTTCACAGACTCGATTGTGAAGTGTGATGTCCCTGAGTACACAGACTGGATTGTGAAGTGTGATATACCTGAGTACACAGACTAGATTCTGAAGTGTTATGTACCTGATTGCACAGACTTGATTCTGAAGTGTGATGCAACTGATTACACAGACTGGATTGTGAAGTGTGATGTACCTGAGAACACAGACTAGAGTCTGAAGTGTGATGCACCTGAGTACACAGACCGGATTCTGAAGTGTGATGTACGAGAGTACACAGACTGGATTGTGAAGTATGTTGTACCTGAGTACACAGACCAGAATCTGAAGTATGATTTACCTGTGTACACAGACTGGATTGTGAAGTGTGATGTACCTGAATACACAGACCGGATTGTGAAGTGTGATGTTTCTAAGTACACAGACTGGATTGTGAAGTGTGATGTACCTGAGTACACGGATTGGATTGTGAAGTGTGATGTACCTGAGAACACAGACTAGATTCTGAAGTGTGATGCACCTGAGTACACAGACCGGATTCTGAAGTGTGATGTACGAGAATACACAGACTGGATTGTGAAGTGTGATATATCGGAGTACACAGACTAGATTCTGAAGTGTGATTTACCTGTGTACACAGACTGGATTGTGAAGTGTGATGTACCTGAGTACACAGACTAGAATCTGAAGTGTGATGTACCTGTGTACACAGACTGGATTGTGAAGTGTGTTGTACCTGAGTACGCAGACCAGATTGTGAAGTGTGATGAATCTGAGTACACAGACCAGATTGTGAATTGTGATGCACTTGAGTACACGGATTGGATTTTGAAGTCTGATCTACCTGAGTACACTGACTGGATTGTGAAGTGTGATTTTCCTGAGTACACAGACTGGATTGTGAAGTGTGATGTACCTGAGTGCACAGACCGGATTGTGAAGTGTGATGTACCTTAGTACTCAGACTGGATTGTGAAGTGTGATTTTCCTGAGTACACAGACCGGATTGTAATGTGTGATGTACCTGTCTACACAGACTGGATTGTGAAGTGTGATGTAGCTGAGTACACAGACCAGATTGTGAAGTGTGATGTATCTGAGTACACAGACTGGATTGTGAAGTGTGATGTACTTGAGTAAACAGACTGGATTGTGAAGTGTGATGTACCTGAGTGCACTGACCGGATTGTGAAGTGTGATTTACCGGAGTACACAGACTGGATTGATAAGTGTGATGTACCTGAGTACACAGACTGGATTGTGAAGTGTGATGTATCTGAGTGCACAGACTTGATTGTGATGTGTGATTTACCTGATTACGCAGACTGGATTGTGAAGTGTGATGTATCTGAGTGCACAGAGCGAATGTGAAGTGTGATGTACCTGAGTACACATACTGGATTGTGACGTGTGATGTATCGGAGTACACAGACTGGATTCTGAAGTGTTATGTAGCTGAATACACAGACTGGATTGTGAAGTGTGATGTACCTGAGTTCACAGACTCGATTGTGAAGTGTGATGTCCCTGAGTACACAGACTGGATTGTGAAGTGTGATATACCTGAGTACACAGACTAGATTCTGAAGTGTTATGTACCTGATTGCACAGACTTGATTCTGAAGTGTGATGCAACTGATTACACAGACTGGATTGTGAAGTGTGATGTACCTGAGAACACAGACTAGATTCTGAAGTGTGATGCACCTGAGTACACAGACCGGATTCTGAAGTGTGATGTACGAGAGTACACAGACTGGATTGTGAAGTCTGTTGTACCTGAGTACACAGACCAGAATCTGAAGTATGATTTACCTGTGTACACAGACTGGATTGTGAAGTGTGATGTACGAGAATACACAGACTGGATTGTGAAGTGTGATATATCGGAGTACACAGACTAGATTCTGAAGTGTGATTTACCTGTGTACACAGACCGGATTGTGAAGTGTGATGTTTCTAAGTACACAGACTGGATTGTGAAGTGTGATGTACCTGAGTACACGGATTGGATTGTGAAGTGTGATGTACCTGAGAACACAGACTAGATTCTGAAGTGTGATGCACCTGAGTACACAGACCGGATTCTGAAGTGTGATGTACGAGAGTACACAGACTGGATTGTGAAGTGTGATATATCGGAGTACACAGACTAGATTCTGAAGTGTGATTTACCTGTGTACGCAGACTGGATTGTGAAGTGTGATGTACCTGAGTACACAGACTAGAATCTGAAGTGTGATGTACCTGAGTACACAGACTGGATTGTGAAGTGTGATGTAGCTGAGTACACAGACTGGATTGTGAAGTGTGATGTATCTGAGTACACAGACCAGATTGTAATGTGTGATGTACCTGTGTACACAGACTGGATTGTGAAGTGTGTTGTACCTGAGTACACAGACCAGATTGTGAAGTGTGATGGATCTGAGTACACAGACCAGATTGTGAATTGGAATGCACTTGAGCACACAGATTGGAATTTGAAGTCTGATGTACCTGAGTACACAGACTGGATTGTGAAGTGTGATTTTCCTGAGTACACAGACTGGATTGTGAAGTGTGATGTACCTGAGTGCACAGACCGGATTGTGAAGTGTGATGTACCTGAGTACTCAGACTGGATTGTGAAGTGTGATTTTCCTGAGTACACAGACCGGATTGTAATGTGTGATGTACCTGTCTACACAGACTGGATTGTGAAGTGTGATGTAGCTGAGTACACAGACCAGATTGTGAAGTGTGATGTATCTGAGTACACAGACTTGATTGTGAAGTGTGATGTACCTGAGTACACAGACCGGATTGTGAAGTGTGATGTCCCTGAGTACTCAGACTGGATTGTGAAGTGTGATTTTCCTGAGTACACAGACTGGATTGTGAAGTGTGATGTACCTGAGTACACAGACTGGATTGTGAAGTGTGATGTAGCTGAGTACACAGACTGGATTGTGAAGTGTGATGTACCTGAGTACTCAGACTGGATTGTGAAGTGTGATGTACCTGAGTACACAGACCGGATTGTGAAGTGTGATGTACCTGAGTACTCAGACTGGATTGTGAAGTGTGATTTTCCTGAATGCAAAGACTGGATTGTGAAGTGTGATGTACCTGAGTACACAGACTGGATTGTGAAGTGTGATGTATCTGAGTACACAGACCAGATTGTAATGTGTGATGTACCTGTGTACACAGACTGGATTGTGAAGTCTGTTGTACCTGAGTACACAGACCAGATTGTGAAGTGTCATGTAGCTGAGTACATAGACCAGATTGTGAAGTGTGATGTATCTGAGTACACAGACTGGATTGTGAAGTGTGATGTACTTGAGTAAACAGACCGGATTGTGAAGTGTGATTTACCGGAGTACACAGACTGGATTGATAAGTGTGATGTACCTGAGTACACAGACTGGATTGTGAAGTGTGATGTACCTGAATACACAGACTGGATTGTGAAGTGTGATGTATCTGAGTGCACAGACTTGATTGTGAAGTGTGATTTACCTGATTACGCAGACTGGATTGTGAAGTGTGATGTACCTGAGTACACAGACTTGATTGTGAAGTGTGATGTACCTGAGTACACAGACCGGATTCTGAAGTGTGCTGCAGATGAGTGCACAGACTGGATTGTGATGTGTGATGTATCTGAGTGCACAGAGCGAATGTGAAGTGTGATGTACCTGAGTACACAGACTGGATTGTGACGTGTGATGTATCGGAGTACACAGACTGGATTCTGAAGTGTTATGTAGCTGAATACACAGACTGGATTGTGAAGTGTGATGTACCTGAGTTCACAGACTCGATTGTGAAGTGTGATGTCCCTGAGTACACAGACTGGATTGTGAAGTGTGATATACCTGAGTACACAGACTAGATTCTGAAGTGTTATGTACCTGCGTACACAGACTGGATTGTGAAGTCTGTTGTACCTGAGTACACAGACCAGAATCTGAAGTATGATTTACCTGTGTACACAGACTGGATTGTGAAGTGTGATGTACCTGAATACACGGACTGGATTGTGAAGTGTGATGTAAATGAGTACACAGACCGGATTGTGAAGTGTGATGTTTCTAAGTACACAGACTGGAAAGTGAAGTGTGATGTACCTGAGTACACGGATTGGATTGTGAAGTGTGATGTACCTGATTGCACAGACTTGATACTGAAGTGTGATGTACCTGAGTACACAGACTGGATTGTGAAGAGTGATGCAACTGATTACACAGACTGAATTGTGAAGTGTGATGTACCTGAGAACACAGACCGGATTCTGAAGTGTGATGTCCGAGAGTACACAGACTGGATTGTGAAGTGTGATATATCGGAGTACACAGACTAGATTCTGAAGTGTGATTTACCTGTGTACACAGACTGGATTGTGAAGTGTGATGTCCCTGAGTACACAGACTAGAATCTGAAGTGTGATGTACCTGAGTACACAGACTGGATTGTGAAGTGTGATGTACCTGAGTACACAGACCAGATTGTGATGTGTGATGTATCTGAGTACACAGACTGGATTGTGAAGTGTGATGAATCTGAGGACACCGACTGGATTGTGAAGTGTGATTTTCCTGAGTACACAGACTGGATTGGGAAGTGTGATGCACCTGAGTACACAGACTGGATTGGGAAGTGTGATGTACTTGAGTACACAGACTGGATTGTGAAGTGTGATGTACCTCAGTACACAGACTGGATTGTGAAGTGTGATGTACCTGAGTCCACAGACTGGATTCTGAAGTGTGCTGCAGATGAGTGCACAGACTGGATTGTGAAGTGTGATGTATCTGAGTGCACAGAGCGAATGTGAAGTGTGATGTACCTGAGTACACAGACTGGATTGTGACGTGTGATGTATCGAAGTACACAGACTGGATTCTGAAGTGTTATGTAGCTGAATACACAGACTGGATTGTGAAGTGTGATGTACCTGAGTTCACAGACTCGATTGTGAAGTGTGATGTCCCTGAGTACACAGACTGGATTGTGAAGTGTGATATACCTGAGTACACAGACTTGATTCTGAAGTGTTATGTACCTGCGTACACAGACTGGATTGTGAAGTCTGTTGTACCTGAGTACACAGACCAGAATCTGAAGTATGATTTACCTGTGTACACAGACTGGATTGTGAAGTGTGATGTACCTGAATACAAGGACTGGATTGTGAAGTGTGATGTAAATGAGTACACAGACCGGATTGTGAAGTGTGATGTTTCTAAGTACACAGACTGGATTGTGAAGTGTGATGTACCTGAGTACACGGATTGGATTGTGAAGTGTGATGTACCTGATTGCACAGACTTGATTCTGAAGTGTGATGCAACTGATTACACAGACTGGATTGTGAAGTGTGATGTACCTGAGAACACAGACTAGATTCTGAAGTGTGATGCACCTGAGTACACAGACCGGATTCTGAAGTGTGATGTACGAGAGTACACAGACTGGATTGTGAAGTGTGATATATCGGAGTACACAGACTAGATTCTGAAGTGTGATTTACCTGTGTACACAGACTGGATTGTGAAGTGTGATGTACCTGAGTACACAGACTAGAATCTGAAGTGTGATGTACCTGAGTACACAGACTGGATTGTGAAGTGTGATGTACCTGAGTACACAGACCAGATTGTGATGTGTGATGTATCTGAGTACACAGACTGGATTGTGAAGTGTGATGAATCTGAGGACACAGACTGGATTGTGAAGTGTGATTTTCCTGAGTACACAGACTGGATTGGGAAGTGTGATGCACCAGAGTACACAGACTGGATTGTGAAGTGTGATGTACTTGAGTACACAGACTGGATTGTGAAGTGTGATGAATCTGAGGGCACAGACTGGATTGTGAAGTGTGATTTTCCTGAGTACACAGACTGGATTGTGAAGTGTGATGTACCTGAGTACACAGACTGGATTGTGAAGTGTGATGTACTTGAGTACAGAGACTGGATTGTGAAGTGTGATGTACTTGAGTACACAGACTGGATTGTGAAGTGTGATGTACCTCAGTACACAGACTGGATTGTGAAGTGTGATGTATCTGAGTACACAGACTGGATTGTGAAGTGTGATGTATCTGAGTACACAGACTGCATTGCGAAGTGTGATGTACCTGAGTACACAGACTGGATTGTGAAGTGTGATGTACTTGAGTACACAGACTGGATTGTGAAGTGTGATGTACCTCAGTACACAGACTGGATTGTGAAGTGTGATGTATCTGAGTACACAGACTGGATTGTGAAGTGTGATGTATCTGAGTACACAGACTGCATTGCGAAGTGTGATGTACCTGAGTACACAGACTGGATTGTGAAGTGTGATGTATCTGAGTACACAGACTGCATTGTGAAGTGTGATGTACCTGAGTACACAGACTGGATTGTGAAGTGTGATGTACCTGAGTACACAGACCAGATTGTGAAGTGTGATGAATCTGAGTACACAGACCAGATTGTGAAGTGTGATGTACCTGAATACACAGACCAGATTGTGAAGTGTGATGTATCTGAGAACACAGACTGGATTGTGAAGTGTGATGTATCTGAGTACACAGACTGCATTATGACGTGTGATTTATCGGAGTACACAGACTGGATTGTGAAGTGTGATGTACCTGAGTGCACTGACCAGATTGTGAAGTGTGATTGACCGGAGTACACAGACTGGATTGATAAGTGCGATGTACCTGAGTACACAGACTGGATTGTGAAGTGTGATGTACCTGAATACACAGACTGGATTCTGAAGTGTGATGTATCTGAGTACACAGACTGCATTGTGTAGTGTGATGTACCTGAGTACACAGACTGGATTGTGAAGTGTGATGTACCTGAGTACACAGACCAGATTGTGAAGTGTGATGAATCTGAGTACACAGACCAGATTGTGAAGTGTGATGTACCTGAGTACACAGACCAGATTGTGAAGTGTGATGTATCTGAGTAAACAGACTGCATTATGAAGTGTGATGTATGGAGTACACAGACTGGATTGTGAAGTGTGATGTACCTGAGTGCACTGACCAGATTGTGAAGTGTGATGTACCTGAGTACACAGACTGGATTGTGAAGTGTGATGTATCGGAGTACACAGACTGGATTGTGAAGTGTGATGTACCTGAGTGCACAGACTTGATTGTGAAGTGTGATGTACCTGATTACGCAGACTGGATTGTGAAGTGTGATGTACCTGAGTGCACCGACTGGATTTTGAAGTGTGATGTACCTGAGTACACAGACTGGATTGTGAAGTGTGATTTTCCTGAGTACACAGACTGGATTGTGAAGTGTGATGTACCTGAGTACACAGACCGGATTGCAAAGTGTGATGTACCTGTGTACACAGACTGGATTGTGAAGTGTGATGTACCTGAGTACACAGACTTTATTGTGAAGTGTGATGTACCTGAGCACACAGACCGGATTATGAAGTGTGATGTTCCTCAGTACACAGACTGGATTGTGAAGTGTGATGTCCCTGAGTACACAGACTTGATTGTGAAGTGTGATGTTTCTGAGTACACAGACTGGATTGTGAAGTGTGATGTACTTGAGTACACGGATTGGATTTGAAGTGAGATGTACCTGAGTACACAGACTGGTTTGTGAAGTGTGATTTTCCTGAGTACACAGACTGGATTGTGAAGTGTGATGTATCTGAGTACACAGACTGCATTGCGAAGTGTGATGTACCTGAGTACACAGACTGGATTGTGAAGTGTGATGTACCTGAGTACACAGACCAGATTGTGAAGTGTGATGAATCTGAGTACACAGACTGGATTGTGAAGTGTGATGTACCTGAGTACACAGACCAGATTGTGAAGTGTGATGTATCAGAGTACACAGACTGGATTGTGAAGTGTGATGTGCATTAATACACAGACCAGATTGTGAAGTGTGATGAATCTGAGTGCACAGACTGGATTGTGAAGTGTGATGTACCTGAGTACACAGACTGGATTGTGAAGTGTGATGTACCTCAGTACACAGACCAGAGTGTGCAGTGTGATGTATCTGAGTACACAGACTGGATTGTGAAGTGTGATGTATCTGAGTACACAGACTGCATTATGAAGTGTGATGTATCGGAGTACACAGACTGGATTGTGAAGTGTGATGTACCTGAGTGCACTGACCAGATTGTGAAGTGTGATTTACCGGAGTACACAGACTGGATTGATAAGTGTGATGTACCTGAGTACACAGACTGGATTGTGAAGTGTGATGTATCTGAGTACACAGACTGGATTGTGAAGTGTGATGTACCTGAGTGCACAGAATTGATTGTGAAGTGTGATGTATCTGATTACGCAGACTGGATAGTGAAGTGTGATATACCTGAGTACACACTGGATTGTGAAGTGTGATGTACCTGAGTGCACAGACTGGATTTTGAAGTGTGATGTACCTGAGTACACAGACTGGATTGTGAAGTGTGATGTACCTGAGTACACAGACTGGATTGTGAAGTTTGTTTTTCCTGAGTACACAGACTGGATTGTGAAGTGTGATGTACCTGAGTACACAGACCGGATTGCAAAGTGTGATGTACCTGTGTACACAGACTGGATTGTGAAGTGTGATGTACCTGAGTACACAGGCTTTATTGTAAAGTGTGATGTACCTGAGCATACAGACCGGATTATGAAGTGTGATGTACCTGAGTACACATACTGGATTGTGAAGTGTGATGTACCTGTGTACACAGACTAGATTGTGAAGTGTGATGTCCCTGAGTACACAGACCTGATTGTGAAGTGTGATGTACCTGAGTACACTGACTGGATTATGAAGTGTGAAGTTTCTGAGTACACGGACTGGATTGTGAAGTGTGATGTACTTGAGTACACAGACTGGATTGTGAAGTGTGATTTTCCTGAGTGCTCAGACTGGATTGTGAAGTGTGATGTACCTGAGTGCACCGACTGGATTTTGAAGTGTGTTGTACCTGAGTACACAGACTGGATTGTGAAGTGTGATGTACCTGAGTACACAGACTGGATTGTGAAGTGTGATGTACCTGAGTACACAGACTGGATTGTGAAGTTTGTTTTTCCTGAGTACACAGACTGGATTGTGAAGTGTGATGTACCTGAGTACACAGACCGGATTGCAAAGTGTGATGTACCTGTGTACACAGACTGGATTGTGAAGTGTGATGTACCTGAGTACACAGACCGGATTGTGAAGTGTGATGTACCTGAGCATACAGACCGGATTATGAAGTGTGATGTACCTGAGTACACATACTGGATTGTGAAGTGTGATGTACCTGTGTACACAGACTAGATTGTGAAGTGTGATGTCCCTGAGTACACAGACCTGATTGTGAAGTGTGATGTACCTGAGTACACTGACTGGATTATGAAGTGTGATGTTTCTGAGTACACGGACTGTATTGTGAAGTGTGATGTACTTGAGTACACAAACTGGATTGTGAAGTGTGATTTTCCTGAGTGCTCAGACTGGATTGTGAAGTGTGATGTACCTGAGTGCACCGACTGGATTTTGAAGTGTGATGTACCTGAGTACACAGACTGGATTGTGAAGTGTGATGTACCTGAGTACACAGACTGGATTGTGAAGTGTGATGTACCTGAGTACACAGACTGGATTGTGAAGTGTGATGTATCTGAGTACACAGACTGGATTGTGAAGTGTGACGTACCTGAGTACACAGACTGGATTGTGAAGTGTGATGTACCTGAGTACACAGACCAGATTGTGAAGTGTGATGTACCTGATTGCACAGACTTGATTCTGAAGTGTGATGCAACTGATTACACAGACTGGATTGTGAAGTGTGATGTACCTGAGAACACAGACTAGATTCTGAAGTGTGATGCACCTGAGTACACAGACCGGATTCTGAAGTGTGATGTATGAGAGTACACAGACTGGATTGTGAAGTCTGTTGTACCTGAGTACACAGACCAGAATCTGAAGTATGATTTACCTGTGTACACAGACTGGATTGTGAAGTGTGATGTACCTGAATACACAGACCGGGTTGTGAAGTGTGATGTTTCTAAGTACACAGACTGGATTGTGAAGTGTGATGTACCTGAGTACACGGATTGGATTGTGAAGTGTGATGTACCTGAGAACACAGACTAGATTCTGAAGTGTGATGCACCTGAGTACACAGACCGGATTCTGAAGTGTGATGTACGAGAGTACACAGACTGGATTGTGAAGTGTGATGTATCTGAGTACACAGACTGGATTGTGAAGTGTGATGTACCTGAGTGCACAGACTTGATTGTGAAGTGTGATGTATCTGATTACGCAGACTGGATAGTGAAGTGTGATATACCTGAGTACACACTGGATTGTGAAGTGTGATGTACCTGAGTGCACAGACTGGATTTTGAAGTGTGATGTACCTGAGTACACAGACTGGATTGTGAAGTGTGATGTACCTGAGTACACAGACTGGATTGTGAAGTTTGTTTTTCCTGAGTACACAGACTGGATTGTGAAGTGTGACGTACCTGAGTACACAGACCGGATTGCAAAGTGTGATGTACCTGTGTACACAGACTGGATTGTGAAGTGTGATGTACCTGAGTACACAGGCTTTATTGTGAAGTGTGATGTACCTGAGCATACAGACCGGATTATGAAGTGTGATGTACCTGAGTACACATACTGGATTGTGAAGTGTGATGTACCTGTGTACACAGACTAGATTGTGAAGTGTGATGTCCCTGAGTACACAGACCTGATTGTGAAGTGTGATGTACCTGAGTACACTGACTGGATTATGAAGTGTGAAGTTTCTGAGTACACGGACTGGATTGTGAAGTGTGATGTACTTGAGTACACAGACTGGATTGTGAAGTGTGATTTTCCTGAGTGCTCAGACTGGATTGTGAAGTGTGATGTACCTGAGTGCACCGACTGGATTTTGAAGTGTGTTGTACCTGAGTACACAGACTGGATTGTGAAGTGTGATGTACCTGAGTACACAGACTGGATTGTGAAGTGTGATGTACCTGAGTACACAGACTGGATTGTGAAGTTTGTTTTTCCTGAGTACACAGACTGGATTGTGAAGTGTGATGTACCTGAGTACACAGACCGGATTGCAAAGTGTGATGTACCTGTGTACACAGACTGGATTGTGAAGTGTGATGTACCTGAGTACACAGACCGGATTGTGAAGTGTGATGTACCTGAGCATACAGACCGGATTATGAAGTGTGATGTACCTGAGTACACATACTGGATTGTGAAGTGTGATGTACCTGTGTACACAGACTAGATTGTGAAGTGTGATGTCCCTGAGTACACAGACCTGATTGTGAAGTGTGATGTACCTGAGTACACTGACTGGATTATGAAGTGTGATGTTTCTGAGTACACGGACTGTATTGTGAAGTGTGATGTACTTGAGTACACAGACTGGATTGTGAAGTGTGATTTTCCTGAGTGCTCAGACTGGATTGTGAAGTGTGATGTACCTGAGTGCACCGACTGGATTTTGAAGTGTGATGTACCTGAGTACACAGACTGGATTGTGAAGTGTGATGTACCTGAGTACACAGACTGGATTGTGAAGTGTGATGTACCTGAGTACACAGACTGGATTGTGAAGTGTGATGTATCTGAGTACACAGACTGGATTGTGAAGTGTGACGTACCTGAGTACACAGACTGGATTGTGAAGTGTGATGTACCTGAGTACACAGACCAGATTGTGAAGTGTGATGTACCTGATTGCACAGACTTGATTCTGAAGTGTGATGCAACTGATTACACAGACTGGATTGTGAAGTGTGATGTACCTGAGAACACAGACTAGATTCTGAAGTGTGATGCACCTGAGTACACAGACCGGATTCTGAAGTGTGATGTATGAGAGTACACAGACTGGATTGTGAAGTCTGTTGTACCTGAGTACACAGACCAGAATCTGAAGTATGATTTACCTGTGTACACAGACTGGATTGTGAAGTGTCATGTACCTGAATACACAGACCGGATTGTGAAGTGTGATGTTTCTAAGTACACAGACTGGATTGTGAAGTGTGATGTACCTGAGTACACGGATTGGATTGTGAAGTGTGATGTACCTGAGAACACAGACTAGATTCTGAAGTGTGATGCACCTGAGTACACAGACCGGATTCTGAAGTGTGATGTATGAGAGTACACAGACTGGATTGTGAAGTGTGATATATCGGAGTACACAGACTAGATTCTGAAGTGTGATTTACCTGTGTACACAGACTGGATTGTGAAGTGTGATGTACCTGAGTACACAGACTAGAATCTGAAGTGTGATGTACCTGAGTACGCAGACTGGATTGTGAAGTGTGATGTAGCTGAGGACACAGACTGGATTGTGAAGTGTGATGTATCTGAGTACACAGACCAGATTGTAATGTGTGATGTACCTGTGTACACAGACTGGATTGTGAAGTGTGTTGTACCTGAGTACACAGACCAGATTGTGAAGTGTAATGAATCTGAGTACACAGACCAGATTGTGAATTGTGATGCACTTGAGTACACGGATTGGATTTTGAAGTCTGATGTACCTGAGTACACAGACTGGATTGTGAAGTGTGATTTTCCTGAGTACACAGACTGGATTGTGAAGTGTGATGTACCTGAGTGCACAGACCGGATTGTGAAGTGTGATGTACCTGAGTACTCAGACTGGATTGTGAAGTGTGATTTTCCTGAGTACACAGACCGGATTGTAATGTGTGATGTACCTGTCTACACAGACTGGATTGTGAAGTGTGATGTAGCTGAGTACACAGACCAGATTGTGAAGTGTGATGTATCTGAGTACACAGACTGGATTGTGAACTGTGATGTACTTGAGTAAACAGACTGGATTGTGAAGTGTGATGTACCTGAGTGCACTGACCGGATTGTGAAGTGTGATTTACCGGAGTACACAGACTGGATTGATAAGTGTGATGTACCTGAGTACACAGACTGGATTGTGAAGTGTGATGTACCTGAATACACAGACTGGATTGTGAAGTGTGATGTATCTGAGTGCACAGACTTGATTGTGAAGTGTGATTTACCTGATTACGCAGACTGGATTGTGAAGTGTGATGTACCTGAGTACACAGACTTGATTGTGAAGTGTGATGTACCTGAGTACACAGACTGGATTCTGAAGTGTGCTGCAGATGAGTGCACAGACTGGATTGTGATGTGTGATGTATCTGAGTGCACAGAGCGAATGTGAAGTGTGATGTACCTGAGTACACAGACTGGATTGTGACGTGTGATGTATCGGAGTACACAGACTGGATTCTGAAGTGTTATGTAGCTGAATACACAGACTGGATTGTGAAGTGTGATGTACCTGAGTTCACAGACTCGACTGTGAAGTGTGATGTCCCTGAGTACACAGACTGGATTGTGAAGTGTGATATACCTGAGTACACAGACTAGATTCTGAAGTGTTATGTACCTGCGTACACAGACTGGATTGTGAAGTCTGTTGTACCTGAGTACACAGACCAGAATCTGAAGTATGATTTACCTGTGTACACAGACTGGATTGTGAAGTGTGATGTACCTGAATACACGGACTGGATTGTGAAGTGTGATGTAAATGAGTACACAGACCGGATTGTGAAGTGTGATGTTTCTAAGTACACAGACTGGATTGTGAAGTGTGATGTACCTGAGTACACGGATTGGATTGTGAAGTGTGATGTACCTGATTGCACAGACTTGATACTGAAGTGTGATGTACCTGAGTACACAGACTGGATTGTGAAGAGTGATGCAACTGATTACACAGACTGGATTGTGAAGTGTGATGTACCTGAGAACACAGACTAGATTCTGAAGTGTGATGCACCTGAGTACACAGACCGGATTCTGAAGTGTGATGTACGAGAGTACACTGACTGGATTGTGAAGTGTGATATATCGGAGTACACAGACTAGATTCTGAAGTGTGATTTACCTGTGTACACAGACTGGATTGTGAAGTGTGATGTACCTGAGTACACAGACTAGAATCTGAAGTGTGATGTACCTGAGTACACAGACTGGATTGTGAAGTGTGATGTACCTGAGTACACAGACCAGATTGTGATGTGTGATGTATCTGAGTACACAGACTGGATTGTGAAGTGTGATGAATCTGAGGACACAGACTGGATTGTGAAGTGTGATTTTCCTGAGTACACAGACTGGATTGGGAAGTGTGATGCACCTGAGTACACAGACTGGATTGGGAAGTGTGATGTACTTGAGTACACAGACTGGATTGTGAAGTGTGATGTACCTCAGTACACAGACTGGATTGTGAAGTGTGATGTACCTGAGTCCACAGACTGGATTCTGAAGTGTGCTGCAGATGAGTGCAAAGACTGGATTGTGAAGTGTGATGTATCTGAGTGCACAGAGCGAATGTGAAGTGTGATGTACCTGAGTACACAGACTGGATTGTGACGTGTGATGTATCGAAGTACACAGACTGGATTCTGAAGTGTTATGTAGCTGAATACACAGACTGGATTGTGAAGTGTGATGTACCTGAGTTCACAGACTCGATTGTGAAGTGTAATGTCCCTGAGTACACAGACTGGATTGTGAAGTGTGATATACCTGAGTGCACAGACTAGATTCTGAAGTGTTATGTACCTGCGTACACAGACTGGATTGTGAAGTCTGTTGTACCTGAGTACACAGACCAGAATCTGAAGTATGATTTACCTGTGTACACAGACTGGATTGTGAAGTGTGATGTACCTGAATACACGGACTGGATTGTGAAGTGTGATGTAAATGAGTACACAGACCGGAATTTGAAGTGTGATGTTTCTAAGTACACAGACTGGATTGTGAAGTGTGATGTACCTGAGTACACAGACTGGATTGTGAAGTGTGATGTACCTGATTGCACAGACTTGATTCTGAAGAGTGATGCAACTGATTACACAGACTGGATTGTGAAGTGTGATGTACCTGAGAACACAGACTAGACTCTGAAGTGTGATGCACCTGATTACACAGACCGGATTCTGAAGTGTGATGTACGAGAGTACACAGACTGGATTGTGAAGTGTGATATATCGGAGTACACAGAATAGATTCTGAAGTGTGATTTACCTGTGTACACAGACTAGAATCTGAAGTGTGATGTACCTGAGTACACAGACTGGATTGTGAAGTGTGATGTACCTGAGTACACAGACCAGATTGTGATGTGTGATGTATCTGAGTACACAGACTGGATTGTGAAGTGTGATGAATCTGAGGACACAGACTGGATTGTGAAGTGTGATTATCCTGAGTACACAGACTGGATTGTGAAGTGTGATGTACCTGAGTACACAGACTAGAATCTGAAGTGTGATGTACCTGAGTACACAGACTGGATTGTGAAGTGTGATGTACCTGAGTACACAGACCAGATTGTGATGTGTGATGTATCTGAGTACACAGACTGGATTGTGAAGTGTGATGAATCTGAGGACACAGACTGGATTGTGAAGTGTGATTATCCTGAGTACACAGACTGGATTGTGAAGTGTGATGTACCTGAGTACACAGACCGGATTGTGAAGTGTGATGTACCTGAGTACACAGACCGGATTGTGAAGTGTGATGTACCTGAGTACACAGACTGGATTGGGAAGTGTGATGCACCAGAGTACACAGACTGGATTGTGAAGTGTGCTGTACTTGAGTACACAGACTGGATTGTGAAGTGTGATGAATCTGAGGACACAGACTGGATTGTGAAGTGTGATGTACCTGAGTACACAGACTGGATTGTGAAGTGTGATGTACTTGAGTACACAGACTGGATTGTGAAGTGTGATGTACTTGAGTACACAGACTGGATTGTGAAGTGTGATGTACCTCAGTACACAGACTGGATTGTGAAGTGTGATGTATCTGAGTACACAGACTGGATTGTGAAGTGTGATGTATCTGAGTACACAGACTGCATTGCGAAGTGTGATGTACCTGAGTACACAGACTGGATTGTGAAGTGTGATGTACTTGAGTACACAGACTGGATTGTGAAGTGTGATGTACCTCAGTACACAGACTGGATTGTGAAGTGTGATGTATCTGAGTACACAGACTGGATTGTGAAGTGTGATGTATCTGAGTACACAGACTGCATTGCGAAGTGTGATGTACCTGAGTACACAGACTGGATTGTGAAGTGTGATGTATCTGAGTACACAGACTGCATTGTGAAGTGTGATGTACCTGAGTACACAGACTGGATTGTGAAGTGTAATGTACCTGAGTACACAGTCCAGATTGTGAAGTGTGATGAATCTGAGTACACAGACCAGATTGTGAAGTGTGATGTACCTGAATACACAGACCAGATTGTGAAGTGTGATGTATCTGAGAACACAGACTGGATTGTGAAGTGTGATGTATCTGAGTACACAGACTGCATTATGACGTGTGATTTATCGGAGTACACAGACTGGATTGTGAAGTGTGATGTACCTGAGTGCACTGACCAGATTGTGAAGTGTGATTGACCGGAGTACACAGACTGGATTGATCAGTGCGATGTACCTGAGTACACAGACTGGATTGTGAAGTGTGATGTACCTGAATACACAGACTGGATTCTGAAGTGTGATGTATCTGAGTACACAGACTGGATTGTGAAGTGTGATGTACCTGAGTACACAGACCAGATTGTGAAGTGTGATGAATCTGAGTACACAGACCAGATTGTGAAGTGTGATGTACCTGAGTACACAGACCAGATTGTGAAGTGTGATGTATCTGAGTACACAGACTGCATTATGAAGTGTGATGTATCGGAGTACACAGACTGGATTGTGAAGTGTGATGTACCTGAGTGCACTGACCAGATTGTGAAGTGTGATGTACCTGAGTACACAGACTGGATTGTGAAGTGTGATGTATCGGAGTACACAGACTGGATTGTGAAGTGTGATGTACCTGAGTGCACAGACTTGATTGTGAAGTGTGATGTACCTGAGTACACAGACCAGATTGTGAAGTGTGATGTATCTGAGTACACAGACTGCATTATGAAGTGTGATGTATCGGAGTACACAGACTGGATTGCGAAGTGTGTTGTACCTGAGTACACAGACTGCATTATGAAGTGTGATGTATCGGAGTACACAGACTGGATTGTGAAGTGTGATGTACCTGAGTGCACAGACTGGATTGTGAAGTGTGATGTACCTGAGTACACAGACTGGATTGTGAAGTGTGATGTACCTGTGTACACGGACTGGATTGCAAAGTGTGATGTACCTGTGTACACAGACAGGATTGTGAAGTGTGATGTACCTGAGTACACAGACTGGATTGTGAAGTGTGATGTACCTGAGTGCACAGACTTGATTGTGAAGTGTGATGTACCTGATTACGCAGACTGGATAGTGAAGTGTGATGTACCTGAGTGCACAGACTGGATTTTGAAGTGTGATGTACCTGAGTACACAGACTGGATTGTGAAGTGTGATGTACCTGAGTACACAGACTGGATTGTGAAGTTTGTTTTTCCTGAGTACACAGACTGGATTGTGAAGTGTGATGTACCTGAGTACACAGACCGGATTGCAAAGTGTGATGTACCTGTGTACACAGACTGGATTGTGAAGTGTGATGTACCTGAGTACACAGGCTTTATTGTGAAGTGTGATGTACCTGAGCATACAGACCGGATAATGAAGTGTGATGTACCTGAGTACACATACTGGATTGTGAAGTGTGATGTACCTGTGTACACAGACTAGATTGTGAAGTGTGATGTCCCTGAGTACACAGACCTGATTGTGAAGTGTGATGTACCTGAGTACACTGACTGGATTATGAAGTGTGATGTTTCTGAGTACACGGACTGGATTGTGAAGTGTGATGTACTTGAGTACACAGACTGGATTGTGAAGTGTGATTTTCCTGAGTGCTCAGACTGGATTGTGAAGTGTGATGTACCTGAGTGCACCGACTGGATTTTGAAGTGTGATGTACCTGAGTACACAGACTGGATTGTGAAGTGTGATGTACCTGAGTACACAGATTGGATTGTGAAGTGTGATGTACCTGAGTACACAGACTTGATTGTGAAGTTTGTTTTTCCTGAGTACACAGACTGGATTGTGAAGTGTGATGTACCTGAGTACACAGACCGGATTGCAAAGTGTGATGTACCTGTGTACACAGACTGGATTGTTAAGTGTGATGTACCTGAGTACACAGGCTTTATTGTGAAGTGTGATGTACCTGAGCATACAGACCGGATTATGAAGTGTGATGTACCTGAGTACACATACTGGATTGTGAAGTGTGATGTACCTGTGTACACAGACTAGATTGTGAAGTGTGATGTCCCTGAGTACACAGACCTGATTGTGAAGTGTGATGTACCTGAGTACACTGACTGGATTATGAAGTGTGATGTTTCTGAGTACACGGACTGTATTGTGAAGTGTGATGTACTTGAGTACACAGACTGGATTGTGAAGTGTGATTTTCCTGAGTGCTCAGACTGGATTGTGAAGTGTGATGTACCTGAGTGCACCGACTGGATTTTGAAGTGTGATGTACCTGAGTACACAGACTGGATTGTGAAGTGTGATGTACCTGAGTACACAGACTGGATTGTGAAGTGTGATGTACCTGAGTGCACTGACCAGATTGTGAAGTGTGATGTACCTGAGTACACAGACCAGATTGTGCAGTGTGATGTATCTGAGTACACAGACTGGATTGTGAAGAGTGATGTATCTGAGTACACAGACTGGATTGTGAAGTGTGATGTACCTGAGTGCACAGACTTGATTGTGAAGTGTGATGTACCTGATTACGCAGACTGGATAGTGAAGTGTGATATACCTGAGTACACACTGGATTGTGAAGTGTGATGTACCTGAGTGCACAGACTGGATTTTGAAGTGTGATGTACCTGAGTACACAGACTGGATTGTGAAGTGTGATGTACCTGAGTACACAGACTGGATTGTGAAGTTTGTTTTTCCTGAGTACACAGACTGGATTGTGAAGTGTGATGTACCTGAGTACACAGACCGGATTGCAAAGTGTGATGTACCTGTGTACACAGACTGGATTGTGAAGTGTGATGTACCTGAGTACACAGGCTTTATTGTGAAGTGTGATGTACCTGAGCATACAGACCGGATAATGAAGTGTGATGTACCTGAGTACACATACTGGATTGTGAAGTGTGATGTACCTGTGTACACAGACTAGATTGTGAAGTGTGATGTCCCTGAGTACACAGACCTGATTGTGAAGTGTGATGTACCTGAGTACACTGACTGGATTATGAAGTGTGATGTTTCTGTGTACACGGACTGGATTGTGAAGTGTGATGTACTTGAGTACACAGACTGGATTGTGAAGTGTGATTTTCCTGAGTGCTCAGACTGGATTGTGAAGTGTGATGTACCTGAGTGCACCGACTGGATTTTGAAGTGTGATGTACCTGAGTACACAGACTGGATTGTGAAGTGTGATGTACCTGAGTACACAGACTGGATTGTGAAGTGTGATGTACCTGAGTACACAGACTGGATTGTGAAGTTTGTTTTTCCTTAGTACACAGACTGGATTGTGAAGTGTGATGTACCTGAGTACACAGACCGGATTGCAAAGTGTGATGTACCTGTGTACACAGACTGGATTGTTAAGTGTGATGTACATGAGTACACAGGCTTTATTGTGAAGTGTGATGTACCTGAGCATACAGACCGGATTATGAAGTGTGATGTACCTGAGTACACATACTGGATTGTGAAGTGTGATGTACTTGTGTACACAGACTAGATTGTGAAGTGTGATGTCCCTGAGTACACAGACCTGATTGTGAAGTGTGATGTACCTGAGTACACTGACTGGATTATGAAGTGTGATGTTTCTGAGTACACGGACTGTATTGTGAAGTGTGATGTACTTGAGTACACAGACTGGATTGTGAAGTGTGATTTTCCTGAGTGCTCAGACTGGATTGTGAAGTGTGATGTACCTGAGTGCACCGACTGGATTTTGAAGTGTGATGTACCTGAGTACACAGACTGGATTGTGAAGTGTGATGTACCTGAGTACACAGACTGGATTGTGAAGTGTGATGTACCTGAGTACACAGACTGGATTGTGAAGTGTGATGTATCTGAGTACACAGACTGGATTGTGAAGTGTGACGTACCTGAGTACACAGACTGGATTGTGAAGTGTGATGTACCTGAGTACACAGACCAGATTGTGAAGTGTGATGTATCTGAGTACACAGACTGGATTGTGAAGTGTGGTGTATCTGAGTACACTGACTGCATTGTGAAGTGTGATGTCCCTGAGTACACAGACTGGATTGTGAAGTGTGATGTACCTGAGTACACAGACCAGATTGTGAAGTGTGATGTATCTGAGTACACAGACCAGATTGTGAAGTATGATGTACCTGAGTACACAGACCAGTTTGTGAGTGTGATGTATCTGAGTACACAGACTGCATTGTGAAGTGTGATGTATCGGAGTACACAGACTGGATTGTGAAGTGTGATGTACCTGAGGACACACACCAGATTTTGAAGTGTGATGTACCTGAGGACACAGACTGGATTGTGAAGTGTGTTGTCCCTGAGTACACAGACTAGATTCTGAATTCTGATGTACCTGAGTACACAGACCGGATTGTGAAGTGTGATGTCCCTGAGTACACAGTCTAGATTCTGAATTGTGATGTACCTGAGTACACAGACTGGATTGTGAAGTGTGATGTACCTGAGTACACGGACTGGATTGTGAAGTGTGATGTACCTGAGTACACGGACTGGATTGTGAAGTGTGATATATCTGAGTACACAGACTGGATTGTGAAGTGTGATGTACCTGAGTACACGGACTGGATTGTGAAGTGTGATGTACCTGAGTACACAGACCGGATTGTGAAGTTTGATGTACCTGAATACACAGACTGGATTGTGAAGTGTGATGTATCTGAGTACACAGACTGGATTGTGAAGTGTGACGTACCTGAGTACACAGACTGGATTGTGAAGTGTGATGTACCTGAGTACACAGACCAGATTGTGAAGTGTGATGTATCTGAGTACACAGACTGGATTGTGAAGTGTGGTGTATCTGAGTACACTGACTGCATTGTGAAGTGTGATGTCCCTGAGTACACAGACTGGATTGTGAAGTGTGATGTACCTGAGTACACAGACCAGATTGTGAAGTGTGATGTATCTGA
The DNA here is from genome assembly GCF_036365525.1 of Heterodontus francisci. Classification (NCBI taxonomy): domain Eukaryota; kingdom Metazoa; phylum Chordata; class Chondrichthyes; order Heterodontiformes; family Heterodontidae; genus Heterodontus; species Heterodontus francisci. Next base: position 118,392,614 of record NC_090378.1, on the reverse strand, counting down.
GTACACAGACCAGATTGTGAAGTATGATGTACCTGAGTACACAGACCAGTTTGTGAGTGTGATGTATCTGAGTACACAGACTGCATTGTGAAGTGTGATGTATCGGAGTACACAGACTGGATTGTGAAGTGTGATGTACCTGAGGACACACACCAGATTTTGAAGTGTGATGTACCTGAGGACACAGACTGGATTGTGAAGTGTGTTGTCCCTGAGTACACAGACTAGATTCTGAATTCTGATGTACCTGAGTACACAGACCGGATTGTGAAGTGTGATGTCCCTGAGTACACAGTCTAGATTCTGAATTGTGATGTACCTGAGTACACAGACTGGATTGTGAAGTGTGATGTACCTGAGTACACGGACTGGATTGTGAAGTGTGATGTACCTGAGTACACGGACTGGATTGTGAAGTGTGATATATCTGAGTACACAGACTGGATTGTGAAGTGTGATGTACCTGAGTACACGGACTGGATTGTGAAGTGTGATGTACCTGAGTACACAGACCGGATTGTGAAGTTTGATGTACCTGAATACACAGACTGGAATGTGAAGTGTGATGTACCTGAGTACACAGACTGGATTGTGAAGTGTGAGGTACCTGAGTGCACAGACTGGATTGTGAAGTGTGATGTTTCTGAGTACACAGACCGGATTGTGAAGTGTGATGTACCTGAGTACAGAGACTGGATTGTGAAGTGTGATGTACCTGAGTACACAGACCGGATTGTGAAGTGTGATGTAACTGAGTACACAGACTGGATTGTGAATTGTGATTACCTGAGTACACGGACTGGATTGTGAAGTGTGATATACCTGAAAACGCAGACTGGAGAGCAGAGAGAGGGCTCTCACGTTTCCCGATGTGACACTGGAGACATTAATACAGGAGGTACAAAGGAGGAGAGAATCAATGTTTGCACAAATTGCCAGGAGGCCCTCAATGCAAAACGCTGAGAAGAGAATGGGAGTGGTGACCAGGGAGTTCAGTTCATGGAGTCTGGACCTGAGGACCTGACAGCAGTGTCGCAAGAAGTTCAATGACCTCACACGGGTGGTCAAGGTCAGTGAATGTATCTTCGCAGGACATCTTTCACCAAGCACAGCACCAACATCTCCCGCTGGTCATTACACCACACCCCGATCACTCACCCAGTACCAATCCCTGGCACTCAGGACTCACTCCGCAGAGTCAGATTCTCCATCTCATCCTCACACTCCCATCAATGCCTCCTGACCACCCCGCAAACACCGCACCCTCCCCCCGCTCCGAGGATCATAAGATCATAAGATCATAAGAACTAGGAGCAGGAGTAGGCCGTCCGGCCCCTCAAGCCTGCTCCGCCATTCAATAAGATCATGGCTGATCTTTTCGTGGACTCAGATCCACTTACCCGTGCTCCCACCGTATCCCTTAATTCCTTTATTGTTCGAAAAGATATCTACCTTAGCTTTAAAAAGTTTACTGAAGAAGCGTCAACTACTTCACTGGGCAAGGAATTCCATAGATTAACAACCCTCTGGGTGAAGAAGTTCCTTCTTAATTCAGTCCTAAATCTGCTCCCTCTAATCTTGAGGCTATGCCCTCTTGTCCTAGCTTCACCTGCCAGTGGAAACATCCTCTCTACTTGTATCTTATCTATTCCCTTCATGATTTTATATGTTTCTATAAGATCCCCCCTCATTCTTCTGAATTCCAATGAATATAATCCCAATCTACTCAGTCTCTCCTCATAAGCCAACTCCCTCAACTCCAGAATCAACCTAGTGAACCTCCTCTGCACCCTCTCCAGTGCCAGTATACCCTTTCTCAAGTAAGGAGACCAAAACTGCACACAGTACTCCTGGTGCGGCCTCACCAGTACCTTATACAGCTGCAACATAACCTCTCTGCTTTTAAACTCAATCCCTTTAGCAATGAAGGACAAAATTCCATTTGCCTTCCTAATTACTTGCTGTACCTGCAGACCAACCTTCTGCGATTCATGCACAAGGACACCTAGGTCCCTCTGCATAGCAGCATGCTGCAACTTTTTACCATTCAAGTAGTAATGCTTTTTCCTGTTACTCCTACTGAAATGAATGACTTCACATTTGTTAACATTGTATTCCATCTGCCAGACCTTTGCCCACTCATTCAATGTATCTATGTTCCTCTGCAAAGTTTCACAGTCATCTGCACACTTTGCTCTGCCACTCATCTTAGTGTCATCTGCAAACTTTGACACCCTACACGTGGTCCCCAACTCCAAATCACCCATATAAATTGTAAATAATTGCGGTCCCAACACCGATCCCTGAGGCACACCACTAGTGACTGATTGCCAACCAGAATAGCACTCATTTATCCCCACTCTCTGCTTCCTGTTAGTCAACCAATCCTCTATCCATGCTAATACTTTACCCCTAACGCCATGCATCCTTATCTTATGCAGCAGCCTCTTGTGCAGCACCTTGTCGAAGGCCTTTTGGAAATCTAGGTACACCACATCCACTGGGTCCCAATTGCCCACCTTGCTCGTAATGTCATCATAGAATTCCAAAAGATTTGTCAAGCATGACCTGCTCTTCATGAACCCATGCTGTGTCTGCCCAACGGGACAATTTCTATCGAGATGCCCTGCTATTTCTTCCTTGACAATAGACTCAAGCATCTTCCCCACTACAGAGGTTAAGCTAACCGGTCTATAATTCCCCATCTTTTGTCTACCTCCCTTTTTAAACAGTGGCGTCACATCTGCTGTTTTCCAATCAACTGGGACTACCCGAGAGTTCAGCGAATTTTGGAAAATTACCGTCAGTGCACCCGCCATCTCTTTTAGTACCCTGGGATGCATTCCATCAGGGCCAGGAGACTTATCGATCCTTAGCTCCATTAGCTTGCCCAACACTACCTCTTCCGTAATAATGATTGTTCCCAGGTCCTCACCTACGTTCGTCTCTTTGTCAATTACTGGCTTGTTATTAATGTCCTCCACTGTGAAGACCGATACAAAATACCTGTTCAATGCCTCAGCCATTTCATCATATCCCATAACTAAATTCCCCTTCTCATCCTCTGAAGGACCAACGTTTACTTTAGCCACTCTTTTTCGTTTTATATATTTATAGAAACTTTTGCTATCTGTCTTTATATTCTGTGCTAGTTTTTTCTCATGTCCTATCTTACTTTTCTTTATAGCTCTTTTTGTAGCTTTCTGTTGACCTTTAAAGTTTTCCCAATCTTCTAGTTTCATGCTGCTTTTGGCCACTTTGTATGCCTTCTTTTTCAATTTGATAGCCTCCCTTATTTCCTTAGACACCCATGGCAGATTACCCCTTTTCTTCCAGTCCTTCCTTTTCACTGGATCCATAATGTCTCTCTTCCTAACCACCTTCACCGCTAATGCCTCCAGCATCACATCCATCATCCCAGCATTCACTTTGAAACCATTTAAATTGCATTAATATTATTCAGTTCAGATTTCCTTTAAAAGGGACAGCCTGCCTTTAAGAAGAGCAGGCTGACTGCAAAACATGGGACAGGAGTTTATCCAGGTGACAGGGTCCCGACTCCAGCAAAAGACCCACCAAGAACCCCGCGTTACCTTTTCTGTGGGAGGCTCACCAAATAAAGTACCAATTAGGCACGTAACTGGACAGCAGTGGGCCTTTCCTGGGATCAAGGACCCCACTGAAGTCCCGCCCTCTGAGAACTGCCGGCCAATCAGAGTAACTGAGCAGCGCCACAGTGGAGGCAATGGCTGCTGGCAGTGGAGAACCAACCCAAGGCCTCGGAGCGGTGCAGGAACCAGGTCACAGGTAGGTCAGGGCAGGAGTGGTCCCGTGGGGTGGGGGTCATATTTGAGAGGTGTGTAGGGGGGTCAGCATCAAGGGAAGGGGGGTTGACTCTCAGCGGGCCCCCATTCCCGATACTGGGTTCTGCGTTCAGGCACTAAGTGTCTTTTAACAAGGGACACTCCCCTCCCCAAATGGAGCCAGGAAGCAACTCGCACGGTTTTTCTTGTTATGCACCCTGTGTGGCAACAGGCCCCGCCCACAGCTGGGCTAATTGTGGTGGCAGTGCAATGAGGTAATTGGGAATTAATTACCCTCTAAAGAGCCTCAATTGGCGGTGGTCTCTCCCCCGTCACCATCCCACCCGATTATCGTCTCTCCCACCTCCAAACCCGCCATGGGGGAGGGAATAAAACTCCCCCCATGCTTTGTGAACAACATTACTGGGACCGCCTGAGGAACACAGAGACTGTCATCAGTGTCTGTAAACAATTTCTAATCATCTTGTTCCCATCTTGTTTACTCAATTCTGCTTATTGTTAAAATATGAAATCTACATCTCAACATTGTCCAACTTTAGCACAGCCTGTCTGTATATATTACTCAGCAGGATATATCTTCACTGAGAAGGAGACCTTTTTAACTATAATAATGACACATCTCTGATAATCATCTTCATAATTCTTTTATTGTATCTTTCATCCATTCTGTGTTTATTGGCAGAAAGCTCTGGTTTCTGCTTTGCTGTATGTAGAAACCATTTGTAATGTTTTTGGTGCTGTTCAAATTTACTTCATCAAACTTACATTTAAAATATGCAGTCATTATTCTGAATGATATTGACTGTAACTAGCTCAGATCTGACTCCCAGCAGCTGAAATAGAGAGAAGGAGGAATGGAGAACAGATGGAGGGAGGGATGGAGATCAGATAGAGGGAGGGATGGAGATCAGATGGAGGGAGGGATGGAGATCAGATAGAGGGAGGGATGGAGATCAGATGGAGGGAGGGATGGAGATCAGATAGAGGGAGGGATGGAGGTCAGATAGAAGGAGGGATGGAGATCAGATCGAGGGAGAGATGGAGATCAGATGGAGGGAGGAATGGAGATCAGATGGAGGGAGGGATGGAGATCAGATGGAGGGAGGGATGGAGATCAGATAGAGGGAGGGATGGAGATCAGATAGTGGGAGGGATGGAGATCAGATGGAGGGAGGGATGGAGGTCAGATAGAGGGAGGGATGGAGGTCAGATGGAGGGAGGAATGGAGGTCAGATGGAGGGAGGGATGGAGATCAGATAGTGGGAGGGATGGAGATCAGATGGAGGGAGGGATGGAGGTCAGATAGAGGGAGGGATGGAGGTCAGATGGAGGGAGGGATAGAGGTCAGATGGAGGGAGGGATGGAGGTCAGATGGAGGGAGAGATGGAGATCACATAGAGTGAGGAATGGAGGTCAGATGGAGGGAGGGATGGAGATCAGATAGAGGGAGGGATAGAGATCAGACAGAGGGAGGGATGGAGATCAGATGGAGGGAGGGATGGAGATCAGATGGAGGGAGGGATGGAGATCAGATGGAGGGAGGGATGGAGATCAGATAGAGGGAGGGTTGGAGGTCAGATAGAGGGAGGGTTGGAGGTCAGATAGAGGGAGGGATGGAGCTCAGATAGAGGGAGGGATGGAGCTCAGATAGAGGGAGGGATGGAGATCAGATAGAGGGAGGGATGGAGCTCAGATAGAGGGAGGGATGGAGCTCAGATAGGGGGAGGGGTGGAGCTCAGACGGAGGAAGGGATGGAGCTCAGGGAGGTGTTTATCTGAGAGGAAAGAGGTTGTCCCTTCACCAATCCATGCAGCTCCCTGCTCCCCCATCCTGAGGACAGACTCCACTTCAGTTAGATGGTTTTCACCTTGTACTTTTTACTGATATGATGGATGAATGGGGCCCTGGCTGGGGACTGCACTGGATGAATGGAGCCCTGGCTGGAGACTGCACTGGATGAATGGAGCCCTGGCTAAAGACTGCACTGGATGAACGGAGCCCTGGCTGGAGACGGCACTGGATGAATGGAGCCCTGACTGGAGAGGGCACTGGATGAACGGAGCCCTGGCTGGAGACAGCACTGGATGGATGGAGCCCTGGCTGGAGACTGCACTGGATGAATGGAGCCCTAGCTGGAGACTGCACAGGTTGGATGGAGCCCTGACTGGAGACTGCACTGGATGAACGGAGCCCTGGCTGGAGACTGCATTGGATGAACGGAGCCCTGGCTGGAGACTGCACAGGATGGATGGAGCCCTGGCTGGAGACTGCACTGGATGAATGGAGCCCTGGCTGGAGACTGCACTGGATGAACGGAGCCCTGGCTGGAGATTGCACAGGATGAATGGAGCCCTGGCTGGAAACTGATGAATATAATCTTGACTCCAAACACTGAGCCATGGCTGATACTTTACATGCAGCAAGGGTTCGAGTGTAATTCCACCATTGTATTAGAAATTGGGCAGGAACTGGCGCACTCCGGATCTATAGACTCCTGTCTTCAATGACTGAGCATCCACTGCTCTCTGGGAAACAGAATTCCAAAGATTCACAGCCCCTTGAGTGAAGAACTTTCTCCTTATCTCAGTCCTAAATGGCCGACCCCTTATTCTGAGACTGTGACCCCTAGTTCGAGATTCCCCAGCCAGGGGAAAACATCCTCCCAGTATCTATCCTGTCAATCACATTACAAATTGTATACGTTTCAATGAGATCATCTCTTCTTATTCTAAATTCCAGGGAATAATGTCCCAGTCTATTCAATCTCTCCTCATAGGACAATCCCCTCATCCCAGGAATCAGTCTGGTGAATCTTTGCTGCACTCCTTCCAAGGCCAGTATATCCTTCCTGAGGTAAAGAGACCAAAACTGTCCACAGTTCTCCGGGTGTGGTCTCAGCAAGGTCCGATCCAACTGCAATAAGACTTCTTCACTCTTCCATGTACAGGAGCTGACACAGAGTCTCTCTCTCTCTCTCTCTCTCCATCTCACTCTCTCTATCTATCTCTCTCTCAATCTGTATCCCGTCTTCTACCTCTGATGGTGTTCTATGGATGTGAGTGTTTAATCTCAGGTGGTGTTTGTCAGTATATTTTCTCTACTGTATTGTTTATGAACATGGTGAGAGGGGATTAGGGGTCTGTTCTTTGATGTGAGGCAGTGATGTCTGTCCCAGTGACTCAGACTGCGATGCTGTTGTTTTCTGGGACTGACACTATGATATCGATTGTAATTTCACTCAGTGTGACAGGAGGTTACATGGCTTGATCAGTGGTGAGGGCGGAGCAGACTGAACAAGGAGCTGTAATCATCAGTCACTGCCGAACACCTTCACACACACCGCACAGTCCGGAAACTTCTTCACTAAATATTCTTTCAGCTCCTTAATTACAGCCCTGGACCTGAAAAGGGAAAAAGAGAAAGACATCTTTTAGAGAGGGTCATGGACACAATGTAGACTGTGCATTACCCATTATTCTAAATTCCAGGGAATAATGTCCCAGTCAGGGCGGCACAGTGGCGCAGTGGTGAGCACCGCAGCCTCACAGCTCCAACGACCCGGATTCAATTCCGGGTACTGCCTGTGTGGAGTTTGCAAGTTCTCCCTGTGTCTGCGTGGGTTTTCTCCGGGTGCTCCGGTTTCCTCCCACAAGCCAAAAGACTTGCAGGTTGGTAGGTAAATTGGCCATTATAAATTGCCACTAGTAGAGGTAGGTGGTAGGGAAATATAGGGAGAGGTGGGGATGTGGTAGGAATATGGGATAAGTGTAGGATTAGTATAAATGGGTGGTTGATGGTCGGCACAGACTCAGTGGGCCGAAGGGCCTGTTTCAGTGCTGTATCTCAAAACTAAACTCAACTAAATTAATGACACTACGACCACATTTAACTCATTGTTTAAACTCCAGCACACCTCCTGTTCCAATCCACATGTTTCAGCCAAAGAGCCGTATAATTCTGCAGCACAGGAGGAGGCCGTTCAGCCACTCGTCTCTCTGCCAGCTGTTTGCTCGAGTTATTCGAATCTGTTATTAGGGACAGAATGACTGACAAATATAAACTGATCAGAGAGAGTCAGCACGGATTTAAAAAGGGTGAAACATGTTTAACTAACCGAGTTGTATTTTTTGAAGCGGTCACTAATGTGGTCGATAAGGGAATGTCTATGGATGTTATTTATATGGATTTCCAGAAGGCATTTGAGAAGGTTCCACACAAGAGACTGTTCGCAAAATGGAAGCATATGGAATGTGAGGAAATGTTTTGACATGGGTAAGGAATTGGTTAGGAGGTAGGAGACAGAGAGTAGGGATAATGTGTATTTACTCCAGTTAGCAAGATGTGAATAGTGGTGTCCCCAGGGATCTGTGCTGGAGTGTCAGCTTTTCACTATATTGATCAATGACTTGGATGAAGGAATAGAGACATCTATCCAAGATTGCAGATGACACAAATATCCAAGATGAGGCAACATTTGAGGTGTTGCTGGAACAGGAGCCAATGTAGGTCAGTGATCACAGTGATGGGGGAATGTGACATGGTCTGGGTTCAGACATGGGCAGCAGAGTTTTGGATCAGCTCTAGTTTACAGAGGATGGTAACTGTGATGCGGTCAGGAGAACATTGGAATAGTCAAGTCTAGAGGTAACAAAGGCATGGATGAGGGTTTCAGCAGTAGATGAGCTGAGGCAGGGAGGACTCGGGCGAGGTTACGGAGGTGGAAATAGGTGGTTTTAATGATGATGTGGTTTATGTGGTCAGTAACACATCTCAGGGTCAAATACAACACCATGGCTGTGAACTGCCTGGTTCAGTCTCAGACAGTCCCTGGAAGAGGGATGGAATCAGTGGCTCGGGAATGGAGTTTGTGACGGGGACCGAAGACAATGGCAGATGGAGTTCAATGTGGACAGTGTGAGGTCATCCAGTTTGGACCTGAGAAAGATAAATCAGAGTAATTTCTAAATGGTGAGAAGCTGGCAACTGTGGAGGAACAGAGAGATTTAGGGGTCCAAGTACAGAAAGCATTAAAATCTAGTGACAGGTATAAAACATATTGAATAAGGCGAATGGAATGTTGGTCTTTCTATCAAGGGGACTGGAATACAAAGGGGTTTTACTCCAGTTGTATTCAGCTCTGGTTTGACTGCATCTGGAGTAACTGTGTTCAGTTCTGGGCCCCGCACCTCAGGAAGAAGAGATTGGCCTTGGAGGGGGTGCAGCACAGATTCACCAGAATGATACCGGGACTGAAAGGGTTAAATTATCAGGACAGACTGTATAGACTAGGCTTGTATTCCCTTGAGTTTAGAGAATTTAGGGATGATCTCATTGAGGTATTTAAGATGAATAAAGGATTAAGATGATTCGGAGAGATGGAGAGAAACTGTTTCCACTGGTGGGGGAGTCGAGAACAAGGGGACATAATCTTAATATTAGAGCTCGGGGTGATGTCAGGAGGCATTTCTTCACATAAAGGCGAGTGGAAATCGGGAACTCTCTCCCTCATAAAGCTGTTGAGGCTGAAGATCAATTTAAATATTTAACAATGAGCTTGATAGATTTTGTTGGGTCGGGGTATTGTGGGTTATGCAACCAAGGCAGGGAGATGGAGATCAGATACAGATCAGATGATCAAACTGGAGGATAGAACAGGCTCGATGGGCTGAACAGCCTCCTCCTGTTCCTATATTCCCAATCCCACTACCCTGCTCTATCCCCATAGTCCTGTATTCTCCTCAGATTCACATGTTTATTGAATACAATTTGAATAAAAACCTGAAGTTTAATCCCGAGAGGCTGCTGAATGTTTAGTGAATTCTCGGTTTTGATTTCAGATTTCTACTATCTGTAGTTTTTAGTTTCCAAACGCTGTTGATTGTTTTAATTCAAGGGTTTATCGATCTGCATTTCCACTTTCAAGGAATGATGTAATTGAACCCGAGATCTCTCTGCTTCTACACATCCTTCATCAGCTTTTCACTCGTTTTCCTTCCAAAACCCATCATCTCAAACCCCTCGGCATTGAATTGTGTCAGTCTCCGATCTGTCCCTTCCCTGATCCCTCTCCCCGAGTCTTTGTCTCTTCTCCTCCCTGTTTGTCAAACCTCTCCTTCTGTGTAATCAGCACATTCCAATGATCGTGCTCCCTCTGTCCAAGACCAAATCATCGATATATATCAGCAACAAGTCACCTCTTTAATGTAGAGAAACATCGCACGCCACCTCACATGACATCAGGAAAACAGACACAAGTAATACAGAGAGATTCGGAGGGGTGACCAAATGCTTGGTTAAAGATGTGGGTTTTAAGGAGGGTGAAGTGTTTCAAGGAGACCAAGGTTAAAGGAGGTTCTAGATACGGGGGGTGGGTCAAGACGACGGAGGGATTTAAATCCAGAGAGTAGAATTTTACATTGAAATTTGAGGGTGTTTGGGGATGGAAGCCCAATGTAGGTCAGCATGGACGTGGGTGATGGTGAACAGGACTTGGTTTGGAACAGGATAGAGAGAGCAGAGCTTCGGATGAGCTGAAGAATACAGAGAGTGGAGGATGGCAGTCTGGTCAGGAGAGCACTGGAATAGTAAAGTTGGAGGTGACAAAGACATGAAGAAGAGTTTCAGTAGCGGAAGGAGTGAGGGAGGGGCAGAGATGGGCAATGTTACAGAGGGGGAAGTGGATAATCATTGAGATGTGGAGGATTTGGGGTCAGATCAGGGTCAAAGATGAGGCTAAGGTTGTAAAGAGTCTGGTTCGGCAGCAGACAGTGTTCAGGGAGAGGGATGGAGTTTGTACCAGGAACTGAAGACAATGGCTTTGATCTTCCCAATGTGTTTCCCAGTGAGACTGGGTCCTCAGTGCTGACTGGTCTTAGCTGCTGTTATTTTCACTGATTGGACGGTTATTATTAGAGACTCCGACCACAGCACAAATCCCCAATGTAAAAAATAACTGCAAAGACTGTCAGATCGGAAGATTGAAACTTAACCAACAGAGGAAGTGAAATAAGGAGCTCGGAGCAGCTGGACGTTTGGTAATGACACGGGAGAAAACTGTGAACCGCACACACTACCTAGAATCTTACAGCACAGAAGGAGGCCATTCAGCCCATCGTGCCTGTGAGCTACCCAATTACTCCCACTGCCCCTCTCCAGCCCCATAACCCAGCAAATCTTTCCTTTTCAGATCTATCTCCAATTCCCTCTTCTAGACCTGGGCCCACAGTACGAGACTGTCCCTAAACTAGGCTCGAAATTGGCATCTCATTCATTCATTGGAAGACAAAATGCCTGGTGTGGGAAATGGAGCTCAGGACTCCGAACATTCCGTCACCCCTCCTGAGGGACACTTCATGCTGGGGTAATAGTTCCATGGGCCCCAACAACACATTCCAGCCTCATCCACTTCCCCATTCTGTGTGTGTAAGCCTGTCAACAAGACATTTGACTACATTGGCCATCATCACAGTGTCCAATTCTGTCCCCACCTGAAATCCACACAGAATTTGCATTTATATAGTATGTACAAAACATCCCAAAATGCTTCACAGAGCCAGAGTAAGAGAAATAGTGGGGAGGGGTTGGGATGAGGGGACAACTGCATTTCAGACAAGTTGAGGTTTGTGAATGAAGGAATCTGGCAGAGACTGTGGGAATAATGGAGTTAGGAGGCGAGGCAAGCAGGGATGAGGGTTTGTATGGTCAAGGGGCTGATGTAGTGTAGAGACGGGCAATGTTGTGGAGATAGACATAAGAGGCCAACATGATGGAGAGGATGTGGGGTTTGAAGCTCAACTACTGGAGGCCTAGTGGGAAGGAGGTCCATATTTACTGGTCGCAGTTGGAGGTCCAGTGGGAAGGATGCCCATGTTTACTGGTCCCTATTGGAGGTCCAGTGGGAAGGAGGCCCATATTTACTGGTCCCAATTGGAGGTCCAGTGGGAAGGAGGCTCATGTTCACTGGTCCCTATTGGAGGGTCCAGTGGGAAGGAGGCTCATGTTCACTGGTCCCTATTGGATGCCCAGTGGGAAGGAGGCCCATGTTTACTGGTCCCTATTGGAGGGTCCAGTGGGAAGGAGGCCCATGTTTACTGGTCCCTATTGGAGGGTCCAGTGGGAAGGAGGCCCATATTTATTGGTCCCTATTGGAAGTCCAGTGGGAAGGAGGCCCATGTTTACTGGTCCCTTTTGGAGGTCCAGTGGGAAGGAGGCCCATGTTTACTGGTCCCTATTGGAGACCCACTGGGAAGGAGGCCCATGTTTACTGGTCCCTATTGGATGCCCAGTGGGAAGGAGGCCCATGTTTACTGGTCCCTATTGGAGACCCAGTGGGAAGGAGGCCTATGTTTACTGGTACCTATTGGAGGTCCAGAGGGAAGGAGGCCCATGTTTACCGTTCCCTATTGAAGGTCCTGTGGGAAGGAGGCCCATGTTTACTGGTCCCTATTGTAGATCCAGTGGAACATGAACATTATGGTTGATGTGGTGGTCAGTTCCTTTTTGTTGTAAATGTGTAATTGTCGACCCCTCATCCCAGTAAAACTCCATGACCCGGAGCCTGACCATGGAAGGGGATGGAGAGGGGAAGGGATTTGAACATGTTATGAGCTGACAGGATGGGGCAGTGGGTCAGACCCTATCCTGTCCCTCCAGCTCCCAGTGATGGGGTGAGGATCTCCTCTCTCTGCTGGGCCTTCATGAAATGAGCTTTCTGTCCAAACCAGTCCCAGTGAGAATAGGCCAACAGCACAGAACTGTCCTAAATTTGACAATAATCTGCCAGTCTTACTGAGAGAGGCCAAAGCATGGTCACTGTGGGGTATGGGGCCTTACTCCAGGAGAAGGCATGCTTCTGGGGTCAAGGGTTAACATCCATTGATGGGGCAGAGCACAGGGAGTTTTACCTTTCATTTAACTGTGCTCCACCTGGGAGACTGTGGGAAAGAGAGAGCATGGTGGAGATTGTGAGACAGAGTGAGAGAGAGAGGGAGACATTTAACTGCTGCACCAGGCCTCAAAGTGTTCCAGTCTCCAGTAATAACTCCTGTTATAGAGATCAGTAACAGAATTACAGAACAATGGAGAGTGGGAGAGAGAGATGAGTCAGCAGAGAGACAAAAAATAGAGAGAGAGAGAAAGGGAGGGAGAGAGAGCAAAACAGGGAGTGGTTTTACAGGGTGACAGGCCGAGAACAAGTGAGAGAGAGATAGAGGCTGTGAGACTGAAATGGAGAGAGAGAGAGAGAAAGAGAAGGGGAAGAGAGAGGAGGAAGTATGATTCAGAGAGACTGACACGAAGACATGGAGAAACAGGGTGACAAAGATAGAGGCTTGAATATTGTGATAGAGAGATGGAGAGAGAGAAAGAGGGTGAGCGAGAGAGGAGAAACAGTGAGACAGAGTGACAGAGAGAGACAGAGAGAGATGACAGGCAAAGAAAGACTTTCAAAAAGCAAGAGAGACAAGGAGAGACGGAAAATGAGAAAAAAAGAATAAGGGAAACGGACAGTGAGAGAAGGAAAGGGACAAAGAAAGAGAGAGAGAGAGAGAAGGGGATGGAGAGGGAGAGAGAGGGTGGAAGAGGGTGGAAGAGGGAAAGATAAGAGGAAATGAGAGTTGCTGACGTGCCTTTCTCTGGGTGATACCATTTACATACTGAGAAACAGGCAGTCAGACTCTCACAGGCTGCAGCTTTATAAAGCAGAGCCCAGTGAAGGGAGAGTTTATCAGTAACCAGGCACAGAGACAGGAGCAGGCACCATGATTTCACTCATCCAGCTGATCTGGCCTCTGGCATTCTGCGTCGCAGGTACAAATCTCTCTCCTTCCACGGTTAATATTTTCCTGCTGTTTATTTCAGTCCAATTCTACTGACTTGTGATTGGAGAGAAAATGCTGAAACAAGAGGAACGGTCACTGTCTCTAATAATATCTCATTTTACAGGGTCTTTCTGTGACAGTTCTTACTTCACTCTGTTTCTCTATTGCCCTTCAGGTATCAGTGGAGACGCCATCATGACCCAGTCTCCACCGGCACTGTCAGTGACACTGGGACAGACCGCAACGATCACCTGTACGGCCAGGGAATACGTTAGCAAATATGTTCAATGGTATCAGCAGCGAGATGGTCAGAAACCCACTCTCCTGATCTATAGTGCAACAACTCGATGCACAGGAACATCCGACCGATTCACCGGCAGTCAACAGAACACCAAATTCACTCTGACAATCAGCAATGTGCAGAATGAGGATGTCGCAGATTATTACTGTCAGAACGGTTACAACACCCCTTACACAGTGAGACAGAGCCGTACAAAATCCTCAATACACACAGTCCCACCTCCTGTACTGAGACATCCCACAGTTATTTATAATATATAATAATGGACACACAGTCCCACCTCCTGGACTGACACATCCCACAGTTATATATAATATATAATAATGGGCACACAGTCCCACCTCCTGCACTGACACATCCCACAGTTATATATAATATATAATAATGGACACACAGTCCCACCTCCTGGACTGACACATCCCACAGTTATATATAATATATAATAATGGGCACACAGTCCCACCTCCTGCACTGACACATCCCACAGTTATATATAATATATAATAATGGATACACAGTCCCACCTCCTGGACTGACACATCCCACAGTTATATATAATATATAATAATGGATACACAGTCCCACCTCCTGGACTGACACATCCCACAGTTATATATAATATATAATAATGGATACACAGTCCCACCTCCTGTACTGACACATCCCACAGTTATATATAATATATAATAATGGACACACAGTCCCACCTCCTGCACTGACACATCCCACAGTTATATATAATATATAATAATGGATACACAGTCCCACCTCCTGGACTGACACATCCCACAGTGATATATAATATATAATAATGGACACACAGTCCCACCTCCTGGACTGACACATCCCACAGCTATATATAATATATAATAATGGATACACAGTCCCACCTCCTGGACTGACACATCCCACAGTGATATATAATATATAATAATGGACACACAGTCCCACCTCCTGGACTGACACATCCCACAGCTATATATAATATATAATAATGGATACACAGTCCCACCTCCTGGACTGACACATCCCACAGTGATATATAATATATAATAATGGACACACAGTCCCACCTCCTGGACTGACACATCCCACAGTTATATATAATATATAATAATGGATACACAGTCCCACCTCCTGGACTGACACATCCCACAGTTATATATAATATATAATAATGGACAAATAGTCCCACCTCCCGCACTGAGACATCCCACAGCTATATATAATATATAATAATGGACACACAGTCCCACCTCCCGTACTGACGCATCCCACAGTGATATATAATATATAATAATGGACACACAGTCCCACCTCCTGGACTGACACATCCCACAGTTATATATAATATATAATAATGGACACACAGTCCCACCTCCTGGACTGAAACATCCCACAGTTATATATAATATATAATAATGGACACAGAGTCCCACCTCCTGGACTGACACATCCCACAGTTATATATAATATATAATAATGGACACAGAGTCCCACCTCCTGGACTGACACAGCCCACAGTTATATATAATAAATAATAATGGACACACAGTCCCACCTCCCGTACTGACACATCCCACAGTTATATATAATATATAATAATGGACACACAGTCCCACCTCCTGGACTGAAACATCCCACAGTTATATATAATATATAATAATGGACACAGAGTCCCACCTCCTGGACTGACACATCCCACAGTTATATATAATATATAATAATGGACACACAGTCCCACCTCCTGGACTGACACATCCCACAGTTATATATAATATATAATAATGGACACACAGTCCCACCTCCTGTACTGAGACATCCCACAGTTATATATAATATATAATAATGGACACACAGTCCCACCTCCTGGACTGACACATCCCACAGTTATATATAATATATAATAATGGATACACAGTCCCACCTCCTGGACTGACACATCCCACAGTTATATATAATATATAATAATGGACGCACAGTCCCACCTCCTGGACTGACACATCCCACAGTGATATATAATATATAATAATGGACACACAGTCCCACCTCCTGGACTGACACATCCCACAGCTATATATAATATATAATAATGGATACACAGTCCCACCTCCTGGACTGACACATCCCACAGTGATATATAATATATAATAATGGACACACAGTCCCACCTCCTGGACTGACACATCCCACAGTTATATAGAATAGATAATAATGGATACACAGTCCCACCTCCTGGACTGACACATCCCACAGCTATATATAATATATAATAATGGATACACAGTCCCACCTCCTGGACTGACACATCCCACAGCTATATATAATATATAATAATGGATACACAGTCCCACCTCCTGGACTGACACATCCCACAGCTATATATAATATATAATAATGGATACACAGTCCCACCTCCTGGACTGACACATCCCACAGTTATATATAATAGATAATAATGGATACACAGTCCCACCTCCTGGACTGACACATCCCACAGTTATATATAATATATAATAATGGACGCACAGTCCCACCTCCTGGACTGACACATCCCACAGTTATATATAATATATAATAATGGATACACAGTCCCACCTCCTGGACTGACACATCCCACAGTTATATATAATATATAATAATGGACGCACAGTCCCACCTCCTGGACTGACACATCCCACAGTTATATATAATATATAATAATGGGCACACAGTCCCACCTCCTGCACTGACACATCCCACAGTTATATATAATATATAATAATGGACACACAGTCCCACCTCCTGGACTGACACATCCCACAGTTATATATAATATATAATAATGGGCACACAGTCCCACCTCCTGCACTGACACATCCCACAGTTATATATAATATATAATAATGGATACACAGTCCCACCTCCTGGACTGACACATCCCACAGTTATATATAATATATAATAATGGATACACAGTCCCACCTCCTGGACTGACACATCCCACAGTTATATATAATATATAATAATGGATACACAGTCCCACCTCCTGTACTGACACATCCCACAGTTATATATAATATATAATAATGGACACACAGTCCCACCTCCTGCACTGACACATCCCACAGTTATATATAATATATAATAATGGATACACAGTCCCACCTCCTGGACTGACACATCCCACAGTGATATATAATATATAATAATGGACACACAGTCCCACCTCCTGGACTGACACATCCCACAGCTATATATAATATATAATAATGGATACACAGTCCCACCTCCTGGACTGACACATCCCACAGTGATATATAATATATAATAATGGACACACAGTCCCACCTCCTGGACTGACACATCCCACAGCTATATATAATATATAATAATGGATACACAGTCCCACCTCCTGGACTGACACATCCCACAGTGATATATAATATATAATAATGGACACACAGTCCCACCTCCTGGACTGACACATCCCACAGTTATATATAATATATAATAATGGATACACAGTCCCACCTCCTGGACTGACACATCCCACAGTTATATATAATATATAATAATGGACAAATAGTCCCACCTCCCGCACTGAGACATCCCACAGCTATATATAATATATAATAATGGACACACAGTCCCACCTCCCGTACTGACGCATCCCACAGTGATATATAATATATAATAATGGACACACAGTCCCACCTCCTGGACTGATACATCCCACAGTTATATATAATATATAATAATGGACACACAGTCCCACCTCCTGGACTGAAACATCCCACAGTTATATATAATATATAATAATGGACACAGAGTCCCACCTCCTGGACTGAAACATCCCACAGTTATATATAATATATAATAATGGACACAGAGTCCCACCTCCTGGACTGACACAGCCCACAGTTATATATAATAAATAATAATGGACACACAGTCCCACCTCCCGTACTGACACATCCCACAGTTATATATAATATATAATAATGGACACACAGTCCCACCTCCTGGACTGAAACATCCCACAGTTATATATAATATATAATAATGGACACAGAGTCCCACCTCCTGGACTGACACATCCCACAGTTATATATAATATATAATAATGGACGCACAGTCCCACCTCCTGGACTGACACATCCCACAGTTATATATAATATATAATAATGGACACAGAGTCCCACCTCCTGGACTGACACATCCCACAGTTATATATAATATATAATAATGGACACACAGTCCCACCTCCTGGACTGAAACATCCCACAGTTATATATAATATATAATAATGGACACACAGTCCCACCTCCTGGACTGACACATCCCACAGTTATATATAATATATAATAATGGACACACAGTCCCACCTCCTGGACTGACACATCCCACAGTTATATATAATATATAATAATGGACACACAGTCCCACCTCCTGGACTGACACATCCCACAGTTATATATAATATATAATAATGGACACACAGTCCCACCTCCTGTACTGAGACATCCCACAGTTATATATAATATATAATAATGGACACACAGTCCCACCTCCTGGACTGACACATCCCACAGTTATATATAATATATAATAATGGATACACAGTCCCACCTCCTGGACTGACACATCCCACAGTTATATATAATATATAATAATGGACGCACAGTCCCACCTCCTGGACTGACACATCCCACAGTGATATATAATATATAATAATGGACACACAGTCCCACCTCCTGGACTGACACATCCCACAGCTATATATAATATATAATAATGGATACACAGTCCCACCTCCTGGACTGACACATCCCACAGTGATATATAATATATAATAATGGACACACAGTCCCACCTCCTGGACTGACACATCCCACAGTTATATAGAATAGATAATAATGGATACACAGTCCCACCTCCTGGACTGACACATCCCACAGCTATATATAATATATAATAATGGATACACAGTCCCACCTCCTGGACTGACACATCCCACAGCTATATATAATATATAATAATGGATACACAGTCCCACCTCCTGGACTGACACATCCCACAGCTATATATAATATATAATAATGGATACACAGTCCCACCTCCTGGACTGACACATCCCACAGTTATATATAATAGATAATAATGGATACACAGTCCCACCTCCTGGACTGACACATCCCACAGTTATATATAATATATAATAATGGACGCACAGTCCCACCTCCTGGACTGACACATCCCACAGTTATATATAATATATAATAATGGATACACAGTCCCACCTCCTGGACTGACACATCCCACAGTTATATATAATATATAATAATGGACGCACAGTCCCACCTCCTGGACTGACACATCCCACAGTTATATATAATATATAATAATGGATACACAGTCCCACCTCCTGGACTGACACATCCCACAGTTATATATAATATATAATAATGGATACACAGTCCCACCTCCTGGACTGACACATCCCACAGTTATATATAATATATAATAATGGACACACAGTCCCACCTCCTGGACTGACACATCCCACAGTGATATATAATATATAATAATGGATACACAGTCCCACCTCCTGGACTGACACATCCCACAGTTATATATAATATATAATAATGGACGCACAGTCCCACCTCCTGGACTGACACATCCCACAGTGATATATAATATATAATAATGGACACACAGTCCCACCTCCTGGACTGACACATCCCACAGCTATATATAATATATAATAATGGATACACAGTCCCACCTCCTGGACTGACACATCCCACAGTTATATATAATATATAATAATGGACGCACAGTCCCACCTCCTGGACTGACACATCCCACAGTGATATATAATATATAATAATGGACACACAGTCCCACCTCCTGGACTGACACATCCCACAGTTATATATATAGATAATAATGGATACACAGTCCCACCTCCTGGACTGACACATCCCACAGCTATATATAATATATAATAATGGATACACAGTCCCACCTCCTGGACTGACACATCCCACAGCTATATATAATATATAATAATGGATACACAGTCCCACCTCCTGGACTGACACATCCCACAGCTATATATAATATATAATAATGGATACACAGTCCCACCTCCTGGACTGACACATCCCACAGCTATATATAATATATAATAATGGATACACAGTCCCACCTCCTGGACTGACACATCCCACAGCTATATATAATATATAATAATGGATACACAGTCCCACCTCCTGGACTGACACATCCCACAGCTATATATAATATATAATAATGGATACACAGTCCCACCTCCGGTACTGACACATCCCACAGTTATATATAATAGATAATAATGGATACACAGTCCCACCTCCTGGACTGACACATCCCACAGCTATATATAATATATAATAATGGATACACAGTCCCACCTCCTGGACTGACACATCCCACAGTTATATATAATAGATAATAATGGACAAATAGTCCCACCTCCCGCACTGAGACATCCCACAGCTATATATAATATATAATAATGGACACACAGTCCCACCTCCCGTACTGACACATCCCACAGTGATATATAATATATAATAATGGACACACAGTCCCACCTCCTGGACTGACACATCCCACAGCTATATATAATATATAATAATGGATACACAGTCCCACCTCCTGGACTGACACATCCCACAGCTATATATAATATATAATAATGGATACACAGTCCCACCTCCTGTACTGACACATCCCACAGCTATATATAATATATAATAATGGATACACAGTCCCACCTCCTGGACTGACACATCCCACAGCTATATATAATATATAATAATGGATACACAGTCCCACCTCCTGGACTGACACATCCCACAGCTATATATAATATATAATAATGGATACACAGTCCCACCTCCTGGACTGACACATCCCACAGTTATATATAATAGATAATAATGGATACACAGTCCCACCTCCTGGACTGACACATCCCACAGTTATATATAATATATAATAATGGACGCACAGTCCCACCTCCTGGACTGACACATCCCACAGTTATATATAATATATAATAATGGATACACAGTCCCACCTCCTGGACTGACACATCCCACAGTTATATATAATATATAATAATGGACGCACAGTCCCACCTCCTGGACTGACACATCCCACAGTTATATATAATATATAATAATGGATACACAGTCCCACCTCCTGGACTGACACATCCCACAGTTATATATAATATATAATAATGGATACACAGTCCCACCTCCTGGACTGACACATCCCACAGTTATATATAATATATAATAATGGACGCACAGTCCCACCTCCTGGACTGACACATCCCACAGTGATATATAATATATAATAATGGACACACAGTCCCACCTCCTGGACTGACACATCCCACAGCTATATATAATATATAATAATGGATACACAGTCCCACCTCCTGGACTGACACATCCCACAGTGATATATAATATATAATAATGGACACACAGTCCCACCTCCTGGACTGACACATCCCACAGTTATATATAATATATAATAATGGACACACAGTCCCACCTCCTGTACTGACACATCCCACAGTGATATATAATATATAATAATGGACACACAGTCCCACCTCCTGGACTGACACATCCCACAGTTATATATAATATATAATAATGGACACACAGTCCCACCTCCTGGACTGACACATCCCACAGTTATATATAATATATAATAATGGACACACAGTCCCACCTCCTGGACTGACACATCCCACAGTTATATATAATATATAATAATGGACACACAGTCCCACCTCCTGGACTGACACATCCCACAGTTATATATAATATATAATAATGGACACACAGTCCCACCTCCTGGACTGACACATCCCACAGTTATATGTAATATATAATAATGGATACACAGTCCCACCTCCTGGACTGACACATCCCACAGTGATATATAATATATAATAATGGACACACAGTCCCACCTCCTGGACTGACACATCCCACAGTTATATATAATATATAATAATGGACACACAGTCCCACCTCCTGGACTGACACATCCCACAGTTATATATAATATATAATAATGGATACACAGTCCCACCTCCTGGACTGACACATCCCACAGTTATATATAATATATAATAATGGACGCACAGTCCCACCTCCTGGACTGACACATCCCACAGTGATATATAATATATAATAATGGACACACAGTCCCACCTCCTGGACTGACACATCCCACAGCTATATATAATATATAATAATGGATACACAGTCCCACCTCCTGGACTGACACATCCCACAGTGATATATAATATATAATAATGGACACACAGTCCCACCTCCTGGACTGACACATCCCACAGTTATATATAATAGATAATAATGGATACACAGTCCCACCTCCTGGACTGACACATCCCACAGCTATATATAATATATAATAATGGATACACAGTCCCACCTCCTGGACTGACACATCCCACAGCTATATATAATATATAATAATGGATACACAGTCCCACCTCCTGGACTGACACATCCCACAGCTATATATAATATATAATAATGGATACACAGTCCCACCTCCTGGACTGACACATCCCACAGCTATATATAATATATAATAATGGATACACAGTCCCACCTCCTGGACTGACACATCCCACAGCTATATATAATATATAATAATGGATACACAGTCCCACCTCCTGGACTGACACATCCCACAGCTATATATAATATATAATAATGGATACACAGTCCCACCTCCTGGACTGACACGTCCCACAGTTATATATAATATATAATAATGGATACACAGTCCCACCTCCGGTACTGACACATCCCACAGTTATATATAATAGATAATAATGGATACACAGTCCCACCTCCTGGACTGACACATCCCACAGCTATATATAATATATAATAATGGATACACAGTCCCACCTCCTGGACTGACACATCCCACAGTTATATATAATAGATAATAATGGACAAATAGTCCCACCTCCCGCACTGAGACATCCCACAGCTATATATAATATATAATAATGGACACACAGTCCCACCTCCCGTACTGACACATCCCACAGTGATATATAATATATAATAATGGACACACAGTCCCACCTCCTGGACTGACACATCCCACAGCTATATATAATATATAATAATGGATACACAGTCCCACCTCCTGGACTGACACATCCCACAGCTATATATAATATATAATAATGGATACACAGTCCCACCTCCTGTACTGACACATCCCACAGCTATATATAATATATAATAATGGATACACAGTCCCACCTCCTGGACTGACACATCCCACAGCTATATATAATATATAATAATGGATACACAGTCCCACCTCCTGGACTGACACATCCCACAGTTATATATAATATATAATAATGGATACACAGTCCCACCTCCTGGACTGACACATCCCACAGTTATATATAATATATAATAATGGACACACAGTCCCACCTCCTGGACTGACACATCCCACAGCTATATATAATATATAATAATGGATACACAGTCCCACCTCCTGGACTGACACATCCCACAGCTATATATAATATATAATAATGGATACACAGTCCCACCTCCTGGACTGACACATCCCACAGCTATATATAATATATAATAATGGATACACAGTCCCACCTCCTGGACTGACACATCCCACAGTTATATATAATAGATAATAATGGATACACAGTCCCACCTCCTGGACTGACACATCCCACAGTTATATATAATATATAATAATGGACGCACAGTCCCACCTCCTGGACTGACACATCCCACAGTTATATATAATATATAATAATGGATACACAGTCCCACCTCCTGGACTGACACATCCCACAGTTATATATAATATATAATAATGGACGCACAGTCCCACCTCCTGGACTGACACATCCCACAGTTATATATAATATATAATAATGGATACACAGTCCCACCTCCTGGACTGACACATCCCACAGTTATATATAATATATAATAATGGATACACAGTCCCACCTCCTGGACTGACACATCCCACAGTTATATATAATATATAATAATGGACACACAGTCCCACCTCCTGGACTGACACATCCCACAGTGATATATAATATATAATAATGGATACACAGTTGCACCTCCTGGACTGACACATCCCACAGTTATATATAATATATAATAATGGACGCACAGTCCCACCTCCTGGACTGACACATCCCACAGTGATATATAATATATAATAATGGACACACGGTCCCACCTCCTGGACTGACACATCCCACAGCTATATATAATATATAATAATGGATACACAGTCCCACCTCCTGGACTGACACATCCCACAGTTATATATAATATATAATAATGGACGCACAGTCCCACCTCCTGGACTGACACATCCCACAGTGATATATAATATATAATAATGGACACACAGTCCCACCTCCTGGACTGACACATCCCACAGTTATATATAATAGATAATAATGGATACACAGTCCCACCTCCTGGACTGACACATCCCACAGCTATATATAATATATAATAATGGATACACAGTCCCACCTCCTGGACTGACACATCCCACAGCTATATATAATATATAATAATGGATACACAGTCCCACCTCCTGGACTGACACATCCCACAGCTATATATAATATATAATAATGGATACACAGTCCCACCTCCTGGACTGACACATCCCACAGCTATATATAATATATAATAATGGATACACAGTCCCACCTCCTGGACTGACACATCCCACAGCTATATATAATATATAATAATGGATACACAGTCCCACCTCCGGTACTGACACATCCCACAGTTATATATAATAGATAATAATGGATACACAGTCCCACCTCCTGGACTGACACATCCCACAGCTATATATAATATATAATAATGGATACACAGTCCCACCTCCTGGACTGACACATCCCACAGTTATATATAATAGATAATAATGGACAAATAGTCCCACCTCCCGCACTGAGACATCCCACAGCTATATATAATATATAATAATGGACACACAGTCCCACCTCCCGTACTGACACATCCCACAGTGATATATAATATATAATAATGGACACACAGTCCCACCTCCTGGACTGACACATCCCACAGCTATATATAATATATAATAATGGATACACAGTCCCACCTCCTGGACTGACACATCCCACAGCTATATATAATATATAATAATGGATACACAGTCCCACCTCCTGTACTGACACATCCCACAGCTATATATAATATATAATAATGGATACACAGTCCCACCTCCTGGACTGACACATCCCACAGCTATATATAATATATAATAATGGATACACAGTCCCACCTCCTGGACTGACACATCCCACAGCTATATATAATATATAATAATGGATACACAGTCCCACCTCCTGGACTGACACATCCCACAGTTATATATAATAGATAATAATGGATACACAGTCCCACCTCCTGGACTGACACATCCCACAGTTATATATAATATATAATAATGGACGCACAGTCCCACCTCCTGGACTGACACATCCCACAGTTATATATAATATATAATAATGGATACACAGTCCCACCTCCTGGACTGACACATCCCACAGTTATATATAATATATAATAATGGACGCACAGTCCCACCTCCTGGACTGACACATCCCACAGTTATATATAATATATAATAATGGATACACAGTCCCACCTCCTGGACTGACACATCCCACAGTTATATATAATATATAATAATGGATACACAGTCCCACCTCCTGGACTGACACATCCCACAGTTATATATAATATATAATAATGGACGCACAGTCCCACCTCCTGGACTGACACATCCCACAGTGATATATAATATATAATAATGGACACACAGTCCCACCTCCTGGACTGACACATCCCACAGCTATATATAATATATAATAATGGATACACAGTCCCACCTCCTGGACTGACACATCCCACAGTGATATATAATATATAATAATGGACACACAGTCCCACCTCCTGGACTGACACATCCCACAGTTATATATAATATATAATAATGGACACACAGTCCCACCTCCTGTACTGACACATCCCACAGTGATATATAATATATAATAATGGACACACAGTCCCACCTCCTGGACTGACACATCCCACAGTTATATATAATATATAATAATGGACACACAGTCCCACCTCCTGGACTGACACATCCCACAGTTATATATAATATATAATAATGGACACACAGTCCCACCTCCTGGACAGACACATCCCACAGTTATATATAATATATAATAATGGACACACAGTCCCACCTCCTGGACTGACACATCCCACAGTTATATATAATATATAATAATGGACACACAGTCCCACCTCCTGGACTGACACATCCCACAGTTATATGTAATATATAATAATGGATACACAGTCCCACCTCCTGGACTGACACATCCCACAGTGATATATAATATATAATAATGGACACACAGTCCCACCTCCTGGACTGACACATCCCACAGTTATATATAATATATAATAATGGACACACAGTCCCACCTCCTGGACTGACACATCCCACAGTTATATATAATATATAATAATGGATACACAGTCCCACCTCCTGGACTGACACATCCCACAGTTATATATAATATATAATAATGGACGCACAGTCCCACCTCCTGGACTGACACATCCCACAGTGATATATAATATATAATAATGGACACACAGTCCCACCTCCTGGACTGACACATCCCACAGCTATATATAATATATAATAATGGATACACAGTCCCACCTCCTGGACTGACACATCCCACAGTGATATATAATATATAATAATGGACACACAGTCCCACCTCCTGGACTGACACATCCCACAGTTATATATAATATATAATAATGGACACACAGTCCCACCTCCTGTACTGACACATCCCACAGTGATATATAATATATAATAATGGACACACAGTCCCACCTCCTGGACTGACACATCCCACAGTTATATATAATATATAATAATGGACACACAGTCCCACCTCCTGGACTGACACATCCCACAGTTATATATAATATATAATAATGGACACACAGTCCCACCTCCTGGACAGACACATCCCACAGTTATATATAATATATAATAATGGACACACAGTCCCACCTCCTGGACTGACACATCCCACAGTTATATATAATATATAATAATGGACACACAGTCCCACCTCCTGGACTGACACATCCCACAGTTATATGTAATATATAATAATGGATACACAGTCCCACCTCCTGGACTGACACATCCCACAGTGATATATAATATATAATAATGGACACACAGTCCCACCTCCTGGACTGACACATCCCACAGTTATATATAATATATAATAATGGACACACAGTCCCACCTCCTGGACTGACACATCCCACAGTTATATATAATATATAATAATGGATACACAGTCCCACCTCCTGGACTGACACATCCCACAGTTATATATAATATATAATAATGGACGCACAGTCCCACCTCCTGGACTGACACATCCCACAGTGATATATAATATATAATAATGGACACACAGTCCCACCTCCTGGACTGACACATCCCACAGCTATATATAATATATAATAATGGATACACAGTCCCACCTCCTGGACTGACACATCCCACAGTGATATATAATATATAATAATGGACACACAGTCCCACCTCCTGGACTGACACATCCCACAGTTATATATAATAGATAATAATGGATACACAGTCCCACCTCCTGGACTGACACATCCCACAGCTATATATAATATATAATAATGGATACACAGTCCCACCTCCTGGACTGACACATCCCACAGCTATATATAATATATAATAATGGATACACAGTCCCACCTCCTGGACTGACACATCCCACAGCTATATATAATATATAATAATGGATACACAGTCCCACCTCCTGGACTGACACATCCCACAGCTATATATAATATATAATAATGGATACACAGTCCCACCTCCTGGACTGACACATCCCACAGCTATATATAATATATAATAATGGATACACAGTCCCACCTCCTGGACTGACACATCCCACAGCTATATATAATATATAATAATGGATACACAGTCCCACCTCCGGTACTGACACATCCCACAGTTATATATAATAGATAATAATGGATACACAGTCCCACCTCCTGGACTGACACATCCCACAGCTATATATAATATATAATAATGGATACACAGTCCCACCTCCTGGACTGACACATCCCACAGTTATATATAATAGATAATAATGGACAAATAGTCCCACCTCCCGCACTGAGACATCCCACAGCTATATATAATATATAATAATGGACACACAGTCCCACCTCCCGTACTGACACATCCCACAGTGATATATAATATATAATAATGGACACACAGTCCCACCTCCTGGACTGACACATCCCACAGCTATATATAATATATAATAATGGATACACAGTCCCACCTCCTGGACTGACACATCCCACAGCTATATATAATATATAATAATGGATACACAGTCCCACCTCCTGTACTGACACATCCCACAGCTATATATAATATATAATAATGGATACACAGTCCCACCTCCTGGACTGACACATCCCACAGCTATATATAATATATAATAATGGATACACAGTCCCACCTCCTGGACTGACACATCCCACAGCTATATATAATATATAATAATGGATACACAGTCCCACCTCCTGGACTGACACATCCCACAGTTATATATAATAGATAATAATGGATACACAGTCCCACCTCCTGGACTGACACATCCCACAGTTATATATAATATATAATAATGGACGCACAGTCCCACCTCCTGGACTGACACATCCCACAGTTATATATAATATATAATAATGGATACACAGTCCCACCTCCTGGACTGACACATCCCACAGTTATATATAATATATAATAATGGACGCACAGTCCCACCTCCTGGACTGACACATCCCACAGTTATATATAATATATAATAATGGATACACAGTCCCACCTCCTG
The DNA here is from genome assembly GCF_036365525.1 of Heterodontus francisci. Lineage (NCBI taxonomy): Eukaryota > Metazoa > Chordata > Chondrichthyes > Heterodontiformes > Heterodontidae > Heterodontus > Heterodontus francisci. The sequence continues at coordinate 118,363,502 of NC_090378.1, read as the reverse complement.
GACTGACACATCCCACAGTTATATATAATATATAATAATGGATACAAAGTCCCACCTCCTGGACTGACACATCCCACAGTTATATATAATATATAATAATGGACGCACAGTCCCACCTCCTGGACTGACACATCCCACAGTGATATATAATATATAATAATGGACACACAGTCCCACCTCCTGGACTGACACATCCCACAGCTATATATAATATATAATAATGGACACACAGTCCCACCTCCTGGACTGACACATCCCACAGTGATATATAATATATAATAATGGACACACAGTCCCACCTCCTGGACTGACACATCCCACAGTTATATATAATATATAATAATGGACACACAGTCCCACCTCCTGGACTGACACATCCCACAGTTATATATAATATATAATAATGGACACACAGTCCCACCTCCTGGACTGACACATCCCACAGTTATATATAATATATAATAATGGACACACAGTCCCACCTCCTGGAATGACACATCCCACAGTTATATATAATATATAATAATGGACACACAGTCCCACCTCCTGGACTGACACATCCCACAGTTATATGTAATATATAATAATGGATACACAGTCCCACCTCCTGGACTGACACATCCCACAGTGATATATAATATATAATAATGGACACACAGTCCCACCTCCTGGACTGACACATCCCACAGTTATATATAATATATAATAATGGACACACAGTCCCACCTCCTGGACTGACACATCCCACAGTTATATATAATATATAATAATGGATACACAGTCCCACCTCCTGGACTGACACATCCCACAGTTATATATAATATATAATAATGGACGCACAGTCCCACCTCCTGGACTGACACATCCCACAGTGATATATAATATATAATAATGGACACACAGTCCCACCTCCTGGACTGACACATCCCACAGCTATATATAATATATAATAATGGATACACAGTCCCACCTCCTGGACTGACACATCCCACAGTGATATATAATATATAATAATGGACACACAGTCCCACCTCCTGGACTGACACATCCCACAGTTATATATAATAGATAATAATGGATACACAGTCCCACCTCCTGGACTGACACATCCCACAGCTATATATAATATATAATAATGGATACACAGTCCCACCTCCTGGACTGACACATCCCACAGCTATATATAATATATAATAATGGATACACAGTCCCACCTCCTGGACTGACACATCCCACAGCTATATATAATATATAATAATGGATACACAGTCCCACCTCCTGGACTGACACATCCCACAGCTATATATAATATATAATAATGGATACACAGTCCCACCTCCTGGACTGACACATCCCACAGCTATATATAATATATAATAATGGATACACAGTCCCACCTCCGGTACTGACACATCCCACAGTTATATATAATAGATAATAATGGATACACAGTCCCACCTCCTGGACTGACACATCCCACAGCTATATATAATATATAATAATGGATACACAGTCCCACCTCCTGGACTGACACATCCCACAGTTATATATAATAGATAATAATGGACAAATAGTCCCACCTCCCGCACTGAGACATCCCACAGCTATATATAATATATAATAATGGACACACAGTCCCACCTCCCGTACTGACACATCCCACAGTGATATATAATATATAATAATGGACACACAGTCCCACCTCCTGGACTGACACATCCCACAGCTATATATAATATATAATAATGGATACACAGTCCCACCTCCTGGACTGACACATCCCACAGCTATATATAATATATAATAATGGATACACAGTCCCACCTCCTGTACTGACACATCCCACAGCTATATATAATATATAATAATGGATACACAGTCCCACCTCCTGCACTGACACATCCCACAGCTATATATAATATATAATAATGGACACACAGTCCCACCTCCGGTACTGACACGTCCCACAGTTATATATAATATATAATAATGGACACACAGTCCCACCTCCTGGACTGACACATCCCACAGCTATATATAATATATAATAATGGACACAGAGTCCCACCTCCTGTACTGACACATCCCACAGTTATATATAATATATAATAATGGACACACAGTCCCCCTCCTGGACTGAGACATCCCACAGCTATATATAATATATAATAATGGACACACAGTCCCACCTCCCGTACTGACACATCCCACAGTGATATATAATATATAATAATGGACACACAGTCCCACCTCCTGGACTGACACATCCCACAGCTATATATAATATATAATAATGGATACACAGTCCCACCTCCTGTACTGACACATCCCACAGCTATATATAATATATAATAATGGATACACAGTCCCACCTCCTGCACTGACACATCCCACAGCTATATATAATATATAATAATGGACACACAGTCCCACCTCCGGTACTGACACGTCCCACAGTTATATATAATATATAATAATGGACACACAGTCCCACCTCCTGGACTGACACATCCCACAGCTATATATAATATATAATAATGGACACAGAGTCCCACCTCCTGTACTGACACATCCCACAGTTATATATAATATATAATAATGGACACACAGTCCCCCTCCTGGACTGAGACATCCCACAGCTATATATAATATATAATAATGGACACACAGTCCCACCTCCCGTACTGACACATCCCACAGTGATATATAATATATAATAATGGACACACAGTCCCACCTCCTGGACTGACACATCCCACAGCTATATATAATATATAATAATGGATACACAGTCCCACCTCCCGTACTGACACATCCCACAGTGATATATAATATATAATAATGGACACACAGTCCCACCTCCTGGACTGACACATCCCACAGCTATATATAATATATAATAATGGATACACAGTCCCACCTCCTGTACTGACACATCCCACAGCTATATATAATATATAATAATGGATACACAGTCCCACCTCCTGTACTGACACATCCCACAGTGATATATAATATATAATAATGGACACACAGTCCCACCTCCTGGACTGACACATCCCACAGCTATATATAATATATAATAATGGATACACAGTCCCACCTCCTGTACTGACACATCCCACAGCTATATATAATATATAATAATGGATACACAGTCCCACCTCCTGCACTGACACATCCCACAGCTATATATAATATATAATAATGGACACACAGTCCCACCTCCGGTACTGACACGTCCCACAGTTATATATAATATATAATAATGGACACACAGTCCCACCTCCTGGACTGACACATCCCACAGCTATATATAATATATAATAATGGACACAGAGTCCCACCTCCTGTACTGACACATCCCACAGTTATATATAATATATAATAATGGACACACAGTCCCACCTCCTGGACTGACACATCCCACAGTTATATACAATATATAATAATGGACACACAGTCCCACCTCCTGGACTGAAACATCCCACAGTTATATATAATATATAATAATGGACACACAGTCCCACCTCCTGGACTGACACATCCCACAGTTATATACAATATATAATAATGGACACACAGTCTCACCTCCTGGACTGAAACATCCCACAGCTATATATAATATATAATAATGGACACACATTCCACAGTTATATCTAATATATAGTAACGGACACACAGTCCCACCTCCTGTAGTGACACATCCCACAGTTATATATAATATATAATAATGGACACACAGTCCCACCTCCTGCACTGACACATCCCACAGTTATATATAATATATAATAATGGACACACAGTCCCACCTCCTGTACTGACACATCCCACAGTTATATCTAATATATAATAACGGACACACAGTCCCACCTCCTGCACTGACACATCCCACAGTTATATATAATATATAATAATGGACACACAGTCCCACCTCCTGCACTGACACATCCCACAGTTATATATAATATATAATAATGGACACACAGTCCCACCTCCTGGACTGACACATCCCACAGTTATATATAATATAGAATAATGGACACACAGTCCCACGTCCTGCACTGAAACATCCCACAGTTATATATAATATATAATAATGGACACACAGTCCCACCTCCTGTACTGACACATCCCACAGTTATATATAATATATAATAATGGACACACAGTCCCACCTCCTGGACTGACACATCCCACAGTTATATATAATATATTATAATGGACACACAGTCCCACCTCCTGCACTGACACATCCCACAGTTATATATAATATATAATAATGGACACACAGTCCCACCTCCTGCACTGACACATCCCACAGTTATATATAATATATAATAATGGACACACAGTCCCACCTCCTGGACTGACACATCCCACAGTTATATATAATATATTATAATGGACACACAGTCCCACCTCCTGCACTGACACATCCCACAGTTATATATAATATATAATAATGGACACACAGTCCCACCTCCTGCACTGACACATCCCACAGTTATATATAATATATAATAATGGACACACAGTCCCACCTCCTGGACTGACACATCCCACAGTTATATATAATATATTATAATGGACACACAGTCCCACCTCCTGCACTGACACATCCCACAGTTATATATAATATATAATAATGGACACACAGTCCCACCTCCTGCACTGACACATCCCACAGTTATATATAATATATAATAATGGACACACAGTCCCACCTCCTGGACTGACACATCCCACAGTTATATATAATATATTATAATGGACACACAGTCCCACCTCCTGCACTGACACATCCCACAGTTATATATAATATATAATAATGGACACACAGTCCCACCTCCTGCACTGACACATCCCACAGTTATATATAATATATAATAATGGACACACAGTCCCACCTCCTGGACTGACACATCCCACAGTTATATATAATATATTATAATGGACACACAGTCCCACCTCCTGCACTGACACATCCCACAGTTATATATAATATATAATAATGGACACACAGTCCCACCTCCTGCACTGACACATCCCACAGTTATATATAATATATAATAATGGACACACAGTCCCACCTCCTGGACTGACACATCCCACAGTTATATATAATATATTATAATGGACACACAGTCCCACCTCCTGCACTGACACATCCCACAGTTATATATAATATATAATAATGGACACACAGTCCCACCTCCTGCACTGACACATCCCACAGTTATATATAATATATAATAATGGACACACAGTCCCACCTCCTGGACTGACACATCCCACAGTTATATATAATATATTATAATGGACACACAGTCCCACCTCCTGCACTGACACATCCCACAGTTATATATAATATATAATAATGGACACACAGTCCCACCTCCTGCACTGACACATCCCACAGTTATATATAATATATAATAATGGACACACAGTCCCACCTCCTGGACTGACACATCCCACAGTTATATATAATATATTATAATGGACACACAGTCCCACCTCCTGCACTGACACATCCCACAGTTATATATAATATATAATAATGGACACACAGTCCCACCTCCTGCACTGACACATCCCACAGTTATATATAATATATAATAATGGACACACAGTCCCACCTCCTGCACTGACACATCCCACAGTTATATATAATATATAATAATGGACACACAGTCCCACCTCCTGCACTGAAACATCCCACAGTTATATATAATATATAATAATGGACACACAGTCCCACCTCCTGCACTGACACATCCCACAGTTATATATAATATATAATAATGGACACACAGTCCCACCTCCTGTACTGACACATCCCACAGTTATATCTAATATATAGTAACGGACACACAGTCCCACCTCCTGCACTGACACATCCCACAGTTATATATAATATATAATAATGGACACACAGTCCCACCTCCTGTACTGACACATCCCACAGTTATATCTAATATATAGTAACGGACACACAGTCCCACCTCCTGTACTGACACATCCCACAGTTATATGTAATATATATTAATGGACACACAGTCCCACCTCCTGTAATGACACATTCCACAGTTATATATAATAAATAATAATGAACACACAGTCCCACCTCCTGTACTGACACATCCCACAGTTATATCTAATATATAGTAACGGACACACAGTCCCACCTCCTGTACTGACACATTCCACAGTTATATATAATAAATAATAATGGACACACTGTCCCACGTCCTGTACTGACACATTCCACAGTTATATATAATAAATAATAATGGACACACTGTCCCACCTCCTGTACTGACACATCCCACAGTTATATATAATAAATAATAATGAACACACAGTCCCACCTCCTGTACTGACACATCCCACAGTTATATATAATAAATAATAATGAACACACAGTCCCACCTCCTGTACTGACACATCCCACAGTTATATATAACAAATAATAATGAACACACAGTCCCACCTCCTGTACTGACACAGCCCACAGTTATATATTCTTTTTTCTTCTTTTGGGCCTCCTTATCTCGAGAGACAATGGATACGCGCCTGGAGGTGGTCAGTGGTTTGTGAAGCAGCGCCTGGAGTGGCTATAAAGGCCAATTCTGGAGTGACAGGCTCTTCCACAGGTGCTGCAGAGAAATTTGTTTGTTGGGGCTGTTGCACAGTTGGCTCTCCCCTTGCGCCTCTGTCTTTTTTCCTGCCAACTACTAAGTCTCTTCGACTCGCCACAATTTAGCCCTGTCTTTATGGCTGCCCGCCAGCTCTGGCGAATGCTGGCAACTGACTCCCACGACTTGTGATCAATGTCACACGATTTCATGTCGCGTTTGCAGACGTCTTTATAACGGAGACATGGACGGCCGGTGGGTCTGATACCAGTGGCGAGCTCGCTGTACAATGTGTCTTTGGGGATCCTGCCATCTTCCATGCGGCTCACATGGCCAAGCCATCTCAAGCGCCGCTGACTCAGTAGTGTGTATAAGCTGGGGATGTTGGCCGCTTCAAGGACTTCTGTGTTGGAGATATAGTCCTGCCACCTGATGCCAAGTATTCTCCGAAGGCAGCGAAGATGGAATGAATTGAGACGTCGCTCTTGGCTGGCATACGTTGTCCAGGCCTCGCTGCCGTAGAGCAAGGTACTGAGGACACAGGCCTGATACACTCGGACTTTTGTGTTCCGTGTCAGTGCGCCATTTTCCCACACTCTCTTGGCCAGTCTGAACATAGCAGTGGAAGCCTTACCCATGCGCTTGTTGATTTCTGCATCTAGAGACAGGTTACTGGTGATAGTTGAGCCTAGGTAGGTGAACTCTTGAACCACTTCCAGAGCGTGGTCGCCAATATTGATGGATGGAGCATTTCTGACATCCTGCCCCATGATGTTCGTTTTCTTGAGGCTGATGGTTAGGCCAAATTCATTGCAGGCAGACGCAAACCTGTCGATGAGACTCTGCAGGCATTCTTCAGTGTGAGATGTTAAAGCAGCATCGTCAGCAAAGAGGAGTTCTCTGATGAGGACTTTCCGTACTTTGGACTTCGCTCTTAGACGGGCAAGGTTGAACAACCTGCCCCCTGATCTTGTGTGGAGGAAAATTCCTTCTTCAGAGGATTTGAACGCATGTGAAAGCAGCAGGGAGAAGAAAATCCCAAAAAGTGTGGGTGCGAGAACACAGCCCTGTTTCACACCACTCAGGATAGGAAAGGGCTCTGATGAGGAGCCACCATGTTGAATTGTGCCTTTCATATTGTCATGGAATGAGGTGATGATACTTAGTAGCTTTGGTGGACATCCGATCTTTTCTAGTAGTCTGAAGAGACCACGTCTGCTGACGAGGTCAAAGGCTTTGGTGAGATCAATGAAAGCAATGTAGAGGGGCATCTGTTGTTCACGGCATTTCTCCTGTATCTGACGAAGGGAGAACAGCATGTCAATAGTCAATCTCTCTGCACGAAAGCCAGTTATATATAATAAATAATAATGAACACACAGTCCCACCTCCTGTACTGACACATCCCACAGTTATATATAATATATAATAATGGACACACAGTCCCACCTCCTGTACTGACACATCCCACAGTAATATATAATATATAATAATGGACACACAGTCCCACCTCCCGTACTGACACATCCCACTGTTATATATAATATGTAATAATAGACACACAGTCCCACCTCCTGTACTGGCGCTTCCCACAGTTACATATAATATATAATAAAGGACACACAGTCCCACGTCCTGCACTGAAACATCTCACAGTTATATATAATACTTAATAATGGACACACGGTCCCACCTCCTGCACTGAAACATAGCACATTTATATATAATATATAATAAAGGACACACAGTCCCACCTCCTGGACTGGCACATCTCACAGTTATATATAATACTTAATAATGGACACACGGTCCCACCTCCTGCACTGAAACATAGCACATTTATATATAATATATAATGATAGACACACAGTCCCACCTCCCGCAATGAAACATCCCACAGTTATATATAATATATAATAATGGACACACAGTCCCACCTCCTGGACTGACACATCCCACAGTTATATATAATACATAATAATGGACACACAGTCCCACCTCCGGCACTGACACATCCCACAGTTATATATAATATATAATAATGGACACACAGTCCCACCTCCCGTACTGACACATCCCACAGTTATATATAATATGTAATAATGGACACACAGTCCCACGTCCTGCACTGAAATATCTCACAGTTATATATAATATATAATAAAGGACACACAGTCCCACCTCCCGTACTGACACATCCCACAGTTATATATAATATGTAATAATGGACACACAGTCCCACGTCCTGCACTGAAACATCTCACAGTTATATATAATACTTAATAATGGACACACGGTCCCACCTCCTGCACTGAAACATAGCACATTTATATATAATATATAATGATAGACACACAGACCCACCTCCTCTACTGACATATCCCGCAGTAATATATAATATATCATCATCGACACACAGTCCCACCTCCCGCACTGACACATCCCAAAGGTTTATATAATATATAAGAATGGACACACAGTCCCACCTCCTGCACTGGCACATCTCACAGTTATATATAATACATAATAAAGGACACACGGTACCACCTCCTGCACTGACACATCCCACTGTTATATATAATATATAATAATGGACACACAGTCCCACATCATGCTCTGACACATCCCACAGTTATATATAATATATAATAATGGACACACAGTCCCACCTCATGTTCTGACACATCCCACAGTTCTATATAAAATATAATAATGGACACAGAGTCCCACCTCCTGCACTGACACATCCCACAGTTATATATAATGTATAATAATGGACACAGAGTCCCACCTCCCGCAATGACACATCCCAAAGGTTTATATAATATATAATAATGGACACAGAGTCCCACCTACTGCACTGACACATCCCACAGGTTTATATAATCTATAATAATGGACACACAGTCTCACCTCCGGCACTGACACATCCCACAGGTTTATATAAAATATAATAATGGACACACAGTCCCACCTCCTGTGCTGACACATCCCACAGGTTTATATAAAATATAATAATGGACACACAGTCCCACCTCCTGTGCTGACACATCCCACAGTTATATCTAATATAAAATAATGGACACACAGTCCCACCTCCTGCACTGACACGTCCCACAGTTATATATAATATATAATAATGGACACACAGTCCCACCTCCTGTGCTGACACATCCCACAGTTATATCTAATATAAAATAATGGACACACAGTCCCACCTCCTGCACTGACACATCCCACAGTTATATCTAATATATAATAATGCACACACGGTCCCACCTCCTGCACTGACACATCCCACAGGTTTATATAAAATATAATAATGGACACACAGTCCCACCTCCTGTACTGTCACATCCCACTGTTATATATAATATAAAATAATGGACACACAGTCCTACCTCCCGCTCTGACACATCCCACAGATATATATAATATATAATAATGGACACAGAGTCCCACCTCCTGTATTGACACATCCCACAGTTATATATAATACATAATAATGGACACAGAGTCCCACCTCCTGTACTGACACATCCCACAGTTATATATAATACATAATAATGGACACACAGTCCCACCTCCCGCTCTGACACATCCCAAACGTTTATATAATATATAATAATGGACACACAGTCCCACCTCTTGTACTGGCACATCTCACACTTATATATAATACATAATAAAGGACACACAGTCCCACCTCCTGCACTGAAACATCCCAGTTATATATAATATATAATAATGGACACACAGTCCCACCTCCTGTGCTGACACATCCCACAGTCACATATAATATATAATAATGGACACACAGTACCACCTCCCGTACTGACACATCCCACAGTTATATATAATATATAATAATGGACACACAGCCCCACCTCCCACCTTTACACATCCCTCAAGTTTATATAATCTATAATAATGGACACACAGTACCACCTCCCGAACTGACACTTCCCACAGTTATATATAATATATAATAATGGACACAGAGTCCCACCTCCTGTACTGACATATCCCACAGTTACATATAATATATAATAATGTCCACACAGTCCCACCTCCTGTACTGACACATCCCACAGGTTTATATAATATATAATAATGGACACAGAGACCCACCTCCTGCACTGACACATCCCACAGGTTTATATAATATATAATAATTGACACACAGTCCCACCTCCCGCACTGACACATCCCACAGTTATATATAATATATAATAATGGACACACAGTCCCACCTCAAGCACTTACACATCCCACAGGTTTATATAATATATAATAATGGACACAGAATCCCACCTCCCGCACTGACACATCCCACAGTGTTTATACAATATATAATAATGGACTCACAGTCCCACCTCCTGCACTGACACATCCCATAGTTATATATAATATATGATAATGTACAAACAGTCACACCTCCCGCACTGACACATCACACAGTTATACATAATATATCATAATGGACACACAGACTCACCTCCAGTACTGACACATTACACAGTTATATATAATACATAATAAAGGACACACAGTCCCACCTCCAGCACTGACACATCCCACAGTTATATATATTATATAATAATGGACACACAGTCCCACCTCCTATTCTGACACATCTCACAGTTATATATAATACATAATAAAGGACACACAGTCCCACCTCCAGCACTGACACATCCCACAGTTATATATAATATATAATAAAGGACACACAGTCCCACCTCCTGGACTGACACATCCCACAGTTATATATAATATATAATAAAGGACACATGGTACCATCTCCTGCACTGACATATCCCACAGTTATATATAATATATAATAATGGACACACAGTCCCACCTCCTGGACTGACACATCCCACAGTTATATATAATATATAATAAAGGACACATGGTACCATCTCCTGCACTGACATATCCCACAGTTATATATAATATATAATAATGCACACACGGTCCCACCTCCAGCACTGACACATCCCACAGTTATATATAATATATAATAAAGGACACATGGTACCATCTCCTGCACTGACACATTCCACAGTTATATATAATATATAATAATGGACACACTGTCCCACCTCCCTCACTGACACATCCCAAAGTGTTTATATAAGATATAATAATGGACTCACAGTCCCACCTCCTGTACTGACACATCCCACTGTTATCTAGAATATATAATAATGGGCTCACAGTCCCACCTCCTGTACTGACACATCCCACAGTTATATATAATAAATAATAATGAACACACAGTCCCACCTCCTGTACTGACACATCCCACAGTTATATATAATATATAGTAATGGACACAAAGTCCCACCTCCTGTACTGACACATCCCACAGTTATATATAATATATAATAATGGACGCACAGTCCCACCTCCTGTACTGTCACATCCCACAGTTATATATAATAAATAATAATGAACACACAGTCCCACCTCCTGTAATGACACATCCCACAGTTATATATAATATATAATAATGGACACACAGTCCCACCTCCTGTACTGACACATCCCACAGTTATATATAATATTTAGTAATGGACACAAAGTCCCACCTCCTGCACTGACACATCCCACAGTTATATATAATATATAATAATGGACACATAGTCCCACCTCCTGTACTGACACATCCCACAGTTATATATAATATATAGTAATGGACACAAAGTCCCACCTCCTGTACTGACACATCCCACAGTTATAGACAATATATAATAATGGACACACAGTCCCACCTCCTGTACTGACACATCCCACAGTTATATATAGTATATAGTAATGGACACAAAGTCCCACCTCCTGTACTGACACATTCCACAGTTATATATAAAAAATAGTAATGGACACAAAGTCCCACCTCCTGTACTGGCACATCCCACAGTTATATATAATAAATAATAATGAACACACAGTCCCACCTCCTGTACTGACACATCCCACAGTTATATATAATATATAATAATGGACACACAGTCCCACCTCCTGCACTGACACATTCCACAGTTATATATAAAAAATAGTAATGGACACAAAGTCCCACCTCCTGTACTGGCACATCCCACAGTTATATATAATAAATAATAATGAACACACAGTCCCACCTCAAGCACTTACACATCCCACAGTTATATATAATATATAGTAAAGGACACAAAGTCCCACCTCCTGTACTGACACATCCCACAGTTATATATAATATATAATAATGGACACACAGTCCCACCTCCTGTACTGACACATCCCACAGTTATATATAATATATAGTAATGGACACAAAGTCCCACCTCCTGTACTGACACATCCCACAGTTATATATAATATATAATAATGGACACACAGTCCCACCTCCTGTACTGACACAGCCCACAGTTATATATAATATATAATAATGGACACAAAGTCCCACCTCCTGTACTGGCACATCCCACAGTTATATATAATAAATAATAATGAACACACAGTCCCACCTCCTGTACTGACATATCCCACAGTTATATATAATGTATAGTAATGGACACAAAGTCCCACCTCCTGTACTGACACATTCCACAGTTATATATAATGTATAATAATGGACACAAAGTCCCACCTCCTGTACTGACACATCCCACAGTTATATATAATATATAGTAATGGACACAAAGTCCCACCTCCTGTACTGACACATTCCACAGTTATATATAATATATAGTAATGGACACAAAGTCCCACCTCCCGCACTGACACATCCCACAGTGTTTATATAAGATATAATAATGGACTCACAGTCACACCTCCTGTACTGACACATCCCACTGTTATATATAATATATAGTAATGGACACAAAGTCCCACCTCCTGTACTGACACATCCCACAGTTATATATAATAAATAATAATGAACACACAGTCCCACCTCCTGTACTGACACATCCCATAGTTATATATAATATATGATAATGTACAAACAGTAACACCTCCCGGACTGACACATCCCACAGTTATATATAATGCATAATTTTGGACACACAGACTCACCTCCTGTACTGACACATCCCACAGGTTTATCTAATATATATTAATGCACACACGGTCCCACCTCCTGTACTGACACATCCCAAAGTAATATATATTATATAATAATGGACACCCAGTCCCACCTCCTGTACTGACACATTCCACAGTTATATATAATATATAGTAATGGACACAATGTCCCACCTCCTGTACTGACACATTCCACAGTTATATATAATATATAGTAATGGACACAAAGTCCCACCTCCTGTACTGACACATTCCACAGTTATTTATAATATATAGTAATGGACATACAGTCCCACCTCCTGTACTGACACATCCCACAGTTATATATAATAAATAATAATGAACACACAGTCCCACCTCCTGTACTGACACATCCCACAGTTATATATAATATATAGTAATGGACACAAAGTCCCACCTCCTGTACTGACACATCCCACAGTTATATATAATATATAATAATGGACGCACAGTCCCACCTCCTGTACTGTCACATCCCACAGTTATATATAATAAATAATAATGAACACACAGTCCCACCTCCTGTAATGACACATCCCACAGTTATATATAATATATAATAATGGACACACAGTCCCACCTCCTGTACTGACACATCCCACAGTTATATATAATATTTAGTAATGGACACAAAGTCCCACCTCCTGCACTGACACATCCCACAGTTATATATAATATATAATAATGGACACATAGTCCCACCTCCTGTACTGACACATCCCACAGTTATATATAATATATAGTAATGGACACAAAGTCCCACCTCCTGTACTGACACATCCCACAGTTATAGACAATATATAATAATGGACACACAGTCCCACCTCCTGTACTGACACATCCCACAGTTATATATAGTATATAGTAATGGACACAAAGTCCCACCTCCTGTACTGACACATTCCACAGTTATATATAAAAAATAGTAATGGACACAAAGTCCCACCTCCTGTACTGGCACATCCCACAGTTATATATAATAAATAATAATGAACACACAGTCCCACCTCCTGTACTGACACATCCCACAGTTATATATAATATATAATAATGGACACACAGTCCCACCTCCTGCACTGACACATTCCACAGTTATATATAAAAAATAGTAATGGACACAAAGTCCCACCTCCTGTACTGGCACATCCCACAGTTATATATAATAAATAATAATGAACACACAGTCCCACCTCAAGCACTTACACATCCCACAGTTATATATAATATATAGTAATGGACACAAAGTCCCACCTCCTGTACTGACACATCCCACAGTTATATATAATATATAATAATGGACACACAGTCCCACCTCCTGTACTGACACATCCCACAGTTATATATAATATATAGTAATGGACACAAAGTCCCACCTCCTGTACTGACACATCCCACAGTTATATATAATATATAATAATGGACACACAGTCCCACCTCCTGTACTGACACAGCCCACAGTTATATATAATATATAATAATGGACACAAAGTCCCACCTCCTGTACTGGCACATCCCACAGTTACATATAATATATAGTAATGGACACAAAGTCCCACCTCCTGTACTGGCACATCCCACAGTTATATATAATATATAGTAATGGACACAAAGTCCCACCTCCTGTACTGACACATTCCACAGTTATATATAAAAAATAGTAATGGACACAAAGTCCCACCTCCTGTACTGGCACATCCCACAGTTATATATAATAAATAATAATGAACACACAGTCCCACCTCCTGTACTGACACATCCCACAGTTATATATAATATATAGTAATGGACACAAAGTCCCACCTCCTGTACTGACACATTCCACAGTAATATATAAGATATAGTAATGGACACAAAGTCCCACCTCCTGTACTGACACATCCCACAGTTATATATAATAAATAATAATGAACACACAGTCCCACCTCCTGTACTGACACATCCCACAGTTATATATAATGTATAATAATGGACACAAAGTCCCACCTCCTGTACTGACACATTCCACAGTTATATATAATGTATAATAATGGACACAAAGTCCCACCTCCTGTACTGACACATCCCACAGTTATATATAATATATAGTAATGGACACAAAGTCCCACCTCCTGTACTGACACATTCCACAGTTATATATAATATATAGTAATGGACACAAAGTCCCACCTCCCGCACTGACACATCCCACAGTGTTTATATAAGATATAATAATGGACTCACAGTCACACCTCCTGTACTGACACATCCCACTGTTATATATAATATATAGTAATGGACACAAAGTCCCACCTCCTGTACTGACACATCCCACAGTTATATATAATAAATAATAATGAACACACAGTCCCACCTCCTGTACTGACACATCCCATAGTTATATATAATATATGATAATGTACAAACAGTAACACCTCCCGGACTGACACATCCCACAGTTATATATAATGCATAATTTTGGACACACAGACTCACCTCCTGTACTGACACATCCCACAGGTTTATCTAATATATATTAATGCACACACGGTCCCACCTCCTGTACTGACACATCCCAAAGTAATATATATTATATAATAATGGACACCCAGTCCCACCTCCCGCTCTGACACATCCCACAGTAATATATAATATATAATAATGGACACACAGTCCCACCTCCTGCAATGAAACATACCACAGTTATATATAATATATAGTATTGGACACAAAGTCCCACCTCCTGAACTGACACATTCCACAGTTATATATAATATATAGTAATGGACACAAAGTCCCACCTCCTGTACTGACACATTCCACAGTTATATATAATATATAGTAATGGACACAAAGTCCCACCTCCTGTACTGACACATTCCACAGTTATATCTCATATATAGTAATGGACACAAAGTCCCACCTCCGGTACTGACACATCCCACAGTTATATATAATATATAGTAATGGACACAAAGTCCCACCTCCTGTACTGACACATCCCACAGTTATATATAATATATAGTAATGGACACAAAGTCCCACCTCCTGTACTGACACATCCCACAGTTATATATAATATATGGTAATGGACACAAAGTCCCACCTCCTGTACTGACACATCCCACAGTTATATGTTATAAATAATAATGAACACACAATCCCACCTCCTGTACTGACGCATCCCACAGTTATATATAATAAATAATAATGAATACACAGTCCCACCTCCTGTACTGACGCATCCCACAGTTATATATAATATATAATAATGGACACAAAGTCCCACCTCCTGTACTGACACATCCCACAGTTATATATAATATATAGTAATGGACACAAAGTCCCACCTCCTGTACTGACACATCCCACAGTTATATATAATATATGGTAATGGACACAATGTCCCACCTCCTGTACTGACACATCCCACAGTTATATGTTATAAATAATAATGAACACACAATCCCACCTCCTGTACTGACGCATCCCACAGTTATATATAATATATGGTAATGGACACAAAGTCCCACCTCCTGTACTGACACATCCCACAGTTATATATAATATATGGTAATGGACACAAAGTCCCACCTCCTGTACTGACACATCCCACAGTTATATGTTATAAATAATAATGAACACACAGTCCCACCTCCTGTACTGACGCATCCCACAGTTATATATAATATATAGTAATGGACACAAAGTCCCACCTCCTGTACTGACACATCCCACAGTTATATATAATAAATAATAATGAACACAAAGTCCCACCTCCTGCACTGACACATTCCACAGTTATATATAATCTATAATAATGGACACACAGTCCCACCTCCTGTACTGACACATCCCACAGTAATATATAATATATAATAATGGACACACAGTCCCACCTCCTGTACTGACACATCCCACAGTTATATATAATAAATAATAATGAACACAAAGTCCCACCTCCTGCACTGACACATTCCACAGTTATATATAATCTATAATAATGGACACACAGTCCCACCTCCTGTACTGACACATCCCACTGTTATATATAATAAATAATAATGAACACACAGTCCCACCTCCTGTACTGACACATCCCACAGTTATATATAATAAATAATAATGAACACACAGTCCCACCTCCTGTACTGACACAACCCACAGTTATATATAATATATAGTAATGGACACAAAGTCCCACCTCCTGTACTGACACATTCCACAGTAATATATAATATATAGTAATGGACACAAAGTCCCACCTCCTGTACTGACACATCCCACAGTTATATATAATAAATAATAATGAACACACAGTCCCACCTCCTGTACTGACACATCCCACAGTTATATATAATATATAGTAATGGACACAAAGTCCCACCTCCTGTACTGACACATTCCACAGTAATATATAATATATAGTAATGGACACAAAGTCCCACCTCCTGTACTGACACATCCCACAGTTATATATAATAAATAATAATGAACACACAGTCCCACCTCCTGTACTGACACATCCCACAGTTATATATAATATATAGTAATGGACACAAAGTCCCACCTCCTGTACTGACACATTCCACAGTTATATATAATATATAATAATGGACACACAGTCCCACCTCCTGTACTGACACATCCCACAGTTATATATAATATCTAGTAATGGACACAAAGTCCCACCTCCGGTACTGACACATTCCACAGTTATATATAATATATAGTAATGGACAGAAAGTCCCACCTCCTGTACTGACACATCCCACAGTTATATATAATAAATAATAATGAACACACAGTCCCACCTCCTGCACTGACGCATCCCACAGTTATATATAATATATAGTATTGGACACAAAGTCCCACCTCCTGTACTGACACATTCCACAGTTATATATAATATATAGTAATGGACACAAAGTCCCACCTCCTGTACTGACGCATCCCACAGTTATATATAATATATAATAATGGACACAAAGTCCCACCTCCTGCACTGACGCATCCCACAGTTATATATAATATATAGTAATGGACACAAAGTCCCACCTCCTGTACTGACACATCCCACAGTTATATATAATAAATAATAATGAACACACAGTCCCACCTCCTGTACTGACACATCCCACAGTTATATATAATATATAGTAATGGACACAAAGTCCCACCTCCTGTACTGACACATTCCACAGTAATATATAATATATAGTAATGGACACAAAGTCCCACCTCCTGTACTGACACATCCCACAGTTATATATAATAAATAATAATGAACACACAGTCCCACCTCCTGTACTGACACATCCCACAGTTATATATAATATATAGTAATGGACACAAAGTCCCACCTCCTGTACTGACACATTCCACAGTTATATATAATATATAATAATGGACACACAGTCCCACCTCCTGTACTGACACATCCCACAGTTATATATAATATCTAGTAATGGACACAAAGTCCCACCTCCGGTACTGACACATTCCACAGTTATATATAATATATAGTAATGGACAGAAAGTCCCACCTCCTGTACTGACACATCCCACAGTTATATATAATAAATAATAATGAACACACAGTCCCACCTCCTGCACTGACGCATCCCACAGTTATATATAATATATAGTATTGGACACAAAGTCCCACCTCCTGTACTGACACATTCCACAGTTATATATAATATATAGTAATGGACACAAAGTCCCACCTCCTGTACTGACGCATCCCACAGTTATATATAATATATAATAATGGACACAAAGTCCCACCTCCTGCACTGACGCATCCCACAGTTATATATAATATATAGTAATGGACACAAAGTCCCACCTCCTGTACTGACGCATCCCACAGTTATATATAATATATAATAATGGACACAAAGTCCCACCTCCTGTACTGACACATCCCACAGTTATATATAATATATATATTATACACACTATACACACTATACAGCTTATACACACTACTGAGTCAGCGGCGCTTGAGATGGCTTGGCCATGTGAGCCGCATGGAAGATGGCAGGATCCCCAAAGACACATTGTACAGCGAGCTCGCCACTGGTATCAGACCCACCGGCCGTCCATGTCTCCGTTATAAAGACGTCTGCAAACGCGACATGAAATCGTGTGACATTGATCACAAGTCGTGGGAGTCAGTTGCCAGCATTCGCCAGAGCTGGCGGGCAGCCATAAAGACAGGGCTAAATTGTGGCGAGTCGAAGAGACTTAGTAGTTGGCAGGAAAAAAGACAGAGGCGCAAGGGGAGAGCCAACTGTGCAACAGCCCCAACAAACAAATTTCTCTGCAGCACCTGTGGAAGAGCCTGTTACTCCAGAATTGGCCTTTATAGCCACTCCAGGCGCTGCTTCACAAACCACTGACCACCTCCAGGCACGTATCCATTGTCTCTCGAGATAAGGAGGCCCAAAAGAAATATAATATATAGTAATGGACACAAAGTCCCACCTCCTGTACTGACAGAACCCACTGTTATATATAATAAATAATAATGAACACACAGTCCCACCTCCTGTACTGACACATCCCACAGTTATATATAATATATAATAATGGACACAAAGTCCCACCTCCTGTACCGACACATCCCACAGTTATATATAATATATAATAATGGACACAAAGTCCCACCTCCTGTACTGACACATCCCACAGTTATATATAATATATAGTAATGGAAACAAAGTCCCACCTCCTGTACTGACAGAACCCACAGTTATATATAATATATAATAATGGACACAAAGTCCCACCTCCTGTACCGACACATCCCACAGTTATATATAATATATAATAATGGACACAAAGTCCCACCTCCTGCACTGACACATTCCACAGTTATATATAATATATAGTAATGGACACAAAGTCCCACCTCCTGTACTGACACGTCCCACAGTTATATATAATAAATAATAATGAACACACAGTCCCACCTCCTGTACTGACACATCCCACAGTTATATATAATACATAATAATGAACACACAGTCCCACCTCCTGTACTGACACATTCCACAGTTATATATAATATATAGTAATGGACACAAAGTCCCACCTCCAGTACTGACACATCCCACAGTTATATGTAATAAATAATAATGAACACACAGTCCCACCCCCTGTACTGACGCATCCCACAGTTATATATAATATATAGTAATGGACACACAGTCCCACCCCCTGTACTGACGCATCCCACAGTTATATATAATAAATAATAATGAACACAAAGTCCCACCTCCTGCACTGACACATTCCACAGTTATATATAATCTATAATAATGGACACACAGTCCCACCTCCTGTACTGACACATCCCACAGTTATATATAATATATAATAATGGACACACAGTCCCACCTCCTGCACTGACACGTCCCACAGTTATATATAATATATAATAACGGACACACAGTCCCACCTCCTGTACTGACACATCCCACAGTTATATATAATATATAATAATGGACACACAGTCCCACCTCCTGTACTGACACATCCCACAGTTATATATAATATATAATAATGGACACACAGTCCCACCTCCAGTACTGACACATCCCACAGTTATATATAATATATAATAATGGACACACAGTCCCACCTCCTGCACTGACACGTCCCACAGCTATATATAATAAATAATAATGAACACACAGTCCCACCTCCTGTACTGACACAGCCCACAGTTATATATAATATATAATAATGGACACACAGTCCCACCTCCTGCACTGACACGTCCCACAGTTATATATAATATATAATAATGGACACACAGTCCCACCTCCTGTACTGACACATCCCACAGTTATATATAATAAATAATAATGAACACAAAGTCCCACCTCCTGTACTGACACATTCCACAGTTATATATAATATATAATAATGGACACACAGTCCCACCTCCTGCACTGACACGTCCCACAAGTTTATTTAATATATAATAATGGACACACAGTCCCACCTCCTGCATTGACACGTCCCACAGCTATATATAATATATAATAATGGACACACAGTCCCACCTCCTGTACTAACACGTCCCACAGTTATATATAATATATAATAATGGACACACAGTCCCACCTCCTGCACTGACACGTCCCACAGTTATATATAATATATTATAATGGACACACAGTCCCACCTCCTGTACTGACACATCCCACAGTTATATATAATAAATAATAATGAACACAAAGTCCCACCTCCTGTCTTGACACATCCCACAGTTATATATAATAAATAATAATGGACACACAGTCCCACCTCCTGTACTGACACATTCCAGAGTTATATATAATATATATTAATGGACACACAGTCCCACCTCCCGCACTGACACATCCCAAAGTGTTTATATAAGATATAATAATGGACTCACAGTCCCACCTCCTGTACTGACACATTCCACAGTTATATATAATATATAGTAATGGACACAATGTCCCACCTCCTGTACTGACACATTCCACAGTTATATATAATATATAGTAATGGACACAAAGTCCCACCTCCTGTACTGACACATTCCACAGTTATTTATAATATATAGTAATGGACATACAGTCCCACCTCCTGTACTGACACATCCCACAGTTATATATAATAAATAATAATGAACACACAGTCCCACCTCCTGTACTGACACATCCCACAGTTATATATAATATTTAGTAATGGACACAAAGTCCCACCTCCTGCACTGACACATCCCACAGTTATATATAATATATAATAATGGACACACAGTCCCACCTCCTGTACTGACACATCCCACAGTTATATATAATATATAGTAATGGACACAAAGTCCCACCTCCTGTACTGTCACATCCCACAGTTATATATAATAAATAATAATGAACACACAGTCCCACCTCCTGTACTGACACATCCCACAGTTATATATAATATTTAGTAATGGACACAAAGTCCCACCTCCTGCACTGACACATCCCACAGTTATATATAATATATAGTAATGGACACAAAGTCCCACCTCCTGTACTGTCACATCCCACAGTTATATATAATAAATAATAATGAACACACAGTCCCACCTCCTGTACTGACACATCCCACAGTTATATATAATATATAATAATGGACACACAGTCCCACCTCCTGTACTGTCACATCCCACAGTTATATATAATAAATAATAATGAACACACAGTCCCACCTCCTGTACTGACACATCCCACAGTTATATATAATATATAGTAATGGACACAAAGTCCCACCTCCTGTACTGACACATTCCACAGTTATATATAAAAAATAGTAATGGACACAAAGTCCCACCTCCTGTACTGGCACATCCCACAGTTATATATAATAAATAATAATGAACACACAGTCCCACCTCCTGTACTGACACATCCCACAGTTATATATAATAAATAATAATGAACACACAGTCCCACCTCCTGTACTGACACATCCCACAGTTATATATAATATATAGTAATGGACACAAAGTCCCACCTCCTGTACTGACACATTCCACAGTAATATATAAGATATAGTAATGGACACAAAGTCCCACCTCCTGTACTGACACATCCCACAGTTATATATAATAAATAATAATGAACACACAGTCCCACCTCCTGTACTGACACATCCCACAGTTATATATAATATATAGTAATGGACACAAAGTCCCACCTCCTGTACTGACACATTCCACAGTTATATATAATATATAATAATGGACACACAGTCACACCTCCTGTACTGACACATCCCACAGTTATATATAATATATAGTAATGGACACAAAGTCCCACCTCCTGTACTGACACATTCCACAGTTATATATAAAAAATAGTAATGGACACAAAGTCCCACCTCCTGTACTGGCACATCCCACAGTTATATATAATAAATAATAATGAACACACAGTCCCACCTCCTGTACTGACACATCCCACAGTTATATATAATAAATAATAATGAACACACAGTCCCACCTCCTGTACTGACACATCCCACAGTTATATATAATATATAGTAATGGACACAAAGTCCCACCTCCTGTACTGACACATTCCACAGTAATATATAAGATATAGTAATGGACACAAAGTCCCACCTCCTGTACTGACACATCCCACAGTTATATATAATAAATAATAATGAACACACAGTCCCACCTCCTGTACTGACACATCCCACAGTTATATATAATATATAGTAATGGACACAAAGTCCCACCTCCTGTACTGACACATTCCACAGTTATATATAATATATAATAATGGACACACAGTCACACCTCCTGTACTGACACATCCCACAGTTATATATAATATATAGTCATGGACACAAAGTCCCACCTCCTGTACTGACACATTCCACAGTTATATATAATATATAGTAATGGACACAAAGTCCCACCTCCTGTACTGACACATTCCACAGTTATATATAATAAATAATAATGAACACACAGTCCCACCTCCTGTACTGACACATCCCATAGTTACATACAATACATAATGATGGACACAGAATCCCACCTCCCGCACTGACACATCCCACAGTGTTTATATAAGATATAATAATGGACTCACAGTCCCACCTCCTGTACTGACACATCCCACAGTTATATATAATAAATAATAATGAACACACAGTCCCACCTCCTGTACTGACACATCCCATAGTTATATATAATATATGATAATGTACAAACAGTAACACCTCCCGGACTGACACATCCCACAGTTATATATAATGCATAATTTTGGACACACAGACTCACCTCCTGTACTGACACATGCCACAGGTTTATCTAATATATATTAATGCACACACGGTCCCACCTCCTGTACTGACACATCCCAAAGTAATATATATTATATAATAATGGACACCCAGTCCCACCTCCCGCTCTGACACATCCCACAGTAATATATAATATATAATAATGGACACACAGTCCCACCTCCTGCAATGAAACATACCACAGTTATATATAATATATAGTATTGGACACAAAGTCCCACCTCCTGTACTGACACATTCCACAGTTATATATAATATATAGTAATGGACACAAAGTCCCACCTCCTGTACTGACACATTCCACAGTTATATATAATATATAGTAATGGACACAAAGTCCCACCTCCTGTACTGACACATTCCACAGTTATATCTCATATATAGTAATGGACACAAAGTCCCACCTCCTGTACTGACACATCCCACAGTTATATATAATAAATAATAATGAATACACAGTCCCACCTCCTGTACTGACGCAACACACAGTTATATATAATATATAGTATTGGACACAAAGTCCCACCTCCTGTACTGACACATTCCACAGTTATATATAATATATAGTAATGGACACAAAGTCCCATCTCCTGTACTGACACATTCCACAGTTATATATAATATATAGTAATGGACACATAGTCCCACCTCCTGTACTGACACATTCCACAGTTATATATAATATATAGTAATGGACACAAAGTCCCAGCTCCTGTACTGACGCATCCCACAGTTATATATAATATATAATAATGGACACAAAGTCCCACCTCCTGTACTGACACATCCCACAGTTATATATAATATATAGTAATGGACACAAAGTCCCACCTCCTGTACTGACAGAACCCTCTGTTATATATAATAAATAATAATGAACACACAGTCCCACCTCCTGTACTGACACATCCCACAGTTATATATAATATATGGTAATGGACACAAAGTCCCACCTCCTGTACTGACACATCCCACAGTTATATGTTATAAATAATAATGAACACACAGTCCCACCTCCTGTACTGACGCATCCCACAGTTATATATAATATATAGTAATGGACACAAAGTCCCACCTCCTGTACTGACACATCACACAGTTATATATAATCTATAATAATGGACACACAGTCCCACCTCCTGTACTGACACATCCCACAGTAATATATAATATATAATAATGGACACACAGTCCCACCTCTTGTACTGACACATCCCACAGTTATATATAATAAATAATAATGAACACAAAGTCCCACCTCCTGCACTGACACATTCCACAGTTATATATAATCTATAATAATGGACACACAGTCCCACCTCCTGTACTGACACATCCCACAGTAATATATAATATATAATAATGGACACACAGTCCCACCTCTTGTACTGACACATCCCACAGTTATATATAATAAATAATAATGAACACAAAGTCCCACCTCCTGCACTGACACATTCCACAGTTATATATAATCTATAATAATGGACACACAGTCCCACCTCCTGTACTGACACATCCCACAGTTATATATAATAAATAATAATGAACACACAGTCCCACCTCCTGTACTGACACATTCCACGGTTATATATAATCTATAATAATGGACACACAGTCCCACCTCCTGTACTGACACATCCCACTGTTATATATAATAAATAATAATGAACACAAAGTCCCACCTCCTGCACTGACACATTCCACAGTTATATATAATCTATAATAATGGACACACAGTCCCACCTCCTGTACTGACACATCCCACAGTTATATATAATAAATAATAGTGAACACACAGTCCCACCTCCTGTACTGACACATCCCACAGTTATATATAATAAATAATAATGAACACACAGTCCCACCTCCTGTACTGACACAACCCACAGTTATATATAATATATAGTAATGGACACAAAGTCCCACCTCCTGTACTGACACATTCCACAGTAATATATAATATATAGTAATGGACACAAAGTCCCACCTCCTGTACTGACACATCCCACAGTTATATATAATAAATAATAATGAACACACAGTCCCACCTCCTGTACTGACACATCCCACAGTTATATATAATATATAGTAATGGACACAAAGTCCCACCTCCTGTACTGACACATTCCACAGTAATATATAATATATAGTAATGGACACAAAGTCCCACCTCCTGTACTGACACATCCCACAGTTATATATAATATATAGTAATGGACACAAAGTCCCACCTCCTGTACTGACACATTCCACAGTTATATATAATATATAATAATGGACACACAGTCCCACCTCCTGTACTGACACATCCCACAGTTATATATAATATCTAGTAATGGACACAAAGTCCCACCTCCGGTACTGACACATTCCACAGTTATATATAATATATAGTAATGGACACAAAGTCCCACCTCCTGTACTGACACATCCCACAGTTATATATAATAAATAATAATGAACACACAGTCCCACCTCATGCACTGACGCATCCCACAGTTATATATAATATATAGTATTGGACACAAAGTCCCACCTCCTGTACTGACACATTCCACAGTTATATATAATATATAGTAATGGACACAAAGTCCCACCTCCTGTACTGACGCATCCCACAGTTATATATAATATATAATAATGGACACAAAGTCCCACCTCCTGCACTGACGCATCCCACAGTTATATATAATATATAGTAATGGACACAAAGTCCCACCTCCTGTACTGACGCATCCCACGTTTATATATAATATATAATAATGGACACAAAGTCCCACCTCCTGTACTGACACATCCCACAGTTATATATAATATATATATTATACACACTATACACACTATACAGCTTATACACACTACTGAGTCAGCGGCGCTTGAGATGGCTTGGCCATGTGAGCCGCATGGAAGATGGCAGGATCCCCAAAGACACATTGTACAGCGAGCTCGCCACTGGTATCAGACCCACCGGCCGTCCATGTCTCCGTTATAAAGACGTCTGCAAACGCGACATGAAATCGTGTGACATTGATCACAAGTCGTGGGAGTCAGTTGCCAGCATTCGCCAGAGCTGGCGGGCAGCCATAAAGACAGGGCTAAATTGTGGCGAGTCGAAGAGACTTAGTAGTTGGCAGGAAAAAAGACAGAGGCGCAAGGGGAGAGCCAACTGTGCAACAGCCCCAACAAACAAATTTCTCTGCAGCACCTGTGGAAGAGCCTGTTACTCCAGAATTGGCCTTTATAGCCACTCCAGGCGCTGCTTCACAAACCACTGACCACCTCCAGGCGCGTATCCATTGTCTCTCGAGATAAGGAGGCCCAAAAGAAATATAATATATAGTAATGGACACAAAGTCCCACCTCCTGTACTGACAGAACCCACTGTTATATATAATAAATAATAATGAACACACAGTCCCACCTCCTGTACTGACACATCCCACAGTTATATATAATATATAATAATGGACACAAAGTCCCACCTCCTGTACCGACACATCCCACAGTTATATATAATATATAATAATGGACACAAAGTCCCACCTCCTGTACTGACACATCCCACAGTTATATATAATATATAGTAATGGAAACAAAGTCCCACCTCCTGTACTGACAGAACCCACAGTTATATATAATATATAATAATGGACACAAAGTCCCACCTCCTGTACCGACACATCCCACAGTTATATATAATATATAATAATGGACACAAAGTCCCACCTCCTGTACTGACACATTCCACAGTTATATATAATATATAGTAATGGACACAATGTCCCACCTCCTGTACTGACACATCCCACAGTTATATATAATAAATAATAATGAACACAAAGTCCCACCTCCTGTACTGACACATTTCACAGTTATATATAATATATAGTAATGGACACAAAGTCCCACCTCCTGTACTGACACATCCCACAGTTATATATAATAAATAATAATGAACACAAAGTCCCACCTCCTGTACTGACACATTCCACAGTTATATATAATATATAGTAATGGACACAAAGTCCCACCTCCTGTACTGACACATCCCACAGTTATATATAATAAATAATAATGAACACAAAGTCCCACCTCCTGTACTGACACATTCCACAGTTATATATAATATATAGTAATGGACACACAGTCCCACCCCCTGTACTGACGCATCCCACAGTTATATATAATAAATAATAATGAACACAAAGTCCCACCTCCTGCACTGACACATTCCACAGTTATATATAATCTATAATAATGGACACACAGTCCCACCTCCTGTACTGACACATCCCACAGTTATATATAATATATAATAATGGACACACAGTCCCACCTCCTGCACTGACACGTCCCACAGTTATATATAATATATAATAACGGACACACAGTCCCACCTCCTGTACTGACACATCCCACAGTTATATATAATATATAATAATGGACACACAGTCCCACCTCCTGTACTGACACATCCCACAGTTATATATAATATATAATAATGGACACACAGTCCCACCTCCAGTACTGACACATCCCACAGTTATATATAATATATAATAACGGACACACAGTCCCACCTCCTGTACTGACACATCCCACAGTTATATATAATATATAATAATGGACACACAGTCCCACCTCCTGTACTGTCACATCCCACAGTTATATATAATATATAATAATGGACACACAGTCCCACCTCCAGTACTGACACATCCCACAGTTATATATAATATATAATAATGGACACACAGTCCCACCTCCTGTACTGACACATCCCACAGTTATATATAATATATAATAATGGACACACAGTCCCACCTCCAGTACTGACACATCCCACAGTTATATATAATATATAATAATGGACACACAGTCCCACCTCCTGTACTGACACATCCCACAGTTATATATAATATATAATAATGGACACACAGTCCCACCTCCTGTACTGACACATCCCACAGTTATATATAATATATAATAATGGACACACAGTCCCACCTCCAGTACTGACACATCCCACAGTTATATATAATATATAATAATGGACACACAGTCCCACCTCCTGCACTGACACGTCCCACAGCTATATATAATAAATAATAATGAACACACAGTCCCACCTCCTGTACTGACACAGCCCACAGTTATATATAATATATAATAATGGACACACAGTCCCACCTCCTGCACTGACACATCCCACAGTTATATATAATATATAATAATGGACACACAGTCCCACCTCCTGTACTGACACATCCCACAGTTATATATAATATATAATAATGGACACACAGTCCCACCTCCTGTACTGACACATCCCACAGTTATATATAATAAATAATAATGAACACAAAGTCCCACCTCCTGTACTGACACATTCCACAGTTATATATAATATATAATAATGGACACACAGTCCCACCTCCTGTACTGACACATCCCACAGTTATATATAATAAATAATAATGAACACAAAGTCCCACCTCCTGTACTGACACATTCCACAGTTATATATAATATATAATAATGGACACACAGTCCCACCTCCTGCACTGACACGTCCCACAAGTTTATTTAATATATAATAATGGACACACAGTCCCACCTCCTGCATTGACACGTCCCACAGTTATATATAATATATAATAATGGACACACAGTCCCACCTCCTGTACTGACACATCCCACAGTTATATATAATATATAATAATGGACACACAGTCCCACCTCCTGTACTGACACATCCCACAGTTATATATAATATATAATAATGGACACACAGTCCCACCTCCTGTACTGACACATCCCACAGTTATATATAATAAATAATAATGAACACAAAGTCCCACCTCCTGTACTGACACATTCCACAGTTATATATAATATATAATAATGGACACACAGTTCCACCTCCTGCACTGACACGTCCCACAAGTTTATTTAATATATAATAATGGACACACAGTCCCACCTCCTGCATTGACACGTCCCACAGCTATATATAATATATAATAATGGACACACAGTCCCACCTCCTGTACTAACACGTCCCACAGTTATATATAATATATAATAATGGACACACAGTCCCACCTCCTGCACTGACACGTCCCACAGTTATATATAATATATTATAATGGACACACAGTCCCACCTCCTGTACTGACACATCCCACAGTTATATATAATAAATAATAATGAACACAAAGTCCCACCTCCTGTCTTGACACATCCCACAGTTATATATAATAAATAATAATGGACACACAGTCCCACCTCCTGTACTGACACATTCCAGAGTTATATATAATATATATTAATGGACACACAGTCCCACCTCCTGTACTGACACATCCCACAGTTATATATAATATATAATAATGGACACACATTCCCACCTCCTGTACTGACACATCCCACAGTTATATATAATATATAATAATGGACACAGAGTCCCACCTCCGGTCCTGACACATTCCACAGTTATATATAATATATAATAATGAACACACAGTCCCACCTCCGGTCCTGACACATTCCACAGTTATATATAATATATAATAATGGACACAGAGTCCCACCTCCTGTACTGACACATCCCACAGTTATATATAATAAATAATAATGAACACACAGTCCCACCTCCGGTACTGACACATTCCTCAGTTATATATAATATATAATAATGGACACACAGTCCCACCTCCCATACTGACGCATCCCACAGTTATATACAATACATAATAATGGACACACAGTCCCACCTCCTGCACTGACACATCCCACAGTTATATATTATATATAATAATGGACACACAGTCCCACCTCCCGCCGTTGCACATCCCACAAGTTTATATAATATATAATAATGGACACACAGTCCCACCTCCCGCACTGAGACATCCCACAGTTATATGTAACACATAATAATGGACACACAGTCCCACCTCCTGTACTGACACATCCCACAGTTATATATAATATATAATAATGGACACACAGTCCCACCTCCTGCACTGACACGTCCCACAGTTATATATAATATATAATAATGGACACACAGTCCCACCTCCTGTACTGACACATCCCACAGTTATATATAATAAATAATAATGAACACAAAGTCCCACCTCCTGTGCTGACACATTCCACAGTTATATATGATATATAATAATGGACTCACAGTCCCACCTCCTGCACTGACACATCCCACAGTTATATATAATATATAATAATGGACACACAGTCCCACCTCCTGTACTGACACATCCCACAGTTATATATAATATATAATAATGGACACAGAGTCCCACCTCCTGTACTGACACATCCCACAGTTATATATAATAAATAATAATGAACACACAGTCCCACCTCCGGTACTGACACATTCCTCAGTTATATATAATATATAATAATGGACACACAGTCCCACCTCCTGTACTGACACATCCCACAGGTTTATCTAATATATAATAAAGGAGACACAGTCCCACCTCCCATACTGACGCATCCCACAGTTATATACAATACATAATAATGGACACACAGTCCCACCTCCTGCACTGACACATCCCACAGTTATATATTATATATAATAATGGACACACAGTCCCACCTCCCGCTGTTGCACATCCCACAAGTTTATATAATATATAATAATGGACACACAGTCCCACCTCCCGCACTGAGACATCCCACAGTTATATGTAACACATAATAATGGACACACAGTCCCACCTCCTGTACTGACACATCCCACAGTTATATATAATATATAATAATGGACGCACAGTCCCACCTCCTGCACTGACACGTCCCACAGTTATATATAATATATAATAATGGACACACAGTCCCACCTCCTGTACTGACACATTCCACAGTTATATATAATTAATAATAATGAACACGCAGTCCCACCTCCTGTACTGACACGTCCCACAGTTATATATAATATATAATAATGGACACACAGTCCCACCTCCTGTACTGACACGTCCCACAGTTATATATAATATATAATAATGGACACACAGTCCCACCTCCTGTACTGACACATCCACAGTTATATATAATATATAATAATGGACACACAGTCCCACCTCCTGCACTGACACATCCCACAGTTATATATAATATATAATAATGGACACACAGTCCCACCTCCTGTACTGACACATCCACAGTTATATATAATATATAATAATGGACACACAGTCCCACCTCCTGCACTGACACATCCCACAGTTATATATAATATATAATAATGGACACACAGTCCCACCTCCTGCACTGACACATCCCACAGTTATATATAATATATAATAATGGACACACAGTCCCACCTCCTGTACTGACACATCCACAGTTATATATAATATATAATAATGGACACACAGTCCCACCTCCTGTACTGACACATCCACAGTTATATATAATATATAATAATGGACACACAGTCCCACCTCCTGCACTGACACATCCCACAGTTATATATAATATATAATAATGGACACACAGTCCCACCTCCTGCACTGACACATCCACAGTTATATATAATATATAATAATGGACACACAGTCCCACCTCCTGCCCTGACACATCCCACAGTTATATATAATATATAATAATGGACACACAGTCCCACCTCCTGTACTGACACATCCACAGTTATATATAATATATAATAATGGACACACAGTCCCACCTCCTGCACTGACACATCCCACAGTTATATATAATATATAATAATGGACACACTTTCCCAATTTCTCTGCTGACACATCCACAGTTATATTTATTATGTAATAAACAGACGTTCTATTAAAACAGTTGCTTCAATCTCCTGTCTTATCTATCTGGGAAATATTTCCTGTTTTGTGCATTGCTGCCACATGTGTCGATGAGAGTGTTGACAGAAACATTCCCCTGAACGGTGTGAGGAATTGGGAAAGGATGGAGGAGTTTAGAGAGGACGAGGAGCTGCTGTCTTCATCAGTGAGAATCTCACAGCTCTGGAGATTTGACATTTTGCTTCATCCGATTCTCTCTGGGTTCTGGTGGAGTCCATCCATCTCAGGCCTGTGGATGGACACCTTAGCCTGGCCCAGGAGCAGACCCACGAGGAGGGGCCTCCAACCTGCCCACTCCCCTCTGCACTGGGTGGCCAAAGATCAGGAGCGTGGGCCTGATTTAGAACCAGAGGATGAGGAGCAGCCCCTTCAAATAATGGAACAGGGGCCACAACCTCTCCCACTCCATGTAGACATGATCCACTGACTCTGAAACTCACTGTTTTCAAATGGTCCATGAGGAAGACCAGAGTCAGCAACAGAAACATCACATTTACAGAAACACTCCTCCCCTTTTTTCCAGGGCACAGGCAGGTGAGCTCGGTTTGCTGGGAGATTTTCATTTTCCAGGAATTGAGTGGCTCCAGGCTTTTCCATCTGATGTGGTGGGAAGAGCAGCTGGAAGATTTATCATCGACAAGTAGAATTCCCAACTTTCCCAAGCACGGCAGCATGGAATTCAGACAGAGAGAGAGAGAGAGAGAGAATGAGAGACAGTGGGAGAGAGAGAGAGAGAGAGAGAGAGTGGGAGAGAGAGAGAGAAACAGAGATAGTGGGAGAGAGAGAGAGAGAGAAACAGAGACAGTGGGAGATAGAGAGAGAGAGAGAGAGAGTGGGAGAGAGAGGGAGAAACAGAGATAGTGGGAGAGAGAGAGAGAGAGAGAGAAACAGAGACAGTGGGAGAGAGAGAGAAACAGAGACAGTGGGAGAGAGAAAGAGAGACAGTGTGAGCGAGAGAGAGAAAAATACTGACAGTGGGAGAGAGAGAGACAGAGACAGTGGGAGAGAGAAAGTGAGAGAGAGAGATAGAGAGAGAGAAACAGAAACAGTGGGAAAGAGAAAGAGAGACAGTGAGAGAGTGAGAAAGAAAGACAGAGGGAGAGAGAGAGAGCAAGAGAGACAGTGGGAGAGAGACAGTGAAAGAGAGAGAGAAACAGAGACAGTGGGAGAGAGAGAGAGAGAGAAAGAGAGATATCGGGTGAGAGTGTGAGATGGAGAGAGAGAGAGAGAGAGAGAGAGAGAAAGAGTGAGAAGCACCAAAAGACAAAGAGAGGGACAGATTGAGACAGAGACAGAATGAGTGAGAAAAAGAGAGTCAGAGTGAGAGATAGAGAGAGAAACAGAGAGAAAGATAGAGTGCTAGAGGGATGGAGTGATAGAGAGAGAGATGTCTGGATGTCCCAGTGGACATTGGGACCCTGACGTTTGGCCTATATGAGGGTCCCGAGCCTGCCCATGTCATCACGCCCGCCGGACCAACCTTCTGGGAGGCAGCCTCCTAATTGGTCACCTCCACACTCACTGTCCTATTAATGATGGCGGTCAGACTCCCGAGGCTGTAGGCCCAATCAGAGGGCCCGCAGTGATGTCAGGCTGGCAGCTCCACCGGGAGAGGTGGGCCCTGCTGAAACAGGCAGGTGAGAGTGAGGACCCCTCAACATGGAGACGCCCTCGGCTGCCTGCAGAGGAATAGTAAAATAAAAAGGGCTGAAGCCAGTAGGTCCATCAGGTTGGAGGTGACACCCCTCCACAGGATTATTCATGGACAGGGCTGCAGCCTTTCATCCCTCTGGCTCCGTCATTGGGACATGGAGTCTCCGTCTCCGATGGTCCCCTGGCCTGCTGCCAGGAAGCCACCTCCATTGAGCTGGGGGCTTCCACACACGGGGGTGGGGAGGCCGCTCCGACGTTGGTAAAATACAATCACCGGCTCAAAATGGCCCCCAAGTGGGGCCTTCATTGCTCTAATTGTCTGCCCATCTCCATGGAGCTGCCAGCTGACCCAATTCCCAGTCCGCCCCTGGGAAAGTACCCCGGAGGTGGGAATGTGTCAGGGAGCCGTGTTGATGCAGCTCCCCACTATTTTCCCAGTCCTTCCTGCCTCCAACCCAGAATACTGTCTCCATGGCACCGGGAGTATTCATCCCAGCCTGTGAGAGACAGAGTGAGAGCGTGAGAGAGGGAGTGAGAGAATGAGAGAGAGAGTGAAAGAGAGTGAATGAGAGAGAGAGAGAGAGAGAGAGTGAATGAGAGAGAGAGAGAAAAAGAGAGGCAGAGTGAGAGAGGGAGACAAAGTGAGAGAGAGACAGCGTGTGACAGGGACAGAGTAACAGCGATTGGGAGAGAGGGACATAATGAGAGGGTGAAAGAGACAGAGTGAGAGAAAACAATGAGAGAGGGACAGAATGGGAGAGAAACCCAAAGTAGCAGAAACAGAGTGTGACACACTGAAAGCGACAAACACAGACAGAGACAGACAGAAGCACACATAGAGACAGAGACAAATAGATATATATAGAGAGAGTGTGAGAGACAGAGACACACATACACACAGGCAAAGAGTGACAGAGAGAGAGACACAGTGACAGTGAAAGACAGAGAGAGGGTGAGAGTGAGTGAGTGAAACACAGAGCAGAGGATATTGTACAGCCCCTGCACTGGAAGCTGTCAGTGTGGTATACGTTTGGTAAAGGAACCAAGCTCAGACTGAGTAAGTAAACCTCAATCCTCCGTTACTAATCCTTTAAATACTGAAACTTTCTAAAACACAAATGCTGAATAGTGGAAGGTGTTAGTAAGGAACTGCAGTCAATGAAATGTTTCATTGAAGAGCACTGTGTATAACAGGGTGCCCAGCTGTATTTCTTTAGTTACATTCCCCCTTTAACCAGCAAGATATAAGTAACCAACTTTTACCGAGTGTGTAGAGGAGATCTGGACGTTTGCAGACTGTGGTCACATTCCTGCTCCATGGAGTGAAATCCCTCACTAGACTCCTGCCAGTCTCAGTGTGAGCTCTGGGTCTCTGTCACAGTCTCTGATATAACTGATCTCAGCACCAGCACAGTGAGACACCGAGGTCCCACCTCCCCCAGCTTTAACTCTGCTCTGTCCACTCCCTGCTTATCTCTTGTCAAAGTTCTGATGACAAACAGTGACAGCAGGGCTCGCAATCCAGTGGCTTCAGTGTTCCAGGGTTTTGGGGAAACTCTCAGTTGCTTTGTCTTTGGGTCGAGTTCAGGTCGATTGTTCTGACCAGGTGATGAAAGTCTCTCGGGGTCTTTCACAGCCTTCACCTGGTCTTACTGTAACAAGATTTAATTTGAAACACACTGTGTTTTGAGCTCCTTCTCGGTGAATCCTTGTTCACCGCTTTCCAATTGTGAGGCAAAGAAATGAGCACAAACAGGTTTTCTTAGGTTTAAAGAAGAAAGGTGAAATTTATTAAAACTTAAACTAAAACTCTAATTCAGTTAACGCGTACGGATACACGCCCCGCCCCATGCTAGCATGCATATGCGATACACACATGCAAATAGAGACAGAAAAGAGCAGAAGAAAAATAAAGTACAGAGGTTTGAGGTAATCTCTGAAGAGAGTTTTTGTTACTGTGCTTCGAGCTCACTGGAGTCCTTGCTTGTCGGTAGATCTTGCTTTTCATTGGGGCCCAGTATTCTTCTTAAACCTTGTTCACTGTGGGAGACTTTTCCCTCTTGCGGTTCATATGTCTTCAATGATTTCTGAAGCTGGTGAGAGAGATGAAAGCCGATGGGAGAGAGACAGTGGCAAGCCAGCCATGAAAAGTCTTTTCAGTCCAGGAGCAAACAGCTTTCTGAGTTCAATTTCTCTGTGGCAAGTTCAAATTCAAAAAACTACAACAGCCAGTTAGTCATGTGACTAAACTGGTCTGGCCATGTCCGATGGTGTTGTCGGCCATCTTAGTAGTCAAGCCGGAATGGGAGCTCCTCACCCTCAATGTCTGGTAATCAAAAGTCCATTGTGGATTAAATTTGTCAGGAAATGAGCTTTTGTCCCTTCCAAGTACTGTCTGTTATTATGCCAATGTCTTTCCAGTCAAGGGCGTGGTGCTGTTTTTTAAAAACAAGTTCTTTCTTTACTCCAGCAACAGATTAAAAAGCAGTGTTCATATGGCGAAATTAATGTGCCTCATTCTTGGCAGGTGGGGGCCTGCATGACACTGATATTTATCTCTGAACCGACGTCACTGAAAATGTTCATTTACCTCATTGCTGTTTGTGGGATCTTGCTGTGCACAAATTGTCTGCCACATTTCCTACATTCCAACAGTGACTGCTCTTTAAACAAGTCCTTCATTGTCTGTAAATGACTTTGGGAGGTCCTGAGGTGTGAAATACTCGATATAAATACAAGTCTTTCTTCTCTTTTTATTAACCGGGAGCTCCCACAATACCCCTGTTGATTAAAGCTGAACCCAGCAGAAAATCCACAGAAAACTGACGAATGTTTGTCTGATTTGTCTGTGTGTTTATTATACATGTCCGAGCAGATAGCAAGAGTTTCAGCAGCAACAAAGGTGTTACTCTAGTGCCCCTCCCACTTTCCCCATCAACTTACATAATACTTACGGGGAAAGGGCTCAGCACCTGCCATCGACTGGTTAAATGTCACCCCTCTAGACTACAGGTCTCCCACAATCTGCTCTCCATCTCTCTCCTGAAGGCACTATCTCTGGCTGGGGCACAGCTCCACCCTCCCCAAGTGGCCTCATTCCTCCAAGTGTGAGCCGGGAGGTTGAGAATGGCAGGCTATTCGACTGTGAGGTGTTAGTGTTGCCTCAGTGGGTAACACTCTCACCTCTGAGTCAGAATGTCGTGGCTTCAGGTCCCACTCCAGAGACTGGAGCACATAATCCAGGCTGACACTGCAGTGCAGTATTGAGGGAGTGCTGCATTGTCAGAGGTGCTGTCTTTCAGATGAGACAAACTGACGTCTGCCCTCTCAGGTGAATGTAAAGGATCCCACTGCGCTATTAGAAGAGCAGGGGAGTTCTCCTCGGTGTTCTGGACAATGTTTATCACTCAACCAACAGCACTGAAAATCAGATTATCTGCTCATTATCACTCAGCTGTCTGGGATCTTGCTGTGCACAATTGGCCATAAAACACTTTGGGACATCCTGAGGTGGTGACAGGCACTATAGAAATGCAAGTCTTTCTTTGAGTTTGGAGGCTCCTGATCCTGACCCTCGCGCACACTCTCACCTTCCAGGGGTCATGGGATCATTTGGAGCAGTGACCCTGCCTGACCCCAGTACACTGAGACTGATTATAACCTCACCCTTGACCTCACCCCAGTGTTGGACAAGAAGGTTTTAAATGAAATCGAAAACCTTCCACACCGACACCCAACATGAATCCTTTCTGACATGTGTTGATACAAGTCTGCTCCAGTGTTCTCGGAGAAAGTTCTCCGGATGTGTGTGTGATCTGAGATTTGTTAACACTGAGCCTGTTTCCTCCAGATAGACTGATCTACAGTTCAAGCTTCCTGTCAGGTTAACAGTGTCTTAAAGGGACACTGAGTCTTTAAACACTCTTACTATTAACCATTTCAGTGCTGAATTGGTGACAAACCTTCATTCGAGACGTTTAAACAGAGAAACATAGAAAGATTTACAATGCAGATGAGGCCATTCGGCCCATGGTTTCCATGCCAGCTGAAAATGAGTTAACAAACCTAATTCCACTTTCCAGCTCTTATTCCCATATCCCTGTAGGTTTCGGCACCTCAAGTGCATATCCAAGTGTTTTTTCAATGTGATGAGAGTTTCTGCCTCTCCCACCCTTTCAGGCAGTGAATTCCAGACCCCCAACACCCTCTGGGTGAAAAAATTACTCCTCAATTCACCTCTCATCCTTCCACCAATTAATTTAAATCTATGCCGCTGGGTTATTGACCTCTCTGCTGCGGGAAGTAGGTCCTTCCTATCCACTCTATCTAGGCCCCTCATAATTTTATACACCTCAATTAAATCTCCCCTCAGTCTCCTCTGTTCCAGAGATAACAATCCCAGCCGATCCTATCTTTCCTCATAGGTAAAATTCTCCATTCCTGGTAACATCCTCGTA
Organism: Heterodontus francisci; assembly: GCF_036365525.1. Classification (NCBI taxonomy): domain Eukaryota; kingdom Metazoa; phylum Chordata; class Chondrichthyes; order Heterodontiformes; family Heterodontidae; genus Heterodontus; species Heterodontus francisci. The sequence goes on along the minus strand of NC_090378.1, from coordinate 118,323,965 downwards.
AATCTCCTCTGTACCCCCTCTTGTTTGATCACATCCTTCCTGTAATGTGGTAACCAGAACTGTACACAGTTTTCTAGCTGTGGTCTAACTAGTGTTTTCTACAGTTCTGGCATAACCTCCTTAACCTTATACTCCAGGCCTCAGCGAATAAGGGCAAGCATCCCGTAAGCCTTCTTAACCACCTTATCTAGCTGTCCTGCTACCTTCAGGGATCTGTGGACATGAACTCCAAGGTCCCTCAGTTCCTCTACACTTCTCAGTATCATCCCATTTATTGGATATTCCTTTGCCTCGTTTGTCCTCCCCAAATGCATTACCTCACATTTCTCTGGACTGAATTCCATTTGCTATTTTTCTGCCCACCTGACCAGTCCATTGATATCTTCCTGCAGTCTGCAGCCTTGTTCCTCATTATCAACCGCAAGGCCTATTTTTGTATCATCTACAAACTTCTTAATACCCCTTCCATTTAAATCTAAATCATTGAAAGACACTATAATCAGCAGTGGACCCAGTACTGAGCCCTGCAGAACCCCACTGAAAACAGCTTTCCACTCACAAAAACACCCACCGACAATAAAACTTTGCTTCCTGTCACTGACTCAATTTTTGATCCAATTTCCCACTTTTCCTTGGATCCCATGGGCTTTTAATTTTCTGACCAGTCTGCCATGTGGGATCTTATCAAAGGCCTTGCTAAAATCCATGTAGACTCTTTCAAACATGACGCCCACTTTGACACTCCTTGTAACCTCCTCATGAAATGTAATCGTTAGTCAGACACAAACTTCCCTTAACAAATCCATGCTGACTGTCCTGAATTAATCCCGTGTTTCTCTAAATGATGGTTTTTACTGTCTCTCAGAACTTTTTCCAATAATTTTCCCACTGCCGAGGTTATGCTGACTGATCTGTAATTACTTGGTCCATCCATTCTTTCCTTTTTAAACAACAGTACAACATTAGCAGTCCTCCAGTCCTCAGGCACCATGCCTTTAACCAGAGAGAATTGGAAAATGAGGATCAGAGCCTCCGCTATTTCTCCCATTGCTTCCTTTGCAGCCTGGGATACATTTCACCTGGGCCTGGTGATTTATCCATTTTCAAGGATGTGAAACACCTTAATATTTCCTCCCTCACTAAGTTTATCCCATCCAAGATTTCACACTCCTCCTCCTTCACTACAATGTCTGCTTTGTCACTCTCTGTGAAAAAAGGCACAAAGTATTCATTCAGAAACATGTCCACATCCTCCGCCTCCACACACAGGTTAGGTTTTTGGACTCCAATTTACCCCGCTCTTTTCTTCGTGATTCTCCGGCTCTATATGTATTTATTAAACATCTTTGGGTTTTCCTTGATTTTACTAGCTAATATTTTTTCATGTCCTCTCTTTGTTTCCCTAATTTCCTTTTCAATTTCACCCCTGAACTCTCTACACTTCTCCAGGTTTTCTGCAGTATCAAGATCTCAGAATCCGATATAAGTTTCCCTTTTGTACCTTATCCTACTGTGTATGCTCTTTGCCATCTGTGGTAAATGGAGATTTGGGAGTCTCACCCTTTTTCTTTGTGGGAACATGTTTGTTCTGAGCCCTCACTATCTCCTCCTTGAATGCCTCCCACTGCTCTGACACTGATTTACCTTCAAGTAGCTGTTTCCAGTCTAATTCTGACAAATCACATCTCAGCTTAGTAAAATTGGCCTTTCCCCAGTTTAAAACATTTACTCTTGGTCCATCTTTATCCTTTTCTATAACTGCTCTAAATCTAACTGAATTATAATCACTGCCACTAAAACACTCTCACATTGATCCCCTTCCACCTGCCCAGATTCATTCCTGAAAACTAAGTCCAGAACTGTATCTTCTCTTGTTGGTCTTTCTACTGATGAGAAAAGTTCTCCCGAATGTATTTTAGGAATTCTGCGCCCTCTGTACCTTTTATACTGAATTTATCCCAGTTAATATTTGGAAAGTTGAAATCCCCTCCTATTACTGGCCTGTTGTTTCTGCACTTTTCAGTAATTTGCCGACACATTTGCTCTTCTCTCTCCCTCTGACTGTTTGAGGGTCTATAGCAGGAGTCTGGAACCTGCGACTCCGGAGCCACATGTGACTCTTTAACAGCTCATTTACAGCTGCCAACCTTTTCCAGTTGGATCACATTAACATGAAAAAGGCCGAAAAAATTCAGTCAAGGAAAGTAAACTGTGTTTTTATTGTGGGGATAAAAGACTAATCATTATGTTGTACTTTATAGTTTCAAATGATTATTTGAATGAAAAGCATCATCATTGTCTAAATGAACTTGTTTGAGTGGTACAGCTTCCATTGGAGGAACAGTTTTTATGTTTGTGACCATTATTGTTTCTAATATCACTGAGATGATAAATTATTCTGCTATTAGAAACTTCTTTTTTATTACGAGAATCAATAGCTGAAAAAATTGTCTTAATTCTGCACGTCTGAATTTAAATTTTTTTTTTAAATTTTGACTTTACTGACAAAATTATACAAAAACAAGTCAAAAAAATGCAATAATTCAGAGTGAAACCTATTCTGATTTTGACTTTTTTTCTATTGATACATAAATTCAATACATGTATTTTATTTATTATATATACAAAGTGTGCATTCTACCAGAGACACTTGGCAATTTAGAAGGTATTTGGTTTAGAAATGCTGAATTTTGGTCTTGACACTGCCAGTAGTTTTTATTTTAGGTAATATTTTTGAAAACAGTCTCTTCAGGTAATAAAGGTTACCGACCCCTGGTCTATATATAGTGCAGCAATGTGATTGCCCCTTTTTTGTTCCTACGTTCATTCAAATGTCCTCATTCGATGATCCTGCTTGAATATCATCCCTCCTCACAGCTGCGATTTTTTCTTTTGACTAATATTGTGAAACCCTTCTCCTTTTTTCTCTCCCTCTCTATCCCATTGGGAAACTCAGTATCAGGAATATTGAGCTGCCATTCCTGCCCTTCTTTCAGACTCATTCCAGTAATAACTGTCATCAAGGCAGCATTTGAGTCTGGAATCAAGAAGCCCGAGCAAAACTAGAGTCAGTGTGAATCAGGGGGAAATCTCTCGACTGTTTGGAGTCATACCTAGCGCAAAGGAAGATAGCTGTGGTTGTTGGAGGTCAATTATCTCAGCTCCAGGACGTCACTGCAGGAGTTCCTCAGCATAGTGTCCTAGGCCCAACCATCTTCAGCTGCTTCATCAATGACCTTCCCTCCACCATAAGGTCAGAAGAGGGGATGTTCGCTGATGATTGCACAACCTTCAGCACCATTCGCGAATCCACAGAAATGGAAACAGACTATCTAGAAATGCAGCAAAACCTGGACACTGTCCACGCTTGGGCTGATAAGTAACAAGTAACATTCGCGTCACAAATATATACATAAAACACACAAATATATACAGAGAGCAAAAAATATACAAATAGAACACAGAAATACACAAACATGCAGTGATTAACAGTTTTTCTCTTCTCTTTCAGGCCGAGAGAAGTCTCAACCCACACTGACCCTGATGCCCCCCTCGCCGGAGGAGGTCAAGGCCAAGGGCACTGCCACCCTGGTGTGCCTTGCCGATCACTTCTATCCCGATGAAGTGGGGGTGGAGTGGAAGAAGGACGGTGCAGCCATTTCGGCCGGAGTTCAGACCAGCAATTACCTGCGAGCTTCGGACAGCACCTACAGTGTCAGCAGCCTGCTGACCCTCTCTGGCTCTGACTGGGAGTCCAACGCCCGCTTCTCCTGTGCCCTCACCCACGAGACCCTGTCCTCTCCCCTCAGTAAGAGTGTGAGCAGATCAGAATGTGTGTAGAATGTTAGAGACAGTCCGCAGAGGAGATACAACTTTAAATATAACAGGGGTGAGCTGGGAGGATAAAGGTCATTGTCAGCACGGAATTTCAACTCTCTTCCTTCTCGTGACTGGGTCTGAGACACCTCTGAGGATCAGGGGTCAAGGCACTAAATTGGGACAGTGTAGAGGGGGCTTTTCTCTGTATCTAACCCGTACTGTACCTGCCCTGGGAGCGTTTGATTGGACAATGTAGAGGGGGCTTTACTCTGTATCTAACCCGTACTGTACCTGCCCTGGGAGTGTTTGATTGGACAATGTAGACTCGTGATGCCAAGTAAAACCTCTCTAAGATGCTGAAGACTGTCAGCTGAGCTAAAATAATATGAACCTCAGAAGTCACCGCTCAGTAAACCAGACCTCCTTCCTGCTCACCCTGCAGTTACAATTTAAAGTTTAGTCTCTGTTTAAAGCGACAGGATTCTCATGTTATTGAGAAAATCTCCACAACTGTTTTAATAAACCTTCATTCTCCCTGTGAATTTCTCCAGCTTCCTCTCACTGAGCTGTTTATTCAAGTCTTTTTACTGTAAATGTAAATCTGTAAAAGGTAATAAACATTAAGAATATTCAGTAAATGTCTCGGGAGTACTTTGGAAATGTCCCACATTCCTGTCAGTTGATTGGCTGTATTTCAGCAAGTGATTCTAATGATTGGCTGGTTGAACTCTCAATCAATAGCACATTAGCATAAGATTTGATTACAAACATAAATACAAACATATGAATTAGGAGCAGGAGTAGGCCACTCGGCCCCTCGAACCTGCTCCACCATTCAATAAGATCATGGCTGATCTGATTGTAATCTCAACACCACATTCCCTCCTACCCATGATAACCTTTCACCCCCTTGCTTATCAAGAATCTATCCACCTCTGCCTTAAAAATATTTATAGACTCTGCTTCCATCGCCTTTTGAGAAAGAGAGTTCCAAAGAGTCACGACCCTTGGAAATAAAAGAATTCTCAACTCTGTATTAAATGGGTGACACCTTATTTTTAAATAGTGACCCCAAGTTCTAGTTTCTTCAACAAGAAGAAACAACCTTTCCACATCCACCCTGTCAAAACCCCTCAGGAATCTTATATGTCTCCATCAAGTCACCTCTTACTCTTCTAAACTCCAGTGGATATAAACCTCACCTGTCCAACCTTTCCTCAGAGGAAAACCTGCACATTCCAAGTATTAGTCTAATAAACCTTCTCTGAACTGATTCCAACACATTTACATCCTGTAGGTGTGTGTTTCGGAGTGTGTGTGGGTTACCCAATACTGTCTGTAGGTGTGTGTGTCTGCGTGTGTGTGGGTTACCCTGTAATGTCTGTAGGTTTGTGTGTCTGAGTGTGTGTGGGTTACCCTGTACTGTCTGTAGGTGTGTGTGTCTGAGTATGTGTGGGTTACCCAGTACTGTATGTCGGTGTGTGTGTCTGAGTGTGTGTGGGTTACCCAATACTGTCTGTAGGTGTGTGTGTCTGCGTGTGTGTGGGTTACACAGTACTGTCTGTAGGTGTGTGTGTCTGAGTGTGTGTGGGTTACCCTGTCCTGTCTGTAGGTGTGTGTCTCTGAGTGTGTGTGGGTTACCCTGTATTGTCTGGAGGTGTGTGTGTCTGAGTGTGTGTGGGTTACCCAGGACTGTATGTCAGTGTGTGTGTCTGAGTGTGTGTGGGTTACCCAGTACTGTCTGTAGGTGTGTGTGTCTGAGTGTGTGTGGGTTACCCTGTACTGTCTGTAGGTGTGTGTATCTGAGTGTGTGTGGGTTACCCTGTACTGTCTGTAGATGTGTGTGTCTGAGTGTGTGTGGGTAACCCAGTACTGTCTGTAGGTGTGTGTGTCTGAGTGTGTGTGGGTTACCCTGTACTGTCTGTAAGTGTGTGTGTCTGGTGTGTGTGGGTTACCCTGTCCTGTCTGTAGGTATGTGTGTCTGAGTGTGTGTGGGTTACCCAGTACTGTCTGTAGGTGTGTGTGTCTGAGTGTGTGTGGGTTACCCAGTACTGTCTGTAGGTGTGTGTGTCTGAGTGTGTGTGGGTTACCCTGTCCTGTCTGTAGGTGTGTGTCTCTGAGTGTGTGTGGGTTACCCAGGACTGTATGTCAGTGTGTGTGTCTGAGTGTGTGTGGGTTACCCAGTACTGTCTGTAGGTGTGTGTGTCTGAGTGTGTGTGGGTTACCCTGTACTGTCTGTAGGTGTGTGTATCTGAGTGTGTGTGGGTTACCCTGTACTGTCTGTAGATGTGTGTGTCTGAGTGTGTGTGGGTAACCCAGTACTGTCTGTAGGTGTGTGTGTCTGAGTGTGTGTGGGTTACCCTGTACTGTCTGTAAGTGTGTGTGTCTGAGTGTGTGTGGGTTACCCTGTCCTGTCTGTAGGTATGTGTGTCTGAGTGTGTGTGGGTTACCCAGTACTGTCTGTAGGTGTGTGTGTCTGAGTGTGTGTGGGTTACCCAGTACTGTCTGTAGGTGTGTGTGTCTGAGTGTGTGTGGGTTACCCTGTCCTGTCTGTAGGTGTGTGTCTCTGAGTGTGTGTGGGTTACCCAGTACTGTCTGTTGGTGTGTGTGTCTGAGTGTGTGTGGGTTACCCTGTCCTGTCTGTAGGTGTGTGTCTCTGAGTGTGTGTGGGTTACCCAGTACTCTCTGTAGGTGTGTGAGTCTGAGTGTGGGTGTGTTATAGAATCATAGAGTTATACAGCACAGAACCAGGCCCTTCAGCCCATCGTGTCTTTGCCAACCATCAAGCACCTATCTATTCTAATCACATTTTCTGGCACTTGGCCCGTAGCCTTGTATGCTATGGCATTTCAAGTGCTCATCTAAATACATCTTAAATGTTGTGAGGGTTCCTGCCTCTACCAAGTCTTCAGGCAGTGCGTTCCAGATTCGCACCACCCTCTGGGTGAAAATTCTTTTCCTCTAAGCCTCCTGCCTCTTAGCTTCAATCTATGCACACTGGTTATTGACCCCTCCACTAAGGCAAAAGGTTTCTTCCTATCTATCCTATCAATGCACCTCATAATTTTATATACCTCAATCAGGTCCTCCATCAGCCTTCTCTGCTCTAAGGAAAACAACCCTAGCCTATCCAGTCTCTCTTCATAGCTATCCAGTACTCTCAGTAGGTGTGTACGTCTAAGTATGTGTGTATTACACAGTGCAGTCATTTGGTGGGTTCCTCTGAGTATGGGTCTGTTACCCAGTACTGTCTGCAGGTGTGTGTCTCTGAGTGTGGGTGTGTTACCCAGTACAGTCTGTAGGTGCGTGTCTCTGAGTATGTGTCTTACCCAGTACTGTCTGCAGGTGTGTGTCTCTGAGTGTGGGTGTGTTAAACAGTACTGTCTGCAGGTGTGTGTCTCTGAGTGTGGGTGTGTTACCCAGTACTGTCTGTAGGTGTGTGTCTCTGAGTTTGAGTGTGTTACCCAGTACTGTCTGTAGGTGTGTGTCTCTGAGTTTGAGTGTGTTACCCAGTACTGTCTGCAGGTGTGTATCTCTGATTGTGGGTGAGTTACCCAGTTCTGTCGGTAGGTGTGTATCTCTGAGTGTGGGTGTGCTACCCAGTTCTGTCTGGAGGTGTGTATCTCTGAGTTTGGGTGTGTTAGCCTGTACTGTCTGTAGGTGTGTGTTTCTGAGTGTGGGTGTGTTACCCAGTACTGTCTGTAGGTGTGTGTCTCTGAGTTTGAGTGTGTTACCCAGTACTGTCTATAGGTGTGTATCTCTGATTGTGGGTGAGTTACCCAGTTCTGTCGGTAGGTGTGTATCTCTGAGTGTGGGTGTGTTACAATGTTCTGTCTGGAGGTGTGTATCTCTGAGTGTGGGTGTGTTACCCAGTACTGTCTGTAGGTGTGTATCTCTGAGTGTGGGTGTGTTACCCAGTTCTGTCTGTAGGTGTGTATCTCTGAGTGTGGGTGTGTTACCCAGTACTGTCTGTAGGTGTGTATCTCTGAGTGTGGGTGTGTTACCCAGTTCTGTCTGGAGGTGTGTATCTCTGAGTGTGGGTGTGTTACCCAGTACTGTCTGTAGGTGTGTGTCTCTGAGTGTGGGTGTGTTACCCAGTACTGTCTGTAGGTGTGTGTCTCTGAGTGTGGGTGTGTTACCCAGTACTGTCTGTAGGTGTGTGTCTCTGAGTTTGAGTGTGTTACCCAGTACTGTCTGTAGGTGTGTGTCTCTGAGTGTGAGTGTGTTACCCAGTACTGTCTGTAGGTGTGTGTCTCTGAGTGTGAGTGTGTTACCCAGTACTGTCTGCAGGTGTGTGTCTCTGAGTTTGAGTGTGTTACCCAGTACTGTCTGTCGGTGTGTATCTCTGAGTTTGAGTGTGTTACCCAGTACTGTCTGTAGGTGTGTGTCTCTGAGTTTGAGTGTGTTACCCAGTACTGTCTGTAGGTGTGTGTTTCTGAGTGTGGGTGTGTTACCCAGTACTGTCTGTAGGTGTGTGTCTCTGAGTGTGGGTGTGTTACCCAGTACTGTCTGTAGGTGTGTGTCTCTGAGTGTGGGTGTGTTACCCAGTACTGTCTGTAGGTGTGTGTCTCTGAGTGTGGGTGTGTTACCCAGTACTGTCTGTAGGTGTGTGTCTCTGAGTGTGGGTGTGTTACCCAGTACTGTCTGTAGGTGTGTGTCTCTGAGTGTGGGTGTGTTACCCAGTACTGTCTGTAGGTGTGTGTCTCTGAGTTTGAGTGTGTTACCCAGTACTGTCTGTAGGTGTGTGTCTCTGAGTGTGAGTGTGTTACCCAGTACTGTCTGTAGGTGTGTGTCTCTGAGTGTGAGTGTGTTACCCAGTACTGTCTGCAGGTGTGTGTCTCTGAGTTTGAGTGTGTTACCCAGTACTGTCTGTAGGTGTGTATCTCTGAGTTTGAGTGTGTTACCCAGTACTGTCTGTAGGTGTGTGTCTCTGAGTTTGAGTGTGTTACCCAGTACTGTCTGTAGGTGTGTATCTCTGAGTTTGAGTGTGTTACCCAGTACTGTCTGTAGGTGTGTATCTCTGAGTTTGAGTGTGTTACCCAGTACTGTCTGTAGGTGTGTATCTCTGAGTTTGAGTGTGTTACCCAGTACTGTCTGTAGGTGTGGCTGCTACGTTTTGAAGATGCAATGGCACGTTTCACTATCACAGACGTCACAAGGAAAAAGGCCTTACTTTGACACTTGGAGGTGAAGAATTAGAATATGGTTTTCCAGCATACGGCCCACGGGCCAGACTTCAGCCCTGCAAAGCACTTCGGTGGGCAGCTCTATTTTTGTGAGGATCCCCGACCCACACAACGTGGCTGTGCCCAGCGGGAGAGTGTCATTCACATCCTGTCTCTGGAATCCACATTGATGGAGAATGAACAGATGGGGAATGGGCAGCAGAGACAGGGGAGCCGGGATTGGAGAGCGGGGAGTGGAAAGCGTGGAGTAGAGCGTGGAGTGGGGATTGGAGAACGGACAGTGGGGAGTGGAGAGCGTGGAGTGGGGAGTGGAGTGTGGGTAGTGGGGAGAGGAGAGTGGGCAGTGGAGAGTGGGCAGTGGAGAGTGGGAAGTGGAGGGTGGGGAGCAGGGATCAGGGACTGGGGAGCAGGCAGTGAGGAGGAGGGAGTGAGAGACAAACAGAGAAAGAGAGCAGGGAGTAAGAGAAAGAAGGGGCAGAGAGAGAGGGAGAGAGAGAGACAGAGAGAGGGGATAGTGGGACAGACAGAGGGAGACTGATAGAGAGAGTGGGGAGACAGAGGTAGGGGAGAGGGTGGGACTGAGAGGGGGAGAGAGAGATGGAGGGGGTAAAGAGAGACAGAGAGAGACAGAGAGCAAGAGGAGAGAGGAAGAAAGATCAATATCTCTCTGACACATGGACATCATTCTGGAATACACTGCATCGCTACGTCAAGTGTGTGGGCAGAGATTGAGTATTAATGCAAGCAAAAATAATGTCAGGTAGGTCACTAAATCAATGTTCAACATAGTAATGAGAAAGTAAGTCAATAAATTACTTCTCATTTAAAGCTTCTTCATAAAAATGCACATTTGTTATAGTTTTCATACAAGGATACATTTTTAATGCCTTTATCGTCCGAAATGTTCTCACTGGCCCCCTACTGGAGGGTAAAAATTGTAATCTGGCCCCTGACACGAAAAGGTTGGACATCCCTGCTATCAAATCACGAAACTGGAAAGACGTGATCGAGAAATGTCTACAGATTAATTCTGACACACTACAAGATCTTCACACCAATGTTCGAAATGAGCTCACTGTTACAACTACATCTGATCTCATATTACACAACAACTGTATGGTCATTCCACACTCATTAAGAGAATGTGCTGTTGATAAAGGACACCAGGGAATAGTCAATAGCAAACAACTCCTTAGGCAAATGGTTTGGGTTCCAGGAATGAACTGCATGGCAGTGATAAAATCAATCAGTGTTTACCATGTCAACTACCCACAATGTCAAATCTTCATGATCCTCTCGTGATGTCTGAACTACCTCCAGGACCAGGGATTGTGTCAGTGTTGATTTCACAGATTTACCCACAGGTGAACACCTGCTTGTTGTCACTGACGACTACAGCAGATTCCCAATCGTGGAATTAGTTAAGTCAACTCCAACAAAAGCAGTGATTCCAAAGCTTGACCAGATCTTTACCTTGTTTGGAATCCCTCAAACAGTAAGAAGTGACAATGAACCCCCATTCAACAGCAATGAGTTCAGTAAATTCACAAACTACCTAGTGTTCACTCATAGGGAAATCACACCCCATTGGCCAAGAGCTAATGGAGAAGTCGAGACATTTATGTGAACCTTGAAAATAGTGATACGGACAGCTACAGCTGTGAACAAGTCATGGGAGCAAGAGTTATATCACTTTCTTCATAATTACAGAGTGACTCCAAACTCAACTACTGGAAAACCTCCAGTTACTCTCAACTTTACACATCCTCTGTGCACACGTCTTCCTCAATTACCCTACGGAGATAATGATCAACATATACATCAACACGATCGATATCAGAAGGATAGATTGAAGGTAAATGCAGAACGAAACATGAAACTTCGAGGCTACACCACTAAAACCAGGAGATAAAGTACTTGTGAAACGTGATGGTCATGTTGGAAAACAAACAACCCCTTATAACATCCAACCATTTGTTGTGACCAACACAAAAGGATCAATGATCACTGCTGAGCACGATTCACAAATTATCACAAGAAACATGAGTTAAATGAGACTTCACCTGATGTCAGACAATATCCTACTTGTGAGAGAAAATGCCCATCATACATAGGTGACTATCTAACGAAGTGAACTATTTATGTGTAAGTTTATACTTTACATTTTTGGAAACAAACCATTGACACATACTACATCTCTCATTTACTGAGAAGGGGAGGAATGTCGTGTTGCAGTGTTTTGAAATTGCATTGTACATTTTGTTAACTTGAAGCCACTGCAGAACACACAGGCTAGCAAAGGGAAAGTGGAAATAAAACAGAATAAAGAAGAAGCCTTTGTGTTTAACAGCCTGCAGTCTCAGTCTCACATATCTCATCCTAAACTCGGCTAAACCTCACTAAGTCCCGAGGACATCACTCTCCATTGGGCTGGAGTGGGCTGTGAGTGATTGGGCAGTGGAGAGGATCGTCACCCTCTTGGCATCGTGAGGGCAGAAGAACAGGGGGCGAGGCTGCCACAGACAATTGGGTGGCCATGTGACCAGCGGGAAGGCAGCCAGGCCTCTGGCTTTGCTGGACCATTATGTAAATCAAGTGCTCTGTGTTCTCCCACTCTGCAGTATGAGCACTCAAACAGCGGCCACAGGAATGGCTGCCGTGGTGAGTTTAAATTGGACTCACACTTGAGCTGCCCCCCAAAACCCCCGTTCCTGCATTAATTAACTGGTCACCACTGTGAAACCCGGAACTCATTTCTGTTTCCCCCCCAGGGACGGGTTTGGGACCCGGAAACAGTCCCGACGTCCATTTCCTGCCCCCGATATGAAAATCCAGCCCCATCCACCTGATTGGACAGATTCAAAGAGGGAAGTCTGGGGAAAATGGGCACAGAGTAATGAGGCAAAAATACATTCACACTTTGGAGAGGAAAGGGAGATTAGTGATGGGGTAGTTTACAAGGACACATTGGTTGAGTGTGGATTTTTTGAGGAGATGGTGATGATGATGATTTTGAGAGCGAGGGGGTCATTACCTGTGGAAAGCCCGAACCTCTGATACCTGAACTCTCCCAGTGAAGCTTTCCCTTGGCTACTTTATCTCTCTCATCATGGCTCCAAACTGTAATCTGAATAATTCCAACGGTTTTCCCTCTGTTTCCTTGTTTTCCTTATTATTCCAAACATATTCCCCTCTGAGTCAGGAATATTTACCTGATCGATGTTGTAATTTTTCTGTCACTACTTTCCATTGATGTCATCAGCTTTTACCATCGAATCCGAGAATCACTCAACACTGAAGGAGGCCATTCAGCCCCTCGGGCCTGTTGTTGGAATCTGCTTTGATCTACATTTTTTAAATTCTTTCTTGGGATGTGGGTGCCGCTGGCCAGGCCAGCATTTATTGCCCATCCCTAATTGCCCGTGAGAAGGTGGTGGTGAGCTGCCTTCTTGAACTGCTGCAGTCCGTGTGGTGTAGGTGAACCCACAGTGCTGTTAGGAAGGGAGTTCCAGGATTTTGACCCAGTGACAGTGAAGGAACAGCAATATACTTCCAGGTCAGGATGGTGTGTGGATTGGAGGGGAAATTACAGGTGGTGCTGTTCCCATGTATTTGCTGCCCTTGTCCTTCTTGGTGGTAGAGGTCGTGGGTTTGGAAGGTTCTGTCTAAGGAGACTTGGTGCGTTGCTGCAGTGCATCTTGTTTATTTGGAAGGAAGCCTTTATACCCCAGGCCCCTTTTATTTTTCTGAGGGGGCCTTTATTCCTCAGGTCCCCTTTAAAATGCATTTTATAAAATAACTTTATTAAAAACAGATAAATAGAACAAAAATCTGATTAAAATGCCATTCTCAGCATTGATGATGCACTCCAGCCCCTGCGATGACCACCGGTCGCAGAAGGCCTCGATCGAACCCGCGGACACCGCTTGCTCCTTCTGCAGGGACACCCAGTCGCGAACATAACCTGGGAAGAGGAGCAGGCAATCAGGGCGGATGGACCCCCTGACGGTCCGCAGCCTGGACCTGTGAATTGCCACCTTGGCCAGGCCCAGGAGCAGACCGATGAGGAGATCCTTCCCCCGGCCCACGCCCCTCCGCCCCGGGTGGCCAAAGATCAGGAGCGTGGGACTGAAGTGCAGCCAAAACTTGAGGAGCAGCCCCTTCAAATACTCAAAGAGGGGCAGCAACCTAGCACATTCCATATAAACATGGAACACAAACTTGTCCAGGCTGCAGAAATTACAGGCGGCCTGGGGGTCCGTGAACCTACTTAAAAGACTAGTGCATGGGACTGCCCTGTGCAGCACCCTCCACCCCAGGTCCCTAATGTAAATGGGGAAGACTCCTGCTTAGAGAGACCTCCACTGTGGTTTCCCCTCGCTGCCAGATGTCAACACGGATTGCCAGGCCGTGTCCGGCCCGCTGACGAGGGCAAGGAAGTAGAGAGTGTGCAGGAATAGCCTGTACAGGAAACACCTCCACGCCGATTGGAATGGCACAGAGGGCATTTCCAAGAAGCGGCTTGGTTTGTGCGCGACCGGCTCCCGAGGATGGTTTTGGGGCCTGGGTCCGATGAGCAGTTCCGCCGAATGGGGCTCAGTTCTGCTGGGAACGCTTCGCTCTCCCGTGTCCCCTCGCAACCTGCAATGAGGGGCGTCCCAGAGGCTTCAGCTATTCCTTCACCCATTGGTCCATCGCCGGAGCTGGCCACCAGGACAGCCGAGGCGTTCCCCTCCGCCAACGAGGGAACGCGCTGACTGGAGGCGACCATGTTCCAGACTCTGAATAGATCCCGGTAAAAGACAGGCAACTCCCTCAGAGAGGCACAGCTAACGTTCTCCACTGGGAGCTGCGTGTTGTCTTGAAGGCAGTGCCCTTGGCAGCACACCCCATCTGGGAGGTAGCTCCGCGTACAGGGTTTGAAGGTGGAGCTTCACAGCCTGGGTCCGGACGCACGCCAGCGACTGGCCGCCCTCCTCAATTGGGAGACTCAGGACCGCAGCAGAGACCCAGTGTTTCCTCTTGCCCCAGAAGAAATCGACAAGCTTCTTCTGGATCTTGGTGGCAAATGCAGGGGGCGGAGCCAAAATGGCCAACCATACCACAGCATCAAGGCCACCAGTTGGTTTATGACCAGCGCACGGCCCCTGTCGGAAAGCACTCGGAGCAGTCCTGTCCAGCGCCCCAGCCAACTGGTGACTTTCGCCTCCAATTCCTGCCAGTTTGCCGGCCAGGCTTCCTCAGCGGGGCTAAGTTGGAGTCCCAGATAGAGGAGGTGCATGGTGCTCCACGCAAAAGGTGTCAACTCCTCCGGCAGTGAGTCGACCTGCCACTGACCCACCAGGAATCTGGAATATTTCTCCCAACTGATCCTTGGGGAGGACGTGGGAAAGGTCTGCCGGCAGTCACGCATCCTCCGCAAGTCAATGGGACCTATGATCGTGAGGAGCACGTCATCGGCGTAAGCCAAGAGGACAACCCACATGGCCAGCCCTTCAACCTCCTGTGAAGCAAGCAAAGGAATGGCTCCACACAGATGGTGTACAATTGGCTGGAAATGAGGCATCCCTGGCGCACTCCTCTCCCAAAGCGAAGGGGCGCCGTCAAGGACCAGTTAACTTTGACTAGACACTCTGCAGCGACGTATAAAAGTCGTACCCGGGCCACAAAATGCGGCCCAAATCTGAATGCGTGCAGAGTCCTGAAAAGGTATTCTTGATCCACCCTGTCGAACGCCTTCTCCTGATCAAGGGAGAGAAAGGCGATCAACAGAGCAATCCTCTGGAAAAGCTGGATCAGGTCTCGGACGAGGAGGATGTTGTCCTGGATGGACCGGCCCGGAATATTGTAGAACTGGTCGGGGTGGATCATGTGGGCCAGCACAGAGCCCAGGCTGGTACTGAGGACGGAGACCGGACTTTAAGCAAGTGGAGATTGCGCCTCTTCAGCAGCAGGACGATGACCGACCTGCACCACGAGAGGGGCATCTCGCCGGTCGCCTGCATTTCCACCAACACCCACACGTAATCGTCCCCCAGAACCCATGCATAATCGTCCCCCAGGATGTCCCAGAACATCCTGAGGAACTCCACGGTCAGCCCATCCAGCCCCAGGGAGTTGCCCTTCGCGAGCTGGTGCAGGGCACCAACGTGAGAGGGGTCTCCAATCCTTTGGCACCGTCCGGGCTGACCTGCGGCAGGTCCTCCCACAAAACTCTGCTTGCATCGTCGTTGGATGGATCCGGAGAGAATAACACACTGTAATAGGTGCGGACCAGGAGGCCCATTCCCTCCGGATTCGTGATGGAAGATCCGTCATCAGACAGCAGCTCAACAAGCTGCTTAATGACGCCCTGCCATTTTTCCAGCGAGTAGAAGAAGGGTCATGCGTGGTCCAAATCTTCCAGTATCTGGATCCACGACCTCATGTACACGCCTCGGACTCTACGAGCTGCAGGTCCCTCAGCGCGCCCTTCTTCTCTTTGTACACCTGCCACTGGGCCGGGTCCATCTGGACATTGTGTTCTTCCCCAGGACAGCTCCATCTGGACATTGTGTTCTCCCCCAGGGCAGCTCCATCTGGACATTGTGTTCCGTCCCAGGGCAGCTCCATCTGGACATTGTGTTCCGTCCCAGGGCAGCTCCATCTGGACATTGTGTTCCGTCCCAGGACAGCTCCATCTGGACATTGTGTTCCGTCCCAGGGCAGCTCCATCTGGACATTGTGTTCACCCCCAGGGCAGCTCCATCTGGACATTGTGTTCACCCCCAGGGCAGCTCCAACTGGACATTGTGTTCTTCCCCAGGGCAGCTCCATCTGGACATTGTGTTCTTCCCCAGGGCAGCTCCATCTGGACATTGTGTTCTTCCCCAGGGCAGCTCCATCTAGACATTGTGTTCTGTCCCAGAGCAGCTCCATCTGGACATTGTGTTCTGTCCCAGAGCAGCTCCATCTGGACATTGTGTTCTTCCCCAGGACAGCTCCATCTGGACATTGTGTTCTGTCCCAGGGCAGCTCCATCTGGACATTGTGTTCTTCCCCAGGGCAGCTCCATCTGGACATTGTGTTCTGTCCCAGGGCATTTCCATCTGGACATTGTGTTCTCCCCCAGGGCAGCTCCATCTGGACATTGTGTTCTCCCCCAGGGCAGCTCCATCTGGACATTGTGTTCTGTCCCAGGGCAGCTCCATCTGGACATTGTGTTCTGTCCCATAGCAGCTCCATCTGGACATTGTGTTCCGTCCCAGGGCAGCTCCATCTGGACATTGTGTTCTCCCCCAGGGCAGCTTCATCTTGACATTGTGTTCTCCCCCAGGGCAGCTTCATCTTGACATTGTGTTCTGTCCCAGGGCAGCTCCATCTGGACATTGTGTTCTGTCCCAGGGCAGCTCCATCTGGACATTGTGTTCTGTCCCAGAGCAGCTCCATCTGGACATTGTGTTCCGTCCCAGGGCAGCTCCATCTGGACATTGTGTTCTCCCCCAGGGCAGCTTCATCTTGACATTGTGTTCTCCCCCAGGGCAGCTCCATCTGGACATTGTGTTCTGTACCAGGGCAGCTCCATCTGGACTTTCTCCCAAAGTTAAACTTCACATAGTATTCCACACAAATTACAATGTTGTCTGTCTCTAGAAGATTCATGGTGAAATGTCCAGCTCTTTGACTCTGTGCTGTTCTCCCATGTGAAGTACACTGCACCACTGGGTAACAATACATCCTGGTATGTTGGTTGCTCCCATGTCCTTGTTGGCCATTGAGCATTCACAATGTCCATTAAGGAAAGGAGCTCTGTTTACTGGAGAACAGTGAGTTTGGAAGTTGTGACCGAGACCTTTCTCTGATTGTTGTGTCTTCTGAGAGTTGGAATTGGTGAGTCTGATTGTACATCAGAACCAGCATCAGTCACATTCAATGTTAGGAGGTTCAGCGATGGAATTACTTTCCAGTTTTAAGGCACAATTATAGGCCACTGGAACTCTGTATAAATTCCACAATAGTGTAACAGGACAAGATTCCAGGTCTCAGACTTAGCAATGAGCTGAAAAGTCACAGAAAGGTGCAGACAAAAAGCAAGTTCCATGTCTACAGCACTCTCACTGACAGAACACAACCTCCCAGTGCTTACAGTCCACAGGGGACAGGGAAAACTGGGATAGAAACTTGGAAAATTTACAAGTTTCTTCCTCAAACCAGGAACAGCCCATACACCACTTTTTTGTTCAGTCCCCAGTTATACACAGAATGCATTGCATTCTCATGTTTTGTTCATTTAAAACTAAACCTGTCTCTCATTCTGTAATTTGATCTTTGTTATGGGTACGGTGATGAAGTGGATATGATACTCAACTAGGAATCCAGTGGACTAATAATCCAAAGTGTGGGAGTTCAAATCCCACAATGGCTGTGAGAATCATAGGCTCATTGAATGGTTACAACACAGAAGGAGGCCATTCGGCCTGTCATATCTGTGCCAGCTTTTTCCAAAAGGCATAAAGACAGCATTTGACTGGGTACGGCATCAAGGAGCCCCAGTAAAACTGGAGTCAAGGGGAATCGGGGAAATCTCTCCGCTGGTTGGAGTCATACCGAGCATAACAGAAGATGGCTGTTGTTGTTGGTGGTCAGTCATCTCATCTCCAGGACATCGCTGCAGGAGTTCCTCAGGGTAGTGTCCCAGGTTCATCCATCTTCAGCTGCTTCATCAAAGAGCTTCCTTCAATCATAAGATCAGAAGTGGGGATGTTCATTGATAATTGCACAATGTTCAGTTTCATTCATAACTCCTCAGATACTGAAGCAGTCCATGTAGAAATGCAGCAAGACCTGGACAATATCCAGGCTTGGGCTGATAAGTGGCAAGTAACATTCGCGCCACACAAGTGCCAGGCAATGACCATCTCCAACAAGAAGAATCCAACCAACATTCAATGGCATTACAATCGCTGAATCCCTCACTATCAACATCCTGGGAGTTACCATTGACCAGAAACTTAACTGAAGTAGCCATATAAATACCGTGGCTACAAGAGCAGGTCAGAGGCTAGGAATCCTGCAGTGAGTAACGCACCTCCTGACTCCCCAAAGCCTGCCCATAAGGCACAAGGCAGGAGTGTGATGGAATACCCTCCACTTGCCTGAATGGGTGCAGTTCCAACAACACTCAAGAAGCTCGACACCATCCAGGACAATGCAGCTTCTTGATTGGCACCTCATCCACAAACATTCATGCCTTCCGTCACCGATTAACAGTGGCAGCAGTGTGTACCATCTACAAGATGCACTGCAGCAATGCACCAAGGCTCCTTAGACAGCACCTTCCAAATCCGCGACCTCTACCAACCAGAAGGACAAGGGCAGCAAATACATGGGAACACCACCACCTGCAAGTTCCCCTCCAAGTCACACACCATCCTGATTTGGAACTGTATCGCCGTTCCTTCACTGACGGAGGGTCAAAATCCTGGAACTCCCTTCCTAACACCACTGTGGGTGTACCTACCCCAAATGGACTGCAGTGGTTCAAGAAGGCAGCTCACCACCACCTTCTCAAGGGCAATTAGAGATGGTCAATAAATGCTGGCTTAGCCAGCAACATCCACATCCCATGAACGAATGAAATAAAAGCAACTCAACTCATCCCACTCCCCTGCCTTTTCTCCATAGCCCTGCAAATCGTTTCTCTTCAGGTGTTTATCCAATCCCCTTCTGAAAGCCCCAATTGAATCAGCCTCCACCATACTCTCAGACAGTTCATTCCAGATCCTGACCACTCTCTGGGTAAAACAGTTTTTCCTCATGTCATCATTGGTTCCTTTACCAACCTCCTTAAATTGGTGTCCTATTCCTCTACACAGCGGGTCTTTCTCTCTCTCCAGGCAGGTCACAGCCAAATTCCAAAAATGCCTGCTCTTTGTCCAACTCATTGGGTTTAAAAAGTGTCAAAAGTGAAAGCAAACCTTCCTGAACCAATCACATGACAAGACAGTCTCTCCAGTCATTCAAAGTGTTGCTCTGAGGAGGTCAAAACCCCTTGCTGTTTCCTTGAAACTGTCTGCTTCCCAGTTCTTTTGTACAGAGTCAACATCCAAAAAATTCAGCTATTTGCAGGTCAATGTCCACTGAGTGAAAGTCCTTTTCTCAGTTTTTAAAACACAAAGAATTCTAAGTTCTGAGTACAAAAAGTAAAATTCTTGTAACACTATGCTGAAGACGGTGCTGCAGGTGATCAGGAACAATGAGGGGAAATATGACTATTATATACACAAAATGAAGGCTCATGCTAAGACAGAGGTGAGATGGGGAGGAAATGAGAAAGAAGGCATACTAGCAAAGAAAGGCGCTATAGGAGGAGAGTCTTGGGCTCCCATGGAAGAAGTGGGAGAAATAGCAATGATGGCAGTGGTTGAGCCAGTGAGAGTGAGTGATCTTATAGAAGTGAAAAAGTTGGATCCAGCACTCAGGGAGGTGTTAAACAAACTAGAAAAGGAGGAGACTGTTGAGAGACCCTGTGGAAGAGCTGAAATGGGAATTAAAGAAGGGATGTTATTTAAAAATGACAAGTGGGTGGTGCCTACAACCCAGAGGGAAGATTTTCTCTGATTAGTACATGGAGGGACCAGGAGCAGGACATCCTAGTGCAGAGGGAACATGGAAAAGAGTGAATGTGGTGGGATCGTGGCCTCATCAGACAGAGGATGTGGAGGATTTTTTCATAATTGTTGATTTGTGTGGCCAATAATCCAGACCTACAGAGGAGAAAGGCACCTTTGGGGCACACCCAAAGATTAGAAGGACCTTGGCAGTGTGCATATAGATTTTATAGAATCTCTTCCAACTTCCAGCAGTGGGAATAAATACTGTTTATTCTGGTTGATAACTTCACCAAATGGGTTGAGGCAGTTCCATGTAACGCAGCTACCCACTGAAGTATCTCGAAAATCCTGGTGAAGGAGATATTCTCCAGAAGGTGACTACCACGGATCATGGGATCAGATCAGGAAAGACACTTTACTGGAAAGGGAATGCCAGTGACTTTGAAACTGCTGGATATTGAAGGGAAATAGCACATAAATCATAATCCACAGTCCTCAGTAATTGTAGAGCACATGAATAAAACCCAATCGGCCCGTCATTTCTGTGAACACCTGGAAAGCATAAATGGGATTGGACAAAGTCAGCATGGGTTTACGGAAGGGAGATCATGCTTATCAAATCTACTGGAGTTTTTTGAGGCTGTAACTAGTAGAATAGATAAGGATGATAAGGATAATAGATAATAGATAACCAGTGGATGTGGTGTATTTGGATTTTCAGAAGGCTTTTGATAAGGTCCCACGTAAGAGGTTCGTGGGCAAAATTAAAGCACATGGGATTGGGGGTAATATATTGGCATGGAATGAGAATTGGTTTACAGACAGGAAACAGAGAATAGGAATAAATGGGTCTTTTCCGAGTGGCAGGCAGTGACTAGTGGGGTATGGCAGGGATCAGTGCTTGGACCCCAGCTATTCACAATATATATTAATGACTTGGGTGAGGGAACTAAATGTAACATTTCCCAGTTTGCAGACGACACAAAGCTGGAGGAGGGGGGGGTGGGGGTGGGGTGCGAGTGATCTGTGAGAAGGATGCAAAGAGGCTTCAATGTGATTTGCACAAATTGGGTGAATGGGCAAATGCATGGCAGATGCAGTATAATGTGGATAAATGTGAAGTAATCCACTTTGGTTGGCATAATAGAAAGGCAGATTATCTGTATGGTGAAAGATTAGGTAAGGGGAAGGTGCAACGAGACCTGGGTGTCCTTGTGCACCAGTCACTGAAAGCAAGCATTCAGGTGCTGCAAGCAGTTAGGAAGGCAAATGGTATGTTGGCCTTCATTGCAAGAGGATTTGAGTACCGGAGTAAGGATGTCTTACTGCAGTTATACAGGGCCTTGGTGAGACCGCGTCTGGAGTATATTGTGCAGTTTTGGTCTCCTTATCTGAGGAAGATGTTCTTGCCATGGAGGGAGTTCAAAGAAGATTTACTAGGCTGATTCCTGGAATGGCAGGATTGACGGATGAGGAGAGAATGGATCGACTCGGTCTATATTCACTAGAGTTTAGAAGAATGAGAGGGGATCTCATAGAAACCTATAAAATTCTAACAGGACTAGACAGGCTAGATGCAGGGTGGATGTTCCTGATGGCTGGGGAGTCCAGAACCAGGGGTAACTGTCTCAGGATATGGAGTATGCCATTTAGAACCGAGATGAGGAGAAATTTCTTCACTCAGAGGGTGGTGAACCTGTGGAGTTCTCTACCGCAGAAGGCAATGGAGGCCAAGTCATTAAAATATATTCAAGAAGGAGAAACATATATTTCTGAATGCCAAAGGGATCAAGGGATATGGAGAGAAAGCAGGAACAGGAAACTGAATTAAACTATCAGCCATGATCTTTTTTGAATGGCGGAGCAGGCCTGAAGGGCCGAACGGCCTATTCCTGCTCCTATTTTCTATGTTTCTATGTGTTGGTTCTCAGAATGAGCAATTCAGAGTGTGCCACACTCCCGCCTTCTCCCCGTAGCCCTGAACATTCTTCCTTTTCAGACAATAATCAAAAGGCAATGGAAGCAGAGTCCTTAAATATTTTTAAGGCAGAGGGAGATAGATTCTTGATAAGGAAGAGGGAGAAAGGTTCTCAGAGGGAGGTGGGAATGTGGAGTCGTGGTTACAATCAGATCAGCCATGATCTTATTGAATAGTGCAGCAGGCTCGAGGGGCCGAGTGACCTCCTCCTGCTCCTAATTCCTATGTTCGGATGCTTGTAACTGCTTCCACCACACTCTCAGACAGTGCATTTCAGATTCTAACCACTCGCTGTGTGAAAAGGTTTTCTTCATGTCTCCATTGCTTCTTTTGCCGATTATCTTAAATCTGTGCCCTCTGGTTCTCGATCCTTCCTTCAGTGGGAGCAGTTTTTCTCTATCTACTCTCTCCAGACCCCTCATGATTTTGAATACCTCAATCAAATCCCCTCTCAGCCTTCTCT
This sequence comes from Heterodontus francisci, assembly GCF_036365525.1. Taxonomy (NCBI): domain Eukaryota; kingdom Metazoa; phylum Chordata; class Chondrichthyes; order Heterodontiformes; family Heterodontidae; genus Heterodontus; species Heterodontus francisci. The sequence goes on along the minus strand of NC_090378.1, from coordinate 118,301,927 downwards.
TCTCCGAGGAAAACAGTTCCGGCCTCTCCAATCTATCTAAATAACTGAAGTTCCTCATCCCTGGAACTATTCTTGTGAATCTTTTCTGCACCCTCTCTAATGCCTTCACATCCTTCCTTTCGTGTGGTGCTCAGAACTGGATGCAATGCTCTAGTTGACGATGAACCAGTGTTTTATACAAGTTTAACATAACTTCCTTGCTTCTGTATTCTATGTCCTTACTGATAAAACTTAGGATGATGTATGCTTTATTAACCACCCTCACAACCTGTCCTGCCACTGCAATGATTTACACACGTCTACACCCAGGTCCCTCTGTTACTGCAATAAAAACAAGAAATGCTGGAACCACCCAGCAGGTCTGGCAGCATCTGTGATAAGAGAAGCAGAGTTAACATTTCGGGTCAGTGACCCTTCTTCGGAACCGACAAATATGAGAAAAGTCACAGGTTATAATCAAGTGAGGTGGGGCTGGGGCAAGAGAGAACAAAGGAGAAGGTGTAGATTGGACAAGGCCACATAGCTGACCAAAAGGTCATGGAGCAAAGGCAAACAATATGTTAATGGTGTGTTGAAAGACAAAGCATTAGTACAGATTAGGTGTTAACGGACTGAATACTGAACAGCAGCAAGTGCAAACCTGAAATAAACAGTGGGTAAGCAAACTGAACAAACTAAGATGAAATGAAATAAATGCAAAAAAAAAAAATTGTAAAAAATGAAAAAAGAGAAAAAGAAAAAAGAACTAAAAATGAAAGTAAAATGGGGGGGCTGTCATGCTCTGAAATTATTGAACTCAATGTTCAGTCCGGCAGGCTGTAGTGTGCCTAATCGGTAGATGAGATGCTGTTCCTCGAGCTTGCGTTGATGCTGCACCCACTTTAGAATCTTACCCTTTATTTTATATTGTTTCTCCACATTCTTTCTACTGAAATAAATCACTTCACACATTTCTACATTAAATTTCATCTGCCACTTGTCTGCCCATTCCACCAACCTGTCTATGTGCTTTGGAAGTTCTACACTATCCTCCTCACAATTCACAATGCTTCCAATGTGATCACAAATGACAGAATCTGCCCACACTGACAGTGAGTGAAATACACAGCACATTCAGACAGACCCGAACCACATCCCTATCCTATTAAATGATGCACGAACTTTGTTTCTCAGTGAAATCAGTAATAATCAACATCACAGGAACCAGCTCGGAAATTATTTTCTAGAAACACAATTTAAATTCAAGTACGAATGCCTAGCAAGCTGTACAAAGAATGTTACTGTTTATAAAGCAGCAAAGCAGTGAACTGCATTAGGCCCAGGATAGTTTAACTACTTAGTAAAGGGTGCCCTCTATTGACTGTCATCACTGTCACATACACAGAATACACTGAACCATTAGTCATACTCAAGTATGGTCGACAGGAGTTGAGAATCCACCAGGGCCCTGAGCAGACATTTGCTTCCAGGTGTCTCTTGGTCTGTTGCTCTGGAATGTTGGATGTGGGAGATACACACAAGGATATAGGAAAGCATATAACAAGAAAAGGCCATTCTGCTCATCAAGCCTGCTCCTTTCACTAACAAGGTACAAATCTTCCCTGTTCTCGATTATATTCCCACTGAATCTCAGAAGAGAAGTTTCTGTGTAAATACACTTTGATTGCCAAACATAATCAAACAAAATTAGAGAATAGTAATTCATCTTCCCATTTTCACCCCTGGATTGCTCTCCTCGAGGGATCAATTTCCTCTTTGGAATATGTTAACAGACCTCATTATCTCAAACTGATATGGTTGTACAAAATGTACCATCCTGGATCAATGGTTTAATTGAAATTAATTTTCACTCCGAGAATGTGTGTGTGTTCTGTGGAAATAATTCTTCACAAATCAAATTAACAATAGCATCAAATTAATCACCTCAATTGCTCCTCGGTGAAACAAGTTGACAGTGAGTGGCAACAGGCTATTCAATCATGGGGGCATCACAGGAAACCTGATTCTGTAATAACCTGACATCCCTACATACAAACTTTCTAGTGAGTAACATGTACAGTGATTGGAAACTGACACTTTAATTTAATTCAAGTTTTTATATAAAACTCACAAACTCCTGTTAAAATGCATTTGTGAAGTTATCAAATATTGTCTTGTATTCCTCTGAGTTTAGAAAGTTGAACGGATGATTTAATTAAGGTGCTTAAAGTAATAAAAGGATTTGATAGGTTTGATGAAGAGAAGTTATTTTATCAAGTTCGGGAATCCACAACAAGGTGACATAATCCTAAAATTAGAAGATTCGAAATCAGGAAGCACTTCTTCACACAAAGGGTGGTGGAAATTGGAATTCTCTCCTCTAAAACATTGGAGATGTTGGTCAATTGACATTTTAAAGGCAGAGATTGACTGATTTTTATTAGATAAGAATAACAAGGAATATGGATCAAAGGCAGGTAAATGGAGTACAGATCAGCCATGATTGAACTGAATGATGGAACAGTCTTGAAGGGGCTGAATGGCCTACCCCTGTTCCTATATTCTACATAGCAGAGTAACAGTTACGTGCTCATTTGGAGGCTCATATCTGGGGCTTTGTTCTTTGCTGGGTTTCTGCTTCTGTGTTTACTTCCCGAGATACTAAACACAAAACACTTTTTTTTATTTTTTTATTTCCAAAATATACTTTATTCATAAAAATCTGTAAAAATTACATTGCCAAACAGTTTCCAAACAGCACGAAAAAATACAAACATTGCAAAAGAGATCAGTTTCTTTCAATAATGTCATGAGTTTCTTCCCAACCTTTCCGTTTCACAATTGTCATGTCAATTACAGTTTTACATTTACAGCAATTGAGAATATTAACGATACAGTTCGAGGGGTTTCCCATGGTTCCAGCCCCTCAGTCCAGCTTGGTGGGGGAACCTTACACTGTGGTCTTTCCCCATTGAGCCTTTGCTGCGGCTGCCCCAAGCTTTAGTGCGTCCCTCAGCACGTAGTCCTGGACCTTGGAATGTGCCAGTCTGCAACATTCGGTGGTGGACAACTCTTTGCGCTGGAAGACCAGCAGGTTTCGGGCAGACCAAAGGGCGTCTTTCACCGAATTGATAGTCCTCCAGCAGCAGTTGATGTTTGTCTCGGTGTGCGTCCCTGGGAACAGCCCGTAGAGCACAGACTCCTGTGTTACAGAGCTGCTTGGGATGAACCTTGACAAAAACCACTGCATCTCTTTCCACACCTGCTTTGCAAAGGCACATTCCAGGAGGAGGTGGGCGACCGTCTCTTCCCCACCACAGCCAACGCGGGGGCACTGTGCGGAGGGGGCGAGACTTCGGGTGTGCATGAAGGATCTGACGGGGAGGGCCCTTCTCACCACCAGCCAAGCTATGTCTTGGTGCTTGTTTGAAAGTTCTGGTGATGAGGCATTCCGCCAAATGACTTTGACGGTCTGCTCGGGGAACCATCCGACAGGATCCACCGTTTCCTTTTCCCGTAGGGCCTTGAGGACATTCCGTGCAGACCACTGCCTGATGGACCGGTGGTCAAAGGTGTTTTTCCGCAGAAACTGCTCCACGAAGGATAGGTGGTACGGCGCCGCCCAACTGCATGGTGCGTTCCGCGGCAATGTGACCAGGCCCATCCTTCGCAACACCGGGGACAGATAGAACCTCAGCACGTAGTGACACTTGGAGTTTGCGTACTGGGGATCTACACATAGCTTGATGCAGCCACACACGAAGGTGGTCATCAGGATGAGGGCCACGTTGGGTACATTTTTCCCGCCCATGTCCAGAGATTTGAACATCGTGTCCCTCCGGACCCGGTCCATTTTAGATCCCCAGACGAAGCGGAAAATGGCTCTGGTGACTGCCACGGCGCAGGAGTGGGGTATGAGCCAGACCTGCGCCACGTAGAGCAACAACGTGAGCGCCTCGCACCTGATGACCAGGTTCTTACCCACAATGGAGAGAGATCGCTGCCCCCACATGCCCAACTTTTGTCGTACCTTGGCTACTCGCTCCTCCCATGTTTTGGTGCACGCCCCGGCACTTCCGAACCATATCCCCAGCACCTTCAGGTAATCTGACCTGACGGTGAAGGGGACAAAGGATCGGTCAGCCCAGTTCCCAAAGAACATGGTCTCGCTCTTGCCGTGGTTAACTTTGGCTCCCGAGGCCAGTTCGAACTGGTCGCAGATGCTCATCAGTCTGCGCACGGACAGCGGATCCGAGCAGAAGACGGCGACGTCATCCATGTACAGGGAGGTTTTGACCTGAGTGCCTCCGCTGCCTGGGATTGTCACCCCTCTTATGCTCGCATCCTTCCTAATAGACTCAGCAAAGGGTTCAATACAGCAAACAAACAAGACCGGGGACAGAGGACAGCCCTGTCTGACTCCAGATTTGATCGGGAAACTTTCAGATTCCCAACCGTTGATTGACACTGCGCTACTGATGTTTGTGTAGAGCAGTTGGATCCAATTGCAGATTCCCTCCCCAAACCCCATTTTGGAAAGCACGTCCATCATGTAGGTGTGCGATATCCTGTCAAAAGCCTTCTCCTGGTCCAGACTGATGAGGCAGGTGTCCACCCTCCTGTCCCGTACGTAGGCGATCGTATCCCTGAGTAGCGCGAGACTATCAGAGATCTTCCTGCCGGGTACAGTACAGGTCTGATCGGGGTGAATCACCAACTCCAGAGCAGACTTGACTCGACTGGCTATGACTTTGGACAGAATCTTGTAATCAACATTAAGCAGTGAGATGGGCCGCCAATTTCTGATTTCTGCCCTCTCCCCCTTCTGCTTGTAAATGAGGGTGATGATGCCTCTTCTCATGGATTCTGCCATGCTGCCGGCCAGGAGCATACTCTCGTATACTTCCAGCAGGTCCGGGCCGACCCAGTCCCACAGGGACGAGTACAACTCGACCGGTAAGCCGTCGCTCCCGGGAGTTTTACTCGTCTCGAAAGACTCGACGGCCTTTGTCAGCTCGTCCAGAATTAGCGGCTTGTCCAGTCTCTCCCTCCTGCTGTCATCTAGGACCTCTGTGATAGATGACAGGAAGGACTGGGAGGCTCTGCTGTCTGTGGGCTTCGCGTCATACAGCCCAGCATAAAAGGATTTGCTGATCCTTAGTATGTCGGACTGCGAAGACGTTACCGAGCCATCTTCTTCCTTCAGGCTGCTGATAACAGAGCTCTCTCTGTGTACCTTTTGGAAGAAGTAACGCGAGCACGTCTCATCCTGCTCGATGGAGCGGACTCTGGACCGGAAGATGATCTTGGAGGCCTCCTTGGCAAAGAGCGAGGCTTGCTGGCTCTTCACCTCTTGGAGGTCCTCCTTGACCTCGACCCCCATTGACTGCAAACGGAGTAGATTTTGCATAATTTTCTGGAGTCGGGACAGTTCCCTCTGTCTCTCTCTCGCCTTCTGAACACCTTTGTGGATGAAGAACCTCTTGATGTTCTCCTTTATCGCTTCCCACCAGTGAACTGGAGACTCAAAGAGGGGTTTCACGGTCCTCCAACCTTTGTAATCCCTTTTGAGTTCCTCAACGTTCTCTGGGGTCAGCAGTGTCGCATTGAGCTTCCACGTCCCTCTGCCAACCCGCTGGTCGTCCTGTAAGTGACAGTCGGCCAGTAAGAGGCAGTGGTCGGAGAAGAACACCGGCTTGACGTCGGTGGATCCGACCGTGACAGCACGGGACACAAACAGGAAGTCAATCCTGGAACGGGCAGACCCGTCCGATCTTGACCATGTGTATCTGCGCTGCGCTCCGTCTGCAGGTTTGCTGAAGACGTCGTGCAGTTTGGCATCCTTAACTGTTTCTATTAGGAATCTGGACGTAGCGTCCAGTTTGCTGTCGTCACTGCCGGATCGTCCAGCCGCATCGATGATGCAGTTGAAGTCACACAAAACACAACTTCACAAATTGAAGCAGAAGCAGCATCTTCAGCTACAGATGAAAGTTGATTTTCGCTGCCAGTTCAAAGTGCAGCACATTAGGGTCATTACAGCCGTAACCTTGGACCGACTTCCAATTTCCACCAGCTGCTCCTGAGGAGTATCGATAAGAGGGAGACGGACAAGTCCCCACCCTCCCCCACTCTCCTCCACATGTGGGTGGTGGGGAATAGGTGCTTAACCGTGGTTGCAGCAGGGGGGCTAAATTTTGCTCAGGGTGGGAATACGACATTATTCCCGACTGTCCAAATCTGCTCCCTTTCCCAGACCATGGTGCCATTGACAGGAAACACTGGGTCACTAAACACTGGGCGGACACATACAGCAATTTTACAGAATAAACATTGGGTCACACTCACATTCACCTGTGTCTAAAGAATATTCTTGGTCTGATGTTGGATATTGAATCATCAGGTAACAGAAATATGTCCTTGGTATTTATTCTGGAAAAAGTAAATCCCAACAATTACTTCCAATTAAATTATGACAAGAGCTGGAGGCCACACATTCAAACTAGTAAAAGGCAGCTTCAGGACTAATATCAAGGAGTCTTTCTTCATATCAGAGTGACTAATCATGGAATGGATTCCCAGATAAAGTAATGGAAATGAAAGTCATGGAAGAACCAGCTGGATGCTGCATTGGGGAGACTTTAGGGTCATCATCAATGAGGGAGCTAAGGTGGGCCGAATGGCCTTCCTCTTCCATTAATATCTTGTAATATATAGAGGAAAGGGGCAATGTCTGTCATCGTAAATGAAAGAACTGGATATTCAGGATTAGTGACTTGTTGAAACTGAAGTGTTCACACTCTTTGTTTCAGAGACAGGATCAGTGACACCTACAATGAGATTTTTCTCAGCAATTTACCGAGACCTCAATATGCTGAGGAAATCTGTCCGAGTGTGGCACTGGGTACAGAAATTTAAAGTGAAATATAACCATTATTTCAGAACATCAGGAAATCCTTTTAAAAGTGATTCATTATCTTCACTAAGACTGCTGTGATGAACCAGTTCTCTGAGGAAGATCTTAATGTGCGTGATGTTTCAAAACATTGGCTTCAAACGGAGACTAGAAACATGCTTTCCTGCCCTCTGTCAGAATAGCTACAGTGATAAACCTGGGCCTAGGAATTCAGGTGCACCTATTTTTGGGAATGTGAACAATGATCCCAGTACCTGAATGGTGAAGTCCACGGCACCACCAACACTGGGTCACTGGTCTCATTTCCATTGGGCTGGTGAGTTGTGGACAGCAACAGGTTTCTCTTTCTGAGGTCTGGCCTGCACTTTGGGCCACCAGACAATCCAGTAGAAATGAGGAACTCACCACAGGAGGAAAAGTGGAGGTGGAATGGCACTGTGATACTTTGAGGAATGGCTGAACGTGTGAGAGAGCGTGCACCAAGCTTTTCTGATGATGTGTTACAGGTCTTGGTGGAAGATGTGGAAAGAAGGAGAAACATCCAGTATCCACAGAGAGGCAGGAACTCCTCCAGATAGATGTTCAAGAGACAGTGTGAAGAAGTAATAGCAGAGCTCAATGTCAGGAGTGTTGCTCCAAGAACAAGGATGCAGGAAGAAGTTTAATGATCTGACACGAGTTGTCAAGGTGACTGAGTGCATCTTCAAATGGCAGATCCTTCCAACTGCATCACTAACCTCATCCATTGCTCAATTCACCAAACCCACATCACCCAGCCACCAACAGTCTCTATAAATCAGTATTCAACCCTTCAATTCATAGGATTTACCTCACCCTCACACACTTAGCATTACTGCCAACCTTGTACCAACAACTCACAGCTAGCACACAGCTATTCAACCATGACAGCCACATCAAACATATTACAGGACACTCACTCTCACACTTCTCTCTTTCTTATAGGAGAAGGTGGTTCATAATAGAGGCAACAAGAAGGAACTGGAGGCGGACAAGCAGGTCTGCAGATTTTGACCCTCACGGAGGAGACAGTGCTGGTCAATATGGGAAGGGGCATCGCTGAGGCTATGGACACTGGTGGGGCTGGAGAGATCGATGATAAGGTTGTCTGTATACCTAATCCTCCTTCTCTCATCACACAATCTCTTCAGACTCTCAAGCTGCAGACGGTGTAAACATGCACTTCTTACTTTCTCCTCTCCCCTCACCACAACCCAATCCTTGTCCATATTCATTTCAGGTACCCGAAAACTGGGAGCTTCCCAGTCAGGGAGGAAGAGGCAGAAAACAAGGAAGATAAAGAGACACCGTCACTCAATCTTACACTTACAGCCACCAGTATTTTAGAGGCTAAGATAGAGGAGGGATCCAGATAGACTGATTTATAGTTAGAGTTTCTGCCAGGTTAACAGTGTCTTAAAGGGACACGGTCTCTTTAATTACTCTTACTATTAATCATTTCAGCACTGAAATGTTTCTGCCTCCACCACCCTTTCAGGCAGTGAGTTCCAGATCCCCACCACCCTCTGGGTGAAAAAATTACTCCTCAACTCACCTCTAATCCTTCCACCAATTACTTTAAGTCTATGCCTCCTGGTTATTGACCTCTCTGCTGAGGGAAATAGGTCCTTCCTATTCACTCTATCTTGGCCCCTCATAATTTTATACACCTCAATTAAACCTCCCCTCAGCCTCCTCTGTTTCAAAGATTATAACCCCAGCCAATCCAATCTTTCCTCATAGCTGAAATTCTCCATTCCTGGTAACATCCTTGTAAATCTCCTCTGTACCCTCTCTTGTGTGATCACATTCTTCCTGTAATGTGGTGACCAGAACTGTACACAGTATTCTAGCTGTGGTCTAACGATCCACTGATTTAAGGTGATTGGTGGAAGGATTAGAGAGGACATGAGGAAACACATTTTCACCCAGAGGGTGGTGGGTATCTGGAATTCACTGCCTGGATCGGTGGTGAAGGCAGAAACCCTCAACTCATTGAAAAGGTACCTGGACCTGCACCTAAAGTGCTGTAACCTGCCAGGCTATGGACCAGGTGCCGGAAGGTGGGATTAGAATGGGCAGCTTGTTTGTTCAGCCAGCGCAGCCACGATGGGCTGAATGGCCTCTTTCTGTGCCGTAACCTTTCTCTGGTTCTAACTAGTGTTTTATACAGTTCCAGAATAACCGCTTTGCTCTTATAGTCTAGGCTCAGCTAATAATGGAAAGTATTCCATATGCCTTTTTGACCACCTTTTCTACCTGTCCTGCTACTTTCAGAGAGCTGTACAGATAAACTCCAAGTTCCCTCTATTCCTCTACACTTCTCAGAATCCTCCATTTATTGTATATTCATTTCCCTGGTTTGTCCTGCCCAAATTCATTCCCTCTCACTTCTCTGGATTAAGTTCCATTTGCCATTTTTCTGCTCACCTGACCAGTCCATTGATATCTTCCTGCAGTTTACAGCTTTCTTCCTCACTATCCACCACACGGACAATCTTTGCATCATCTGCAATCTTTTTAATCATGCCCCGACATTGAAGTTTAAATCACTGATATATACACAAATAGTGAGGGACCCAGTACTGAGACCTGTGGAACCCACTGGAAAGAAACTTCCAGTCACTAAAACACCTGCCAACCAGAATCCTTTGCTTCCTGTCACTGATCCAATTTCCCACTTTCCCTTGGATCCCATGGGCTTTTAATTTTCTGAACAGTCTGCCATGTGGAACCTTATCAAAAGCCTTGCTAAACTCCATGTAGACTGCATCAAACATGCTGCCCTCATTGACGCTCCTTGTAACCTTCTCAAAAAATTCAATCAACTTAATCAGACATGACCTTCCCTTAACAAATCCAAGATCACTGTCCTGGATCAATCTGTGCCTCTCTAAATGATGATTTATATGGTCTATCAGAATGTTTCCAATAATTTTCCCACCACTGCAGTTAGGCAGACTGGCCTGTAATTGCTCGGGTTTTCCCTTCCTTGTGCTGTGCTAGATATTATTTGCTCTTTGACAGGATGTAGAATAGATTTGTTAAAATGTTACCTTGATTTCACTAAGTAGTGAGAATCGATGCAAGGTTAAGGGGTATAAAAGTACTACTCACTTTCGGTGAGGTGATGACAACACATTAAGGTCACTAAAGACTGTTGTAATTTTGTGAAATTGTTGTAATTCTGTAATTCAGTTGAAATCCCCCACTATTACTGTTTAATTGTTTTTGCAGTTCTGAAATTTATCTACATATTTGCTCTTCTCTCCCCTTCTAACAGTTTCAGGGTCTATAGCACACTCCCAGTAGTGTGATTGCCCCTGTTTTGTTCTTCAGTTCAACCCATATGGCAACATTTGTTTATCCTTCTACCATATCTTCTCTCCTCACAGCTATAATTGTTTCTTTAATCAATATTGCAACTCACCCCCTCCTGAGATATCCCCATCTCTGTCTCGTCTGAAAACCCTGTAACTAGGAATGTTGAGCTGCCATTCCTGCCCTTCTTTCAGCCATGTCTCAGTAATAGCTAAAATATCATACTGCCATGTGTCAATCTGTGCTCTCAGCTCATCAGCCTTATTTCCTCAACTTGGATTATTTAGCTCTGTCAAACTCCCTTGTTTATTTTCTAACCTTCGTTTTCTCTGCCTTCCAAACACGCTGACTAATTTACTGCCTTCCATTTCCAACTTTTCTTCTCTCTCTTCTGAATCTACTCTCAGGTTCCCATCCCTGTGCTCAGCTAGTTTAAACTCTCCCCAACAGCACGAGTAAAACTCACTGCGAGGATATTGGTCCCGGCCCTGTTGATTTGCAAACAGTCCGTCTTGTCCAGGTCCCACCTCCTCCAGAAGCAGTCCCAAAGCCTCAGGAATCTAAAGCCCTCCCTCCTGCATAATCTCTCCAGCTCTATGTATTCATCAGCTCTATCTTCCTATTTCTGTACTCACTAACACGTGGCACTGGGAGTAATCTGGAGATTAATACTTTTGAGGTTCTGCTTTTCAATCTCCCTCCTAGCTGCCTAAATTCTGCCTCAGGACCTCATCCCTCCTTCTGCCTCTGTCATTGGTGCCAATATGGACCACGACCTCTGGCTGTTCACTCTCCCCTGTCAGAATGTCCTGCTGACGCTCAGTGATATCCTTGTCCCTGGCACCAGGGAGGCAACATACCATCATGGAGACACCTCTGTAGTCACAGAAGCACCTGTCTATTCTCCTCACTATCGAAGTCCCTCCCACTATTGTTCTTCCACTCTTCTTCCTCCCTCCCTGTACAGCTGAGACACCCATGGTGCTGTGGACTTGGCTCTGCCTGCACTCCCCAGTGGAACCATTACTCTGACCAGTATTCAGAACTGAATACCAGTTAGAGATTGAGACGCACTCATGGGATCACTGTCCTGCATGCCTGGTCCTCCTTGTTCTTCTGGCCCTCACCCATTCCCCCTCTGCCAGCACATTTTTAAACTGCAGGGTGACCACCTCCAGAAAGCTCTCAGCCTCGTGGATGCTGCATAGTGACTCCAGTCAGTGCTCAAACTCCGAAACCCAGAGCTCGAGCTGCTGTAACCGGTGACACTTCCTGTACATGTGGTCATCCAGGTCATGAGAAGTGTCCAGGATTTCCCACATGACACAGGATGTGTATTCCACGGGGCTGAGGTTCCCTGCCATGTTTTACTTTCTAGACTATTATCTAGAAACACTTAGAGCTGATCACCAGGTCTCGCTGTCTCCCGCTCCATCACTCTACTGCTCCGTGTTTTGTCAAAGATCAGAATAGAATCTCTTCAGTCATTGCACTGAATTCCCTCAATCCCCAATTCTCCGAGTTAGGTATCTGTTGAAGCAGTACTCCATCAAGCTGCACTTGGTGCTGGGCTGCTGGGTGAGCCTGCAAGCCCCTTTGAGCACTGGCATCCACAGCCATGATGGCAGCAGTCTGAGCCTGTGTGGCAGCAAGCTCAGATTACAATACCACAGTCTGAGCTTCCACTGCAGCACTCAGATATTGGGGTGGCCTCTACTTGTACTGCAATTCACTCATCCATGTCTCTGATAGTCTGGAAATGTTAATCTGCTCACTTGTGTTTATATTAATCAAATCATCAGAGGAATTTGTAACAGCAATATAATCATGGAGCTTCAGAGGGCAATATAACCATTGAAACAGGATGATTTGAAGGGATAGAGAGGAATAAAGAGCCTTTGCTGGCTCCATGTGGTTATTCTGATATCACTTTTATGTATCTTTGATGTGCTCTGATTCAGTGGCAGTATGAATGGAATGTAGATGTAGATAAAGTAGAATTAGGATAAGACTTGTGAGTTAAACACTGCATGTTGTATTCATACTGGATTGTGAAGTGTGATGTTCCTGAGTACACAGACTGGATTGTGAAGTGTGATCTACCTGAGTACACAGACAGGACTGTGAAGCGTGATGTTCCTGAGTACACAGACTGGATTGTGAGGTGTGATGTACCTGAGTACACAGACTGGATTGTGAAGTGTGATGTTCCTGAGTACACAGACTGGATTGTGAAGTGTGATGTACCTGAGTACACAGACTGGATTGTGAAGTGTGATGTCACTGAGTACACAGAATGGATTGTGAAGTGTGATGTACCTGAGTACACAGAATGGATTGTGAAGTGTGATGTACCTGAGGACACAGAATGGATTGTGAAGTGTGATGTACCTGAGTACACAGACCGGATTGTGAAGTGTGATGTACCTGAGTACACAGACTGGATTGTGAAGTGTGATCTACCTGAGTACACAGACAGGACTGTGAAGCGTGATGTTCCTGAGTACACAGACTGGATTGTGAAGTGTGATGTACCTGAGTAACCAGACTGGATTGTGAAGTGTGATGTTCCTGAGTACACAGATTGGATTGTGAAGGGTGATGTACCCGAGTACACAGACTGGATTGTGAAGTGTGATGTAACTGAGTACACAGACAGGACTGTGAAGCGTGATGTTCCTGAGTACACAGACTGGATTGTGAAGTGTGATGTACCTGAGTACACAGACTGGATTGTGAAGTGTGATGTTCCTGAGTACACAGACTGGATTGTGAAGTGTGATGTACCTGAGTACACAGACTGGATTGTGAAGTGTGATCTACCTGAGTACACAGACAGGACTGTGAAGCGTGATGTTCCTGAGTACACAGACTGGATTGTGAAGTGTGATGTACCTGAGTACACAGACTGGATTGTGAAGTGTGATCTACCTGAGTACACAGACAGGACTGTGAAGCGTGATGTTCCTGAGTACACAGACTGGATTGTGAAGTGTGATGTACCTGAGTACACAGACTGGATTGTGAAGTGTGATGTTCCTGAGTACACAGACTGGATTGTGAAGTGTGATCTACCTGAGTACACAGACAGGACTGTGAAGCGTGATGTTCCTGAGTACACAGACTGGATTGTGAAGTGTGATGTACCTGAGTACACAGACTGGATTGTGAAGTGTGATGTTCCTGAGTACACAGACTGGATTGTGAAGTGTGATGTACCTGAGTACACAGACTGGATTGTGAAGTGTGATGTCACTGAGTACACAGAATGGATTGTGAAGTGTGATGTACCTGAGGACACAGAATGGATTGTGAAGTGTGATGTACCTGAGTACACAGACCGGATTGTGAAGTGTGATGTACCTGAGTACACAGACTGGATTGTGAAGTGTGATCTACCTGAGTACACAGACAGGACTGTGAAGCGTGATGTTCCTGAGTACACAGACTGGATTGTGAAGTGTGATGTACCTGAGTAACCAGACTGGATTGTGAAGTGTGATGTTCCTGAGTACACAGATTGGATTGTGAAGGGTGATGTACCCGAGTACACAGACTGGATTGTGAAGTGTGATGTAACTGAGTACACAGACAGGACTGTGAAGCGTGATGTTCCTGAGTACACAGACTGGATTGTGAAGTGTGATGTACCTGAGTACACAGACTGGATTGTGAAGTGTGATGTTCCTGAGTACACAGACTGGATTGTGAAGTGTGATGTACCTGAGTACACAGACTGGATTGTGAAGTGTGATCTACCTGAGTACACAGACAGGACTGTGAAGCGTGATGTTCCTGAGTACACAGACTGGATTGTGAAGTGTGATGTACCTGAGTACACAGACTGGATTGTGAAGTGTGATCTACCTGAGTACACAGACAGGACTGTGAAGCGTGATGTTCCTGAGTACACAGACTGGATTGTGAAGTGTGATGTACCTGAGTACACAGACTGGATTGTGAAGTGTGATGTTCCTGAGTACACAGACTGGATTGTGAAGTGTGATCTACCTGAGTACACAGACAGGACTGTGAAGCGTGATGTTCCTGAGTACACAGACTGGATTGTGAAGTGTGATGTACCTGAGTACACAGACTGGATTGTGAAGTGTGATGTTCCTGAGTACACAGACTGGATTGTGAAGTGTGATGTACCTGAGTACACAGACTGGATTGTGAAGTGTGATGTCACTGAGTACACAGAATGGATTGTGAAGTGTGATGTACCTGAGTACACAGAATGGATTGTGAAGTGTGATGTACCTGAGGACACAGAATGGATTGTGAAGTGTGATGTACCTGAGTACACAGACCGGATTGTGAAGTGTGATGTATCGGAGTACACAGATTGGATTGTGAAGTGTGATGTACCTGAGTACACAGAATGGATTGTGAAGTGTGATGTACCTGAGGACACAGACCGGATTGTGAAGTGGGATGTATCTGAGTACACAGATTGGATTGTGAAGGGTGATGTACCCGAGTACACAGACTGGATTGTGAAGTGTGATGTACCTGAGTACACAGAATGGATTGTGAAGTGTGATGTACCTGAGTACACAGACCGGATTGTGAAGTGTGATGTATCTGAGTACACAGACTGGATTGAGAAGTGTGATGTATCTGAGTACACAGAATGGATTGTGAAGTGTGACGTATCTGAGTACACAGAATGGATTGTGAAGTGTGATGTACCTGAGTACACAGACCGGATTGTGAAGTGTGATCTACCTGAGTACACAGAATGGATTGTGAAGTGTGATGTACCTGAGTACACAGACCGGATTGTGAAGTGTGATGTACCTGAGTACACAGACTGAATTGTGAAGTGTGATGTATCTGAGGACACAGAATGGATTGTGAAGTGTGATGTATCTGAGTACACAGAATGGATTGTGAAGTGTGATGTACCTGAGTACACAGACCGGATTGTGAAGTGTGATGTACCTGAGTACACAGACTGGATTGTGAAGTGTGATGTATCTGAGTACACAGAATGGATTGTGAAGTGTGATGTATCTGAGTACACAGAATGGATTGTGAAGTGTGATGTACCTGAGTACACAGACCGGATTGTGAAGTGTGATGTACCTGAGTACACAGAATGGATTGTGAAGTGTGATGTATCTGAGTACACAGAATGGATTGTGAAGTGTGATGTACCTGAGTACACAGACCGGATTGTGAAGTGTGATGTATCTGAGTACACAGATTGGATTGTGAAGTGTGATGTACCTGTGTACACAGATTGGATTGTGAAGTGTGATGTACCTGTGTACACAGACTGGATTGTGAAGTGTGATGTATCTGAGTACACAGAATGGATTGTGAAGTGTGATGTACCTGAGTACACAGACCGGATTGTGAAGTGTGATGTACCTGAGTACACAGAATGGATTGTGAAGTGTGATGTACCTGAGTACACAGACAGGATTGTGAAGTGTGATGTACCTGAGTACACAGCCCGGATTGTGAAGAGTGATGTACCTGAGTACACAGACTGGATTGTGAAGTGTGATGTACCTGAGTACACAGACTGGATTGTGAAGTGTGATGTACCTGAGTACATAGCCCGGATTGTGAAGAGTGATGTACCTGTGTACACAGACTGGATTACGAAGTGTGATGTACCTGAGAACAAAGACTGGATTGCGAAGTGTGATGTACCTGTGTACACAGACTGGATTGCGAAGAGTGATGTAACTGAGTACACAGTCTGTTTTGTGAAGTGTTATATACCTGATTACACAGACTGGATTGTGAAGTGTGATGTACCTGAGTACAAAGACTGGATTGTGAAGGGTGATGTTCCTGAGTACACAGAATGGATTGTGAAGTGTGATGTATCTGAGTACACAGACTGGATTGTGAAGTGTGATGTACCTGAGTACACAGACTGGATTGTGAAGTGTGATGTACCTGAGTACACCGACTGGATTGTGAAGTGTGATGTATCGGAGTACACAGACTGGACTGTGAAGTGTGATATACCTGAGTACACAGACTGGATTGTGAAGTGTGATATACCTGAGTACACAGACTGGATTGTGAAGTGTGATGTACCTGAGTACACGGACTGGATTGTGAAGTGTGATGTACCTGATTACACAGAGTGGATTGTGAAGTGTGATGTACCTGAGAACACGGACTGGGTTGTGAAGTGTGATGTACCTGAGTACACAGACTGGATTGTGAAGTGTGATGTACCTGAGTACACAGACTGGATTGTGAAGTGTGATGTACCTGAGTACACAGACGGGATTGTGAAGTGTGATGTACCTGAGTACACAGACTGGATTGTGAAGTGTGATGTACCTGAGAACACGGACTGGATTGTGAAGTGTGATGTACCTGAGTACACAGAGTGGATTGTGAAGTGTGATGTACCTGAGTACACAGACTAGATTGTGAAGTGTGATGTACCTGAGTACACAGACCGGATTGTGAAGTGTGATGTACCTGAGAACACGGACTGGATTGTGAAGTGTGATGTACCTGAGTACACAGACTGGATTGTGAAGTGTCATGTACCTGAGTACACAGACTGGATTGTGAAGTGTGTTGTACCTGAGTACACAGACGGGATTGTGAAGTGTGATGTACCTGAGTACACAGACCGGATTGTGAAGTGTGATCTACCTGAGAACACGGACTGGATTGTGAAGTGTGATGTACCTGAGTACACAGAATGGATTGTGAAGTGTGATGTACCTGAGAACACAGACTGGATTGTGAAGTGTGATGTACCTGAGTATACAGACTGGATTGTGAAGTGTGATGTACCTGAGTACACAGACTGGATTGTGAAGTGTGATGTAACTGAGTACTCAGACAGAATTGTGAAGTGTGATGTACCTGAGTACACAGAGTGGATTGTGAAGTGTGATGTACCTGAGTACACAGACTGGATTGTGAAGCGTGATGTACCCGAGTACACAGACTGGATTGTGAAGTGTGATGTACCTGAGTACACAGACTGGATTGTGAAGTGTGATGTACCTGAGAACACAGCCCGGATTGTGTAGAGTGATGTACCTGAGTACACAGAATGGATTGTGAAGTGTGATGTACCTGAGTACACAGACTGGATTGTGAAGTGTGATGTACCTGAGTACAGAGCCCGGATTGTGAAGAGTGATGTACCTGTGTACACAGACTGGATTACGAAGTGTGATGTACCTGAGTACACAGACTGGATTGCGAAGTGTGATGTACCTGTGTACACAGACTGGATTGCGAAGTGTGATGTACCTGAGGACACAGTCTGGTTTGTGAAGTGTTATATACCTGAGTACACAGACTGGATTGTGAAGTGTGATGTACCTGAGTACACAGACTGGATTGTGAAGTGTGATGTTCCTGAGTACACAGACTGGATTGTGAAGTGTGATGTACTTGAGTACACAGACTGGATTGTGAAGTGTGATGTACCTGAGTACACAGACTGGATTGTGAAGTGTGATGTGCCTGAGTACACGGACTGGATTGTGAAGTGTGATGTACCTGAGTACATAGACTGGATTGTGAAGTGTGATGTCCCTGAGTACACAGACCGGATTGTGAAGTGTGATGTACCTGAGTACACAGACTGGATTGTGAAGTGTGATGTATCGGAGTACACAGACTGGATTGTGAAGTGTGATATACCTGAGTACACAGACTGGATTGTGAAGTGTGATGTGCCTGAGTACACAGACTGGATTGTGAAGTGTGATGTACCTGAGTACACAGAATGGATTGTGAAGTGTGATGTACCTGAGTACACAGACTGGATTGTGAAGTGTGATGTTCCTGAGTACACAGACTGGATTGTGAAGTGTGATGTACCTGAGTACACAGACTGGATTGTGAAGTGTGATGTACCTGAGTACACAGAATGGATTATGAAGTGTGATGTACCTGAGTACACGGACTGGATTGTGAAGTGTGATGTACCTGAGTACACAGAATGGATTGTGAAGTGTGATGTATCTGAGTACACAGACTGGATTGTGAAGTGTGATGTATCTGAGTACACAGACTGGATTGTGAAGTGTGATGTACCTGAGTACACAGACTGGATTGTGAAGTGTGATGTATCTGAGTACACAGACTGGATTGTGAAGTGTGATGTACTTGAGTACACAGCCCGGATTGTGAAGAGTGATGTACCTGAGTACACAGACTGGATTGTGAAGTGTGATGTACCTGAGTACACAGACTGGATTGTGAAGTGTGATGTACCTGAGTACATAGCCCGGATTGTGAAGAGTGATGTACCTGTGTACACAGACTGGATTACGAAGTGTGATGTACCTGAGTACACAGACTGGATTGCGAAGTGTGATGTACCTGTGTACACAGACTGGATTGCGAAGAGTGATGTAACTGAGTACACAGTCTGGTTTGTGAAGTGTTATATACCTGATTACACAGACTGGATTGTGAAGTGTGATGTACCTGAGTACAAAGACTGGATTGTGAAGGGTGATGTTCCTGAGTACACAGAATGGATTGTGAAGTGTGATGTACCTGAGTACACAGAGTGGATTGTGAAGTGTGATGTACCTGAGTACACAGACTAGATTGTGAAGTGTGATGTACCTGAGTACACAGACCGGATTGTGAAGTGTGATGTACCTGAGAACACGGACTGGATTGTGAAGTGTGATGTACCTGAGTACACAGACTGGATTGTGAAGTGTCATGTACCTGAGTACACAGACTGGATTGTGAAGTGTGTTGTACCTGAGTACACAGACGGGATTGTGAAGTGTGATGTACCTGAGTACACAGACCGGATTGTGAAGTGTGATCTACCTGAGAACACGGACTGGATTGTGAAGTGTGATGTACCTGAGTACACAGAATGGATTGTGAAGTGTGATGTACCTGAGAACACAGACTGGATTGTGAAGTGTGATGTACCTGAGTATACAGACTGGATTGTGAAGTGTGATGTACCTGAGTACACAGACTGGATTGTGAAGTGTGATGTAACTGAGTACTCAGACAGAATTGTGAAGTGTGATGTACCTGAGTACACAGAGTGGATTGTGAAGTGTGATGTACCTGAGTACACAGACTGGATTGTGAAGCGTGATGTACCCGAGTACACAGACTGGATTGTGAAGTGTGATGTACCTGAGTACACAGACTGGATTGTGAAGTGTGATGTACCTGAGAACACAGCCCGGATTGTGTAGAGTGATGTACCTGAGTACACAGAATGGATTGTGAAGTGTGATGTACCTGAGTACACAGACTGGATTGTGAAGTGTGATGTACCTGAGTACAGAGCCCGGATTGTGAAGAGTGATGTACCTGTGTACACAGACTGGATTACGAAGTGTGATGTACCTGAGTACACAGACTGGATTGCGAAGTGTGATGTACCTGTGTACACAGACTGGATTGCGAAGTGTGATGTACCTGAGGACACAGTCTGGTTTGTGAAGTGTTATATACCTGAGTACACAGACTGGATTGTGAAGTGTGATGTACCTGAGTACACAGACTGGATTGTGAAGTGTGATGTTCCTGAGTACACAGACTGGATTGTGAAGTGTGATGTACTTGAGTACACAGACTGGATTGTGAAGTGTGATGTACCTGAGTACACAGACTGGATTGTGAAGTGTGATGTGCCTGAGTACACGGACTGGATTGTGAAGTGTGATGTACCTGAGTACATAGACTGGATTGTGAAGTGTGATGTCCCTGAGTACACAGACCGGATTGTGAAGTGTGATGTACCTGAGTACACAGACTGGATTGTGAAGTGTGATGTATCGGAGTACACAGACTGGATTGTGAAGTGTGATATACCTGAGTACACAGACTGGATTGTGAAGTGTGATGTGCCTGAGTACACAGACTGGATTGTGAAGTGTGATGTACCTGAGTACACAGAATGGATTGTGAAGTGTGATGTACCTGAGTACACAGACTGGATTGTGAAGTGTGATGTTCCTGAGTACACAGACTGGATTGTGAAGTGTGATGTACCTGAGTACACAGACTGGATTGTGAAGTGTGATGTACCTGAGTACACAGAATGGATTATGAAGTGTGATGTACCTGAGTACACGGACTGGATTGTGAAGTGTGATGTACCTGAGTACACAGAATGGATTGTGAAGTGTGATGTATCTGAGTACACAGACTGGATTGTGAAGTGTGATGTATCTGAGTACACAGACTGGATTGTGAAGTGTGATGTACCTGAGTACACAGACTGGATTGTGAAGTGTGATGTATCTGAGTACACAGACTGGATTGTGAAGTGTGATGTACTTGAGTACACAGCCCGGATTGTGAAGAGTGATGTACCTGAGTACACAGACTGGATTGTGAAGTGTGATGTACCTGAGTACACAGACTGGATTGTGAAGTGTGATGTACCTGAGTACATAGCCCGGATTGTGAAGAGTGATGTACCTGTGTACACAGACTGGATTACGAAGTGTGATGTACCTGAGTACACAGACTGGATTGCGAAGTGTGATGTACCTGTGTACACAGACTGGATTGCGAAGAGTGATGTAACTGAGTACACAGTCTGGTTTGTGAAGTGTTATATACCTGATTACACAGACTGGATTGTGAAGTGTGATGTACCTGAGTACAAAGACTGGATTGTGAAGGGTGATGTTCCTGAGTACACAGAATGGATTGTGAAGTGTGATGTACCTGAGTACACAGAGTGGATTGTGAAGTGTGATGTACCTGAGTACACAGACTAGATTGTGAAGTGTGATGTACCTGAGTACACAGACCGGATTGTGAAGTGTGATGTACCTGAGAACACGGACTGGATTGTGAAGTGTGATGTACCTGAGTACACAGACTGGATTGTGAAGTGTCATGTACCTGAGTACACAGACTGGATTGTGAAGTGTGTTGTACCTGAGTACACAGACGGGATTGTGAAGTGTGATGTACCTGAGTACACAGACCGGATTGTGAAGTGTGATCTACCTGAGAACACGGACTGGATTGTGAAGTGTGATGTACCTGAGTACACAGAATGGATTGTGAAGTGTGATGTACCTGAGAACACAGACTGGATTGTGAAGTGTGATGTACCTGAGTATACAGACTGGATTGTGAAGTGTGATGTACCTGAGTACACAGACTGGATTGTGAAGTGTGATGTAACTGAGTACTCAGACAGAATTGTGAAGTGTGATGTACCTGAGTACACAGAGTGGATTGTGAAGTGTGATGTACCTGAGTACACAGACTGGATTGTGAAGCGTGATGTACCCGAGTACACAGACTGGATTGTGAAGTGTGATGTACCTGAGTACACAGACTGGATTGTGAAGTGTGATGTACCTGAGAACACAGCCCGGATTGTGTAGAGTGATGTACCTGAGTACACAGAATGGATTGTGAAGTGTGATGTACCTGAGTACACAGACTGGATTGTGAAGTGTGATGTACCTGAGTACAGAGCCCGGATTGTGAAGAGTGATGTACCTGTGTACACAGACTGGATTACGAAGTGTGATGTACCTGAGTCCACAGACTGGATTGCGAAGTGTGATGTACCTGTGTACACAGACTGGATTGCGAAGTGTGATGTACCTGAGGACACAGTCTGGTTTGTGAAGTGTTATATACCTGAGTACACAGACTGGATTGTGAAGTGTGATGTACCTGAGTACACAGACTGGATTGTGAAGTGTGATGTTCCTGAGTACACAGACTGGATTGTGAAGTGTGATGTACTTGAGTACACAGACTGGATTGTGAAGTGTGATGTACCTGAGTACACAGACTGGATTGTGAAGTGTGATGTGCCTGAGTACACGGACTGGATTGTGAAGTGTGATGTACCTGAGTACACAGAATGGATTGTGAAGTGTGATGTCCCTGAGTACACAGACCGGATTGTGAAGTGTGATGTACCTGAGTACACAGACTGGATTGTGAAGTGTGATGTATCGGAGTACACAGACTGGATTGTGAAGTGTGATATACCTGAGTACACAGACTGGATTGTGAAGTGTGATGTGCCTGAGTACACAGACTGGATTGTGAAGTGTGATGTACCTGAGTACACAGAATGGATTGTGAAGTGTGATGTACCTGAGTACACAGAATGGATTATGAAGTGTGATGTACCTGAGTACACGGACTGGATTGTGAAGTGTGATGTACCTGAGTACACAGAATGGATTGTGAAGTGTGATGTATCTGAGTACACAGACTGGATTGTGAAGTGTGATGTATCTGAGTACACAGACTGGATTGTGAAGTGTGATGTACCTGAGTACACAGACTGGATTGTGAAGTGTGATGTATCTGAGTACACAGACTGGATTGTGAAGTGTGATGTACTTGAGTACACAGCCCGGATTGTGAAGTGTGATGTACCTGAGTACACAGAATGGATTATGAAGTGTGATGTACCTGAGTACACGGACTGGATTGTGAAGTGTGATGTACCTGAGTACACAGAATGGATTGTGAAGTGTCATGTACCTGAGTACACAGACTGGATTGTGAAGTGTGTTGTACCTGAGTACACAGACGGGATTGTGAAGTGTGATGTACCTGAGTACACAGACCGGATTGTGAAGTGTGA
Source organism: Heterodontus francisci (assembly GCF_036365525.1). Lineage (NCBI taxonomy): Eukaryota > Metazoa > Chordata > Chondrichthyes > Heterodontiformes > Heterodontidae > Heterodontus > Heterodontus francisci. The sequence goes on along the minus strand of NC_090378.1, from coordinate 118,279,119 downwards.
TCTACCTGAGAACACGGACTGGATTGTGAAGTGTGATGTACCTGAGTACACAGAATGGATTGTGAAGTGTGATGTACCTGAGAACACAGACTGGATTGTGAAGTGTGATGTACCTGAGTATACAGACTGGATTGTGAAGTGTGATGTACCTGAGTACACAGACTGGATTGTGAAGTGTGATGTAACTGAGTACTCAGACAGAATTGTGAAGTGTGATGTACCTGAGTACACAGAGTGGATTGTGAAGTGTGATGTACCTGAGTACACAGACTGGATTGTGAAGCGTGATGTACCCGAGTACACAGACTGGATTGTGAAGTGTGATGTACCTGAGTACACAGACTGGATTGTGAAGTGTGATGTACCTGAGAACACAGCCCGGATTGTGTAGAGTGATGTACCTGAGTACACAGAATGGATTGTGAAGTGTGATGAACCTGAGTACACAGACTGGATTGTGAAGTGTGATGTACCTGAGTACAGAGCCCGGATTGTGAAGAGTGATGTACCTGTGTACACAGACTGGATTACGAAGTGTGATGTACCTGAGTACACAGACTGGATTGCGAAGTGTGATGTACCTGTGTACACAGACTGGATTGCGAAGTGTGATGTACCTGAGGACACAGTCTGGTTTGTGAAGTGTTATATACCTGAGTACACAGACTGGATTGTGAAGTGTGATGTACCTGAGTACACAGACTGGATTGTGAAGTGTGATGTTCCTGAGTACACAGACTGGATTGTGAAGTGTGATGTACTTGAGTACACAGACTGGATTGTGAAGTGTGATGTACCTGAGTACACAGACTGGATTGTGAAGTGTGATGTGCCTGAGTACACGGACTGGATTGTGAAGTGTGATGTTCCTGAGTACACGGACTGGATTGTGAAGTGTGATGTACCAGAGTACACAGAATGGATTGTGAAGTGTGATGTATCTGAGTACACAGACTGGATTGTGAAGTGTGATGTACCTGAGTACACAGACTGGATTGTGAAGTGTGATGTTCCTGAGTACACAGACTGGATTGTGAAGTGTGATGTACCTGAGTACACAGACTGGATTGTGAAGTGTGATGTACCTGAGTACACAGAATGGATTATGAAGTGTGATGTACCTGAGTACACGGACTGGATTGTGAAGTGTGATGTACCTGAGTACACAGAATGGATTGTGAAGTGTGATGTATCTGAGTACACAGACTGGATTGTGAAGTGTGATGTATCTGAGTACACAGACTGGATTGTGAAGTGTGATGTACCTGAGTACACAGACTGGATTGTGAAGTGTGATGTATCTGAGTACACAGACTGGATTGTGAAGTGTGATGTACTTGAGTACACAGCCCGGATTGTGAAGAGTGATGTACCTGAGTACACGGACTGGATTGTGAAGTGTGATGTACCTGAGTACACAGACTGGATTGTGAAGTGTGATGTACCTGAGTACATAGCCCGGATTGTGAAGAGTGATGTACCTGTGTACACAGACTGGATTACGAAGTGTGATGTACCTGAGTACACAGACTGGATTGCGAAGTGTGATGTACCTGTGTACACAGACTGGATTGCGAAGTGTGATGTACCTGAGGACACAGTCTGGTTTGTGAAGTGTTATATACCTGAGTACACAGACTGGATTGTGAAGTGTGATGTACCTGAGTACACAGACTGGATTGTGAAGTGTGATGTACCTGAGTACACAGACTGGATTGTGAAGTGTGATGTGCCTGAGTACACGGACTGGATTGTGAAGTGTGATGTACCTGAGTACACAGAATGGATTGTGAAGTGTGATGTCCCTGAGTACACAGACCGGATTGTGAAGTGTGATGTACCTGAGTACACAGACTGGATTGTGAAGTGTGATGTATCGGAGTACACAGACTGGATTGTGAAGTGTGATATACCTGAGTACACAGACTGGATTGTGAAGTGTGATGTGCCTGAGTACACAGACTGGATTGTGAAGTGTGATGTACCTGAGTACACAGAATGGATTGTGAAGTGTGATGTACCTGAGTACACAGACTGGATTGTGAAGTGTGATGTTCCTGAGTATACAGACTGGATTGTGAAGTGTGATGTACCTGAGTACACAGACTGGATTGTGAAGTGTGATGTACCTGAGTACACAGAATGGATTATGAAGTGTGATGTACCTGAGTACACGGACTGGATTGTGAAGTGTGATGTACCAGAGTACACAGAATGGATTGTGAAGTGTGATGTATCTGAGTACACAGACTGGATTGTGAAGTGTGATGTATCTCAGTACACAGACTGGATTGTGAAGTGTGATGTACCTGAGTACACAGACTGGATTGTGAAGTGTGATGTATCTGAGTACACAGACTGGATTGTGAAGTGTGATGTACTTGAGTACACAGCCCGGATTGTGAAGAGTGATGTACCTGAGTACACAGACTGGATTGTGAAGTGTGATGTACCTGAGTACACAGACTGGATTGTGAAGTGTGATGTACCTGAGTACATAGCCCGGATTGTGAAGAGTGATGTACCTGTGTACACAGACTGGATTACGAAGTGTGATGTACCTGAGTACACAGACTGGATTGCGAAGTGTGATGTACCTGTGTACACAGACTGGATTGCGAAGAGTGATGTAACTGAGTACACAGACTGGATTGTGAAGTGTGATGTACCTGAGTACAAAGACTGGATTGTGAAGGGTGATGTTCCTGAGTACACAGAATGGATTGTGAAGTGTGATGTATCTGAGTACACAGACTGGATTGTGAAGTGTGATGTACCTGAGTACACAGACTGGATTGTGAAGTGTGATGTACCTGAGTACACGGACTGGATTGTGAAGTGTGATGTATCGAAGTACACCGACTGGACTGTGAAGTGTGATATACCTGAGTACACAGACTGGATTGTGAAGTGTGATATACCTGAGTACACAGACTGGATTGTGAAGTGTGATGTACCTGAGTACACGGACTGGATTGTGAAGTGTGATGTACCTGATTACACAGAGTGGATTGTGAAGTGTGATGTACCTGAGAACACGGACTGGGTTGTGAAGTGTGATGTACCTGAGTACACAGACTGGATTGTGAAGTGTGATGTACCTGAGTACACAGACTGGATTGTGAAGTGTGATGTACCTGAGTACACAGACGGGATTGTGAAGTGTGATGTACCTGAGTACACAGACCGGATTGTGAAGTGTGATGTACCTGAGAACACGGACTGGATTGTGAAGTGTGATGTACCTGAGTACACAGAGTGGATTGTGAAGTGTGATGTACCTGAGTACACAGACTGGATTGTGAAGTTTGATGTACCTGAGTACACAGACCGGATTGTGAAGTGTGATGTGCCTGAGAACACGGACTGGATTGTGAAGTGTGATGTACCTGAGTACACAGACTGGATTGTGAAGTGTCATGTACCTGAGAACACGGACTGGATTGTGAAGTGTGATGTACCTGAGTACACAGACTGGATTGTGAAGTGTCATGTACCTGAGTACACAGACTGGATTGTGAAGTGTGTTGTACCTGAGTGCACAGACGGGATTGTGAAGTGTGATGTACCTGAGTACACAGACCGGATTGTGAAGTGTGATCTACCTGAGAACACGGACTGGATTGTGAAGTGTGATGTACCTGAATACACAGAATGGATTGTGAAGTCTGATGTACCTGAGTACACAGACTGGATTGTGAAGTGTGATGTACCTGAGTATACAGACTGGATTGTGAAGTGTGATGTACCTGAGTACACAGACTGGATTGTGAAGTGTGATGTAACTGAGTACTCAGACAGAATTGTGAAGTGTGATGTACCTGAGTACACAGAGTGGATTGTGAAGTGTGATGTACCTGAGTACACAGACTGGATTGTGAAGCGTGATGTACCCGAGTACACAGACTGGATTGTGAAGTGTGATGTACCTGAGTGCACAGACTGGATTGTGAAGTGTGATGTACCTGAAAACACAGCCCGGATTGTGTAGAGTGATGTACCTGAGTACACAGAATGGATTGTGAAGTGTGATGTACCTGAGTACACAGACTGGATTGTGAAGTGTGATGTACCTGAGTACAGAGCACGGATTGTGAAGAGTGATGTACCTGTGTACACAGACTGGATTACGAAGTGTGATGTACCTGAGTACACAGACTGGATTACGAAGTGTGATGTACCTGTGTACACAGACTGGATTGCGAAGTGTGATGTACCTGAGGACACAGTCTGGTTTGTGAAGTGTTATATACCTGAGTACACAGACTGGATTGTGAAGTGTGATGTACCTGAGTACACAGACTGGATTGTGAAGTGTGATGTTCCTGAGTACACAGACTGGATTGTGAAGTGTGATGTACTTGAGTACACAGACTGGATTGTGAAGTGTGATGTACCTGAGTACACAGACTGGATTGTGAAGTGTGATGTACCTGAGTACACAGACTGGATTGTGAAGTGTGATGTACCTGAGTACACAGAATGGATTGTGAAGTGTGATGTCCCTGAGTACACAGACCGGATTGTGAAGTGTGATGTACCTGAGTACACAGACTGGATTGTGAAGTGTGATGTATCGGAGTACACAGACTGGATTGTGAAGTGTGATATACCTGAGTACACAGACTGGATTGTGAAGTGTGATGTGCCTGAGTACACAGACTGGATTGTGAAGTGTGATGTACCTGAGTACACAGAATGGATTGTGAAGTGTGATGTACCTGAGTACACAGACTGGATTGTGAAGTGTGATGTTCCTGAGTACACAGACTGGATTGTGAAGTGTGATGTACCTGAGTACACAGACTGGATTGTGAAGTGTGATGTACCTGAGTACACAGAATGGATTATGAAGTGTGATGTACCTGAGTACACGGACTGGATTGTGAAGTGTGATGTACCTGAGTACACAGAATGGATTGTGAAGTGTGATGTACCTGAGTACACAGACTGGATTGTGAAGTGTGATGTATCTGAGTACACAGACTGGATTGTGAAGTGTGATGTACCTGAGTACACAGACTGGATTGTGAAGTGTGATGTATCTGAGTACACAGACTGGATTGTGAAGTGTGATGTACCTGAGTACACAGAATGGATTGTGAAGTGTGATGTACCTGTGTACACAGACCGGATTGTGAAGTGTGATGTATCTGAGTACACAGAATGGATTGTGAAGTGTGATGTACCTGAGTATAGAGACTGGATTGTGAAGTGTGATGTACCTGAGTACACAGACTGGATTGTGAAGTGTGATGTACCTGAGTACACAGACCGGATTGTGAAGTGTGATGTACCTGAGTACACAGAATGGATTGTGAAGTGTGATGTACCTGAGTACACAGACTGGATTGTGAAGTGTGATGTTCCTGAGTACACAGAATGGATTGTGAAGTGTGATGCACCTGAGTACACAGACCGGATTGTGAAGTGTGATGTACCTGAGTACACAGACTGGATTGTGAAGTGTGATGTATCGGAGTACACAGACTGGATTGTGAAGTGTGATATACCTGAGTACACAGACTGGATTGTGAAGTGTGATGTGCCTGAGTACACAGACTGGATTGTGAAGTGTGATGTACCTGAGTACACAGAATGGATTGTGAAGTGTGATGTACCTGAGTACACAGACTGGATTGTGAAGTGTGATGTTCCTGAGTACACAGACTGGATTGTGAAGTGTGATGTACCTGAGTACACAGACTGGATTGTGAAGTGTGATGTACCTGAGTACACAGAATGGATTATGAAGTGTGATGTACCTGAGTACACGGACTGGATTGTGAAGTGTGATGTACCTGAGTACACAGAATGGATTGTGAAGTGTGATGTACCTGAGTACACAGACTGGATTGTGAAGTGTGATGTATCTGAGTACACAGACTGGATTGTGAAGTGTGATGTACCTGAGTACACAGACTGGATTGTGAAGTGTGATGTATCTGAGTACACAGACTGGATTGTGAAGTGTGATGTACCTGAGTACACAGAATGGATTGTGAAGTGTGATGTACCTGTGTACACAGACCGGATTGTGAAGTGTGATGTATCTGAGTACACAGAATGGATTGTGAAGTGTGATGTACCTGAGTATAGAGACTGGATTGTGAAGTGTGATGTACCTGAGTACACAGACTGGATTGTGAAGTGTGATGTACCTGAGTACACAGACCGGATTGTGAAGTGTGATGTACCTGAGTACACAGAATGGATTGTGAAGTGTGATGTACCTGAGTACACAGACTGGATTGTGAAGTGTGATGTTCCTGAGTACACAGAATGGATTGTGAAGTGTGATGCACCTGAGTACACAGACCGGATTGTGAAGTGTGATGTACCTGAGTACACAGACTGGATTGTGAAGTGTGATGTATCGGAGTACACAGACTGGATTGTGAAGTGTGATATACCTGAGTACACAGACTGGATTGTGAAGTGTGATGTACCTGAGAACACGGACTGGATTGTGAAGTGTGATGTACCTGAGTACACAGAGTGGATTGTGAAGTGTGATGTACCTGACTACACAGACTGGATTGTGAAGTGTGATGTACCTGAGTACACAGAATGGATTGTGAAGTGTGATGTACCTGAGTACAGAGACTGGATTGTGAAGTGTGATGTACCTGAGTACACAGACTGGATTGTGAAGTGTGATGCACCTGAGTACACAGACGGGATTGCGAAGTGTGATGTACCTGAGTACACAGACTGGATTGTGAAGTGTGATTTTCCTGAGTACACAGACTGGATTGTGAAGTGTGATTTTCCTGAGTACACAGACTGGATTGTGAAGTGTGATGTACCTGAATACACGGACTGGATTGCGAAGTGTGATGTACCTGAGAACACAGACTGGATTGTGAAGTGTGATGTACCTGAGTACACAGACTGGACTGTGAAGTGTGATGTACCTGAGTACACAGACCGGATTGTGACGTGTGATGTACCTGAGTACACGGACAGGATTGCGAAGTGTGATGTACCTGAGTACACAGTCTGGATTGTGAAGTGTGATGTACCTGAGCACACAGACCGGATTGTGAAGTGTGATGTATGCGAGTACACAGATTGGATTGTGAAGGGTGATGTATCTGTGTACACAGACTGGATTGTGAAGTGTGATGTTCCTGATTACACAGACTGATTGTGAAGTGTGATGTACCTGTGTACACAGACTGGATTGTGAAGTGTGATGTACCTGAGTACACAGACCGGATTGTGAAGTGTGATGTACATGAGTACACAGTCAGGTTTGTGAAGTGTTATAGACCTGAGCACACAGACTGGATTGTGAAGTGTGATGTTCCTGAGTACACAGACTGGATTGTGAAGTGTGATGTACCTGGGTACACAGACCGGATTGTGAAGTGTGATGTACATGAGTACACAGTCAGGTTTGTGAAGTGTTATATACCTGAGTACACCGACTGGATTGTGAAGTGTGATGTTCCTTAGTACACAGACTGGATTGTGAAGTGTGATGTACTTGAGTACACAGACTGGATTGTGAAGTGTGATGTACCTGAGTACACAGACTGGATTGTGAAGTGTGATGTACCTGAGTACACGGACTGGATTGTGAAGTGTGATGTACCTGAGTACACAGAATGGATTGTGAAGTGTGATGTCCCTGAGTACACAGACCGGATTGTGTAGTGTGATGTACCTGAGTACACAGACTGGATTGTGAAGTGTGATGTATCGGAGTACACAGACTGGATTGTGAAGTGTGATATACCTGAGTACACAGACTGGATTGTGAAGTGTGATGTACCTGAGTACACAGACTGGACTGTGAAGTGTGATGTACCTGAGTACACAGAATGGATTGTGAAGTGTGATGTACCTGAGTACACAGACTGGATTGTGAAGTGTGATGTTCCTGAGTACACAGACTGGATTGTGAAGTGTGATGTACCTGAGTACACAGACTGGATTGTGAAGTGTGATGTACCTGAGTACACAGAATGGATTGTGAAGTGTGATGTACCTGAGTACACGGACTGAATTGTGAAGTGTGATGTACCTTAGTACACAGAATGGATTGTGAAGTGTGATGTACCTGAGTACACAGACCGGATTGTGAAGTGTGATGTATCTGAGTACACAGACTGGATTGTGAAGTGTGATGTACCTGAGTGCACAGAATGGATTGTGAAGTGTGATGTACCTGAGTACACAGACCGGATTGTGAAGTGTGATGTATCTGAGTACACAGAATGGATTGTGAAGTGTGATGTACCTGAGTACACAGACTGGACTGTGAAGTGTGATGTACCTGAGTACACAGACCGGATTGTGAAGTGCGATGTACACGAGTACACAGATTGGATTGTGAAGTGTGATGTACCTGAATACACGGACTGGATTGCGAAGTGTGATGTACCTGAGAACACAGACTGGATTGTGAAGTGTGATGTACCTGAGTACACAGACTGGACTGTGAAGTGTGATGTACCTGAGTACACAGACCGGATTGTGACGTGTGATGTACATGAGTACACGGACAGGATTGCGAAGTGTGATGTACCTGAATACACAGAATGGATTGTGAAGTGTGATGTACCTGAGTACACAGACTGGATTGTGAAGTGTGATGTACCTGAGTATACAGACTGGATTGTGAAGTGTGATGTACCTGAGTACACAGACTGGATTGTGAAGTGTGATGTAACTGAGTACTCAGACAGAATTGTGAAGTGTGATGTACCTGAGTACACAGAGTGGATTGTGAAGTGTGATGTACCTGAGTACACAGACTGGATTGTGAAGCGTGATGTACCCGAGTACACAGACTGGATTGTGAAGTGTGATGTACCTGAGCACACAGACTGGATTGTGAAGTGTGATGTACCTGAGAACACAGCCCGGATTGTGTAGAGTGATGTACCTGAGTACACAGAATGGATTGTGAAGTGTGATGTACCTGAGTACACAGACTGGATTGTGAAGTGTGATGTACCTGAGTACACAGACCGGATTGTGAAGAGTGATGTACCTGTGTACACAGACTGGATTACGAAGTGTGATGTACCTGAGTACACAGACTGGATTGCGAAGTGTGATGTACCTGTGTACACAGACTGGATTGCGAAGTGTGATGTACCTGAGGACACAGTCTGGTTTGTGAAGTGTTATATACCTGAGTACACAGACTGGATTGTGAAGTGTGAGGTACCTGAGTACACAGACTGGATTGTGAAGTGTGATGTTCCTGAGTACACAGACTGGATTGTGAAGTGTGATGTACTTGAGTACACAGACTGGATTGTGAAGTGTGATGTACCTGAGTACACAGACTGGATTGTGAAGTGTGATGTACCTGAGTACACAGACTGGATTGTGAAGTGTGATGTACCTGAGTACACAGAATGGATTGTGAAGTGTGATGTCCCTGAGTACACAGACCGGATTGTGAAGTGTGATGTACCTGAGTACACAGACCGGATTGTGAAGTGTGATGTATCGGAGTACACAGACTGGATTGTGAAGTGTGATATACCTGAGTACACAGACTGGATTGTGAAGTGTGATGTGCCTGAGTACACAGACTGGATTGTGAAGTGTGATGTACCTGAGTACACAGAATGGATTGTGAAGTGTGATGTACCTGAGTACACAGACTGGATTGTGAAGTGTGATGTTCCTGAGTACACAGACTGGATTGTGAAGTGTGATGTACCTGAGTACACAGACTGGATTGTGAAGTGTGATGTATCTGAGTACACAGAATGGATTATGAAGTGTGATGTACCTGAGTACACGGACTGGATTGTGAAGTGTGATGTACCTGAGTACACAGAATGGATTGTGAAGTGTGATGTACCTGAGTACACAGACTGGATTGTGAAGTGTGATGTATCTGAGTACACAGACTGGATTGTGAAGTGTGATGTACCTGAGTACACAGACTGGATTGTGAAGTGTGATGTATCTGAGTACACAGACTGGATTGTGAAGTGTGATGTACCTGAGTACACAGAATGGATTGTGAAGTGTGATGTACCTGTGTACACAGACCGGATTGTGAAGTGTGATGTATCTGAGTACACAGAATGGATTGTGAAGTGTGATGTACCTGAGTATAGAGACTGGATTGTGAAGTGTGATGTCCCTGAGTACACAGACTGGATTGTGAAGTGTGATGTACCTGAGTACACAGACCGGATTGTGAAGTGTGATGTACCTGAGTACACAGAATGGATTGTGAAGTGTGATGTACCTGAGTACACAGACTGGATTGTGAAGTGTGATGTTCCTGAGTACACAGAATGGATTGTGAAGTGTGATGCACCTGAGTACACAGACCGGATTGTGAAGTGTGATGTACCTGAGTACACAGACTGGATTGTGAAGGGTGATGTATCGGAGTACACAGACTGGATTGTGAAGTGTGATATACCTGAGTACACAGACTGGATTGTGAAGTGTGATGTACCTGAGAACACGGACTGGATTGTGAAGTGTGATGTACCTGAGTACACAGAGTGGATTGTGAAGTGTGATGTACCTGACTACACAGACTGGATTGTGAAGTGTGATGTACCTGAGTACACAGAATGGATTGTGAAGTGTGATGTACCTGAGTACAGAGACTGGATTGTGAAGTGTGATGTACCTGAGTACACAGACTGGATTGTGAAGTGTGATGCACCTGAGTACACAGACGGGATTGCGAAGTGTGATGTACCTGAGTACACAGACTGGATTGTGAAGTGTGATTTTCCTGAGTACACAGACTGGATTGTGAAGTGTGATTTTCCTGAGTACACAGACTGGATTGTGAAGTGTGATGTACCTGAATACATGGACTGGATTGCGAAGTGTGATGTACCTGAGAACACAGACTGGATTGTGAAGTGTGATGTACCTGAGTACACAGACTGGACTGTGAAGTGTGATGTACCTGAGTACACAGACCGGATTGTGACGTGTGATGTACCTGAGTACACGGACAGGATTGCGAAGTGTGATGTACCTGAGTACACAGTCTGGATTGTGAAGTGTGATGTACCTGAGCACACAGACCGGATTGTGAAGTGTGATGTATACGAGTACACAGATTGGATTGTGAAGGGTGATGTATCTGTGTACACAGACTGGATTGTGAAGTGTGATGTTCCTGATTACACAGACTGATTGTGAAGTGTGATGTACCTGTGTACACAGACTGGATTGTGAAGTGTGATGTACCTGAGTACACAGACCGGATTGTGAAGTGTGATGTACATGAGTACACAGTCAGGTTTGTGAAGTGTTATATACCTGAGCACACAGACTGGACTGTGAAGTGTGATGTACCTGAGTACACAGACCGGATTGTGACGTGTGATGTACATGAGTACACGGACAGGATTGCGAAGTGTGATGTACCTGAATACACAGAATGGATTGTGAAGTGTGATGTACCTGAGTACACAGACTGGATTGTGAAGTGTGATGTACCTGAGTATACAGACTGGATTGTGAAGTGTGATGTACCTGAGTACACAGACTGGATTGTGAAGTGTGATGTAACTGAGTACTCAGACAGAATTGTGAAGTGTGATGTACCTGAGTACACAGAGTGGATTGTGAAGTGTGATGTACCTGAGTACACAGACTGGATTGTGAAGCGTGATGTACCCGAGTACACAGACTGGATTGTGAAGTGTGATGTACCTGAGCACACAGACTGGATTGTGAAGTGTGATGTACCTGAGAACACAGCCCGGATTGTGTAGAGTGATGTACCTGAGTACACAGAATGGATTGTGAAGTGTGATGTACCTGAGTACACAGACTGGATTGTGAAGTGTGATGTACCTGAGTACAGAGCCCGGATTGTGAAGAGTGATGTACCTGTGTACACAGACTGGATTACGAAGTGTGATGTACCTGAGTACACAGACTGGATTGCGAAGTGTGATGTACCTGTGTACACAGACTGGATTGCGAAGTGTGATGTACCTGAGGACACAGTCTGGTTTGTGAAGTGTTATATACCTGAGTACACAGACTGGATTGTGAAGTGTGAGGTACCTGAGTACACAGACTGGATTGTGAAGTGTGATGTTCCTGAGTACACAGACTGGATTGTGAAGTGTGATGTACTTGAGTACACAGACTGGATTGTGAAGTGTGATGTACCTGAGTACACAGACTGGATTGTGAAGTGTGATGTACCTGAGTACACAGACTGGATTGTGAAGTGTGATGTACCTGAGTACACAGAATGGATTGTGAAGTGTGATGTCCCTGAGTACACAGACCGGATTGTGAAGTGTGATGTACCTGAGTACACAGACCGGATTGTGAAGTGTGATGTATCGGAGTACACAGACTGGATTGTGAAGTGTGATATACCTGAGTACACAGACTGGATTGTGAAGTGTGATGTGCCTGAGTACACAGACTGGATTGTGAAGTGTGATGTACCTGAGTACACAGAATGGATTGTGAAGTGTGATGTACCTGAGTACACAGACTGGATTGTGAAGTGTGATGTTCCTGAGTACACAGACTGGATTGTGAAGTGTGATGTACCTGAGTACACAGACTGGATTGTGAAGTGTGATGTATCTGAGTACACAGAATGGATTATGAAGTGTGATGTACCTGAGTACACGGACTGGATTGTGAAGTGTGATGTACCTGAGTACACAGAATGGATTGTGAAGTGTGATGTACCTGAGTACACAGACTGGATTGTGAAGTGTGATGTATCTGAGTACACAGACTGGATTGTGAAGTGTGATGTACCTGAGTACACAGACTGGATTGTGAAGTGTGATGTATCTGAGTACACAGACTGGATTGTGAAGTGTGATGTACCTGAGTACACAGAATGGATTGTGAAGTGTGATGTACCTGTGTACACAGACCGGATTGTGAAGTGTGATGTATCTGAGTACACAGAATGGATTGTGAAGTGTGATGTACCTGAGTATAGAGACTGGATTGTGAAGTGTGATGTCCCTGAGTACACAGACTGGATTGTGAAGTGTGATGTACCTGAGTACACAGACCGGATTGTGAAGTGTGATGTACCTGAGTACACAGAATGGATTGTGAAGTGTGATGTACCTGAGTACACAGACTGGATTGTGAAGTGTGATGTTCCTGAGTACACAGAATGGATTGTGAAGTGTGATGCACCTGAGTACACAGACCGGATTGTGAAGTGTGATGTACCTGAGTACACAGACTGGATTGTGAAGTGTGATGTATCGGAGTACACAGACTGGATTGTGAAGTGTGATATACCTGAGTACACAGACTGGATTGTGAAGTGTGATGTACCTGAGAACACGGACTGGATTGTGAAGTGTGATGTACCTGAGTACACAGAGTGGATTGTGAAGTGTGATGTACCTGACTACACAGACTGGATTGTGAAGTGTGAGGTACCTGAGTACACAGAATGGATTGTGAAGTGTGATGTACCTGAGTACAGAGACTGGATTGTGAAGTGTGATGTACCTGAGTACACAGACTGGATTGTGAAGTGTGATGCAGCTGAGTACACAGACGGGATTGCGAAGTGTGATGTACCTGAGTACACAGACTGGATTGTGAAGTGTGATTTTCCTGAGTACACAGACTGGATTGTGAAGTGTGATTTTCCTGAGTACACAGACTGGATTGTGAAGTGTGATGTACCTGAATACATGGACTGGATTGCGAAGTGTGATGTACCTGAGAACACAGACTGGATTGTGAAGTGTGATGTACCTGAGTACACAGACTGGACTGTGAAGTGTGATGTACCTGAGTACACAGACCGGATTGTGACGTGTGATGTACCTGAGTACACGGACAGGATTGCGAAGTGTGATGTACCTGAGTACACAGTCTGGATTGTGAAGTGTGATGTACCTGAGCACACAGACCGGATTGTGAAGTGTGATGTATACGAGTACACAGATTGGATTGTGAAGGGTGATGTATCTGTGTACACAGACTGGATTGTGAAGTGTGATGTTCCTGATTACACAGACTGATTGTGAAGTGTGATGTACCTGTGTACACAGACTGGATTGTGAAGTGTGATGTACCTGAGTACACAGACCGGATTGTGAAGTGTGATGTACATGAGTACACAGTCAGGTTTGTGAAGTGTTATATACCTGAGCACACAGACTGGATTGTGAAGTGTGATGTTCCTGAGTACACAGACTGGATTGTGAAGTGTGATGTACCTGGGTACACAGACCGGATTGTGAAGTGTGATGTACATGAGTACACAGTCAGGTTTGTGAAGTGTTATATACCTGAGTACACCGACTGGATTGTGAAGTGTGATGTTCCTTAGTACACAGACTGGATTGTGAAGTGTGATGTACTTGAGTACACAGACTGGATTGTGAAGTGTGATGTACCTGAGTACACAGACTGGATTGTGAAGTGTGATGTACCTGAGTACACGGACTGGATTGTGAAGTGTGATGTACCTGAGTACACAGAATGGATTGTGAAGTGTGATGTACTTGAGTACACAGACTGGATTGTGAAGTGTGATGTACCTGAGTACACAGACTGGATTGTGAAGTGTGATGTACCTGAGTACACGGACTGGATTGTGAAGTGTGATGTACCTGAGTACACAGAATGGATTGTGAAGTGTGATGTCCCTGAGTACACAGACCGGATTGTGTAGTGTGATGTACCTGAGTACACAGACTGGATTGTGAAGTGTGATGTATCGGAGTACACAGACTGGATTGTGAAGTGTGATATACCTGAGTACACAGACTGGATTGTGAAGTGTGATGTACCTGAGTACACAGACTGGATTGTGAAGTGTGATGCACCTGAGTACACAGACGGGATTGCGAAGTGTGATGTACCTGAGTGCACAGACTGGATTGTGAAGTGTGATTTTCCTGAGTACACAGACTGGATTGTGAAGTGTGATTTTCCTGAGTACACAGACTGGATTGTGAAGTGTGATGTACCTGAATACATGGACTGGATTGCGAAGTGTGATGTACCTGAGAACACAGACTGGATTGTGAAGTGTGATGTACCTGAGTACACAGACTGGACTGTGAAGTGTGATGTACCTGAGTACACAGACCGGATTGTGACGTGTGATGTACCTGAGTACACGGACAGGATTGCGAAGTGTGATGTACCTGAGTACACAGTCTGGATTGTGAAGTGTGATGTACCTGAGCACACAGACCGGATTGTGAAGTGTGATGTATACGAGTACACAGATTGGATTGTGAAGGGTGATGTATCTGTGTACACAGACTGGATTGTGAAGTGTGATGTTCCTGATTACACAGACTGATTGTGAAGTGTGATGTACCTGTGTACACAGACTGGATTGTGAAGTGTGATGTACCTGAGTACACAGACCGGATTGTGAAGTGTGATGTACATGAGTACACAGTCAGGTTTGTGAAGTGTTATATACCTGAGCACACAGACTGGATTGTGAAGTGTGATGTTCCTGAGTACACAGACTGGATTGTGAAGTGTGATGTACCTGGGTACACAGACCGGATTGTGAAGTGTGATGTACATGAGTACACAGTCAGGTTTGTGAAGTGTTATATACCTGAGTACACCGACTGGATTGTGAAGTGTGATGTTCCTTAGTACACAGACTGGATTGTGAAGTGTGATGTACTTGAGTACACAGACTGGATTGTGAAGTGTGATGTACCTGAGTACACAGACTGGATTGTGAAGTGTGATGTACCTGAGTACACGGACTGGATTGTGAAGTGTGATGTACCTGAGTACACAGAATGGATTGTGAAGTGTGATGTACTTGAGTACACAGACTGGATTGTGAAGTGTGATGTACCTAAGTACACAGACTGGATTGTGAAGTGTGATGTACCTGAGTACACGGACTGGATTGTGAAGTGTGATGTACCTGAGTACACAGAATGGATTGTGAAGTGTGATGTCCCTGAGTACACAGACCGGATTGTGTAGTGTGATGTACCTGAGTACACAGACTGGATTGTGAAGTGTGATGTATCGGAGTACACAGACTGGATTGTGAAGTGTGATATACCTGAGTACACAGACTGGATTGTGAAGTGTGATGTACCTGAGTACACAGACTGGATTGTGAAGTGTGATGTACCTGAGTACACAGAATGGATTGTGAAGTGTGATGTACCTGAGTACACAGACTGGATTGTGAAGTGTGATGTTCCTGAGTACACAGACTGGATTGTGAAGTGTGATGTACCTGAGTACACAGACTGGATTGTGAAGTGTGATGTACCTGAGTACACAGAATGGATTGTGAAGTGTGATGTACCTGAGTACACGGACTGGATTGTGAAGTGTGATGTACCTTAGTACACAGAATGGATTGTGAAGTGTGATGTACCTGAGTACACAGACCGGATTGTGAAGTGTGATGTATCTGAGTACACAGACTGGATTGTGAAGTGTGATGTACCTGAGTACACAGACTGGATTGTGAAGTGTGATGTATCTCAGTACACAGACTGGATTGTGAAGTGTGATGTACCTGAGTACACAGAATGGATTGTGAAGTGTGATGTACCTGAGTACACAGACCGGATTGTGAAGTGTGATGTATCTGAGTACACAGAATGGATTGTGAAGTGTGATGTACCTGAGTACACAGACTGGACTGTGAAGTGTGATGTACCTGAGTACACAGACCGGATTGTGAAGTGCGATGTACACGAGTACACAGATTGGATTGTGAAGTGTGATGTACCTGAATACACGGACTGGATTGCGAAGTGTGATGTACCTGAGAACACAGACTGGATTGTGAAGTGTGATGTACCTGAGTACACAGACTGGACTGTGAAGTGTGATGTACCTGAGTACACAGACCGGATTGTGACGTGTGATGTACCTGAGTACACGGACAGGATTGCGAAGTGTGATGTACCTGAGTACACAGTCTGGATTGTGAAGTGTGATGTACCTGAGCACACAGACCGGATTGTGAAGTGTGATGTACACGAGTACACAGATTGGATTGTGAAGGGTGATGTATCTGTGCACACAGACTGGATTGTGAAGTGTGATGTTCCTGATTACACAGACTGGATTGTGAAGTGTGATGTACCTGTGTACACAGACTGGATTGTGAAGTGTGATGTACCTGAGTACACAGACCGGATTGTGAAGTGTGATGTACATGAGTACACAGTCAGGTTTGTGAAGTGTTATATACCTGAGCACACAGACTGGATTGTGAAGTGTGATGTTCCTGAGTACACAGACTGGATTGTGATGTGTGATGTACCTGGGTACACAGACCGGATTGTGAAGTGTGATGTACATGAGTACACAGTCAGGTTTGTGAAGTGTTATATACCTGAGTACACCGACTGGATTGTGAAGTGTGATGTTCCTTAGTACACAGACTGGATTGTGAAGTGTGATGTACTTGAGTACACAGACTGGACTGTGAAGTGTGATGTACCTGAGTACACAGACCGGATTGTGACGTGTGATGTACCTGAGTACACGGACAGGATTGCGAAGTGTGATGTACCTGAGTACACAGTCTGGATTGTGAAGTGTGATGTCCCTGAGCACACAGACCGGATTGTGAAGTGTGATGTACACGAGTACACAGATTGGATTGTGAAGGGTGATGTATCTGTGTACACAGACTGGATTGTGAAGTGTGATGTTCCTGATTACACAGACTGGATTGTGAAGTGTGATGTACCTGTGTACACAGACTGGATTGTGAAGTGTGATGTACTTGAGTACACAGACTGGATTGTGAAGTGTGATGTACCTGAGTACACAGACTGGAATTTGAAGTGTGATGTATCGGAGTACACAGACTGGATTGTGAAGTGTGATATACCTGAGTACACAGACTGGATTGTGAAGTGTGATGTACCTGAGAACACGGACTGGATTGTGAAGTGTGATGTACCTGAGTACACAGAGTGGATTGTGAAGTGTGATGTACCTGACTACACAGACTGGATTGTGAAGTGTGATGTACCTGAGTACAGAGACTGGATTGTGAAGTGTGATGTACCTGAGTACACAGACTGGATTGTGAAGTGTGATGCACCTGAGTACACAGACGGGATTGCGAAGTGTGATATACCTGAGTACACAGACTGGATTGTGAAGTGTGATTTTCCTGAGTACACAGACTGGATTGTGAAGTGTGATTTTCCTGAGTACACAGACTGGATTGTGAAGTGTGATGTACCTGAATACACGGACTGGATTGCGAAGTGTGATGTACCTGAGAACACAGACTGGATTGTGAAGTGTGATGTACCTGAGTACTCAGACTGGACTGTGAAGTGTGATGTACCTGAGTACACAGACCGGATTGTGACGTGTGATGTACCTGAGTACACGGACAGGATTGCGAAGTGTGATGTACCTGAGTACACAGTCTGGATTGTGAAGTGTGATGTACCTGAGCACACAGACCGGATTGTGAAGTGTGATGTATAAGAGTACACAGATTGGATTGTGAAGGGTGATGTATCTGTGTACACAGACTGGATTGTGAAGTGTGATGTTCCTGATTACACAGACTGATTGTGAAGTGTGATGTACCTGTGTACACAGACTGGATTGTGAAGTGTGATGTACCTGAGTACACAGACCGGATTGTGAAGTGTGATGTACATGAGTACACAGTCAGGTTTGTGAAGTGTTATATACCTGAGCACACAGACTGGATTGTGAAGTGTGATGTTCCTGAGTACACAGACTGGATTGTGAAGTGTGATGTCCCTGGGTACACAGACCGGATTGTGAAGTGTGATGTACATGAGTACACAGTCAGGTTTGTGAAGTGTTATATACCTGAGTACACCGACTGGATTGTGAAGTGTGATGTTCCTTAGTACACAGACTGGATTGTGAAGTGTGATGTACTTGAGTACACAGACTGGATTGTGAAGTGTGATGTACCTGAGTACACAGACTGGATTGTGAAGTGTGATGTACCTGAGTACACGGACTGGATTGTGAAGTGTGATGTACCTGAGTACACAGAATGGATTGTGAAGTGTGATGTCCCTGAGTACACAGACCGGATTGTGTAGTGTGATGTACCTGAGTACACAGACTGGATTGTGAAGTGTGATGTATCGGAGTACACAGACTGGATTGTGAAGTGTGATATACCTGAGTACACAGACTGGATTGTGAAGTGTGATGTACCTGAGTACACAGACTGGATTGTGAAGTGTGATGTACCTGAGAACACAGAATGGATTGTGAAGTGTGATGTACCTGAGTACACAGACTGGATTGTGAAGTGTGATGTTCCTGAGTACACAGACTGGATTGTGAAGTGTGATGTACCTGAGTACACAGACTGGATTGTGAAGTGTGATGTACCTGAGTACACAGAATGGATTGTGAAGTGTGATGTACCTGAGTACACGGACTGGATTGTGAAGTGTGATGTACCTTAGTACACAGAATGGATTGTGAAGTGTGATGTACCTGAGTACACAGACCGGATTGTGAAGTGTGATGTATCTGAGTACACAGACTGGATTGTGAAGTGTGATGTACCTGAGTACACAGACTGGATTGTGAAGTGTGATGTATCTGAGTACACAGACTGGATTGTGAAGTGTGATGTACCTGAGTACACAGAATGGATTGTGAAGTGTGATGTACCTGAGTACACAGAACGGATTGTGAAGTGTGATGTATCTGAGTACACAGAATGGATTGTGAAGTGTGATGTACCTGAGTACACAGACTGGACTGTGAAGTGTGATGTACCTGAGTACACAGACCGGATTGTGAAGTGCGATGTACACGAGTACACAGATTGGATTGTGAAGTGTGATGTACCTGAATACACGGACTGGATTGCGAAGTGTGATGTACCTGAGAACACAGACTGGATTGTGAAGTGTGATGTACCTGAGTACACAGACTGGACTGTGAAGTGTGATGTACCTGAGTACACAGACCGGATTGTGACGTGTGATGTACCTGAGTACACGGACAGGATTGCGAAGTGTGATGTACCTGAGTACACAGTCTGGATTGTGAAGTGTGATGTACCTGAGCACACAGACCGGATTGTGAAGTGTGATGTACACGAGTACACAGATTGGATTGTGAAGGGTGATGTATCTGTGTACACAGACTGGATTGTGAAGTGTGATGTTCCTGATTACACAGACTGGATTGTGAAGTGTGATGTACCTGTGTACACAGACTGGATTGTGAAGTGTGATGTACCTGAGTACACAGACCGGATTGTGAAGTGTGATGTACATGAGTACACAGTCAGGTTTGTGAAGTGTTATATACCTGAGCACACAGACTGGATTGTGAAGTGTGATGTTCCTGAGTACACAGACTGGATTGTGAAGTGTGATGTACCTGGGTACACAGACCGGATTGTGAAGTGTGATGTACATGAGTACACAGTCAGGTTTGTGAAGTGTTATATACCTGAGTACACCGACTGGATTGTGAAGTGTGATGTTCCTTAGTACACAGACTGGATTGTGAAGTGTGATGTACTTGAGTACACAGACTGGACTGTGAAGTGTGATGTACCTGAGTACACAGACCGGATTGTGACGTGTGATGTACCTGAGTACACGGACAGTATTGCGAAGTGTTATGTACCTGAGTACACAGTCTGGATTGTGAAGTGTGATGTACCTGAGCACACAGACCGGAATGTGAAGTGTGATGTACACGAGTACACAGATTGGATTGTGAAGGGTGATGTATCTGTGTACACAGACTGGATTGTGAAGTGTGATGTTCCTGATTACACAGACTGGATTGTGAAGTGTGATGTACCTGTGTACACAGACTGGATTGTGAAGTGTGATGTACCTGAGTACACAGACCGGATTGTGAAGTGTGATGTACATGAGTACACAGTCAGGTTTGTGAAGTGTTATATACCTGAGCACACAGACTGGATTGTGAAGTGTGATGTTCCTGAGTACACAGACTGGATTGTGAAGTGTGATGTACCTGGGTACACAGACCGGATTGTGAAGTGTGATGTACATGAGTACACAGTCAGGTTTGTGAAGTGTTATATACCTGAGTACACCGACTGGATTGTGAAGTGTGATGTTCCTTAGTACACAGACTGGATTGTGAAGTGTGATGTACTTGAGTACACAGACTGGATTGTGAAGTGTGATGTACCCGAGTACACAGACTGGATTGTGAAGTGTGATGTACCTGAGTACACGGACTGGATTGTGAAGTGTGATGTACCTGAGTACACAGAATGGATTGTGAAGTGTGATGTACTTGAGTACACAGACTGGATTGTGAAGTGTGATGTACCTGAGTACACAGACTGGATTGTGAAGTGTGATGTACCTGAGTACACGGACTGGATTGTGAAGTGTGATGTACCTGAGTACACAGAATGGATTGTGAAGTGTGATGTCCCTGAGGACACAGACCGGATTGTGTAGTGTGATGTACCTGAGTACACAGACTGGATTGTGAAGTGTGATGTATCGGAGTAATAAGACTGGATTGTGAAGTGTGATATACCTGAGTACACAGATTGGATTGTGAAGTGTGATGTACCTGAATACACGGACTGGATTGCGAAGTGTGATGTACCTGAGAACACAGACTGGATTGTGAAGTGTGATGTACCTGAGTACACAGACTGGACTGTGAAGTGTGATGTACCTGAGTACACAGACCGGATTGTGACGTGCGATGTACACGAGTACACAGATTGGATTGTGAAGTGTGATGTACCTGAATACACGGACTGGATTGCGAAGTGTGATGTACCTGAGAACACAGACTGGATTGTGAAGTGTGATGTACCTGAGTACACAGACTGGACTGTGAAGTGTGATGTACCTGAGTACACAGACCGGATTGTGATGTGTGATGTACCTGAGTACACGGACAGGATTGCGAAGTGTGATGTACCTGAGTACACAGTCTGGATTGTGAAGTGTGATGTACCTGAGCACACAGACCGGATTGTGAAGTGTGATGTACACGAGTACACAGATTGGATTGTGAAGGGTGATGTATCTGTGTACACAGACTGGATTGTGAAGTGTGATGTTCCTGATTACACAGACTGGATTGTGAAGTGTGATGTACCTGTGTACACAGACTGGATTGTGAAGTGTGATGTACCTGAGTACACAGACCGGATTGTGAAGTGTGATGTACATGAGTACACAGTCAGGTTTGTGAAGTGTTATATACCTGAGCACACAGACTGGATTGTGAAGTGTGATGTTCCTGAGTACACAGACTGGATTGTGAAGTGTGATGTACCTGGGTACACAGACCGGATTGTGAAGTGTGATGTACATGAGTACACAGTCAGGTTTGTGAAGTGTTATATACCTGAGTACACCGACTGGATTGTGAAGTGTGATGTTCCTTAGTACACAGACTGGATTGTGAAGTGTGATGTACTTGAGTACACAGACTGGACTGTGAAGTGTGATGTACCTGAGTACACAGACCGGATTGTGACGTGTGATGTACCTGAGTACACGGACAGTATTGCGAAGTGTGATGTACCTGAGTACACAGTCTGGATTGTGAAGTGTGATGTACCTGAGCACACAGACCGGATTGTGAAGTGTGATGTACACGAGTACACAGATTGGATTGTGAAGGGTGATGTATCTGTGTACACAGACTGGATTGTGAAGTGTGATGTTCCTGATTACACAGACTGGATTGTGAAGTGTGATGTACCTGTGTACACAGACTGGATTGTGAAGTGTGATGTACCTGAGTACACAGACCGGATTGTGAAGTGTGATGTACATGAGTACACAGTCAGGTTTGTGAAGTGTTATATACCTGAGCACACAGACTGGATTGTGAAGTGTGATGTTCCTGAGTACACAGACTGGATTGTGAAGTGTGATGTACCTGGGTACACAGACCGGATTGTGAAGTGTGATGTACATGAGTACACAGTCAGGTTTGTGAAGTGTTATATACCTGAGTACACCGACTGGATTGTGAAGTGTGATGTTCCTTAGTACACAGACTGGATTGTGAAGTGTGATGTACTTGAGTACACAGACTGGATTGTGAAGTGTGATGTACCCGAGTACACAGACTGGATTGTGAAGTGTGATGTACCTGAGTACACGGACTGGATTGTGAAGTGTGATGTACCTGAGTACACAGAATGGATTGTGAAGTGTGATGTACTTGAGTACACAGACTGGATTGTGAAGTGTGATGTACCTGAGTACACAGACTGGATTGTGAAGTGTGATGTACCTGAGTACACGGACTGGATTGTGAAGTGTGATGTACCTGAGTACACAGAATGGATTGTGAAGTGTGATGTCCCTGAGGACACAGACCGGATTGTGTAGTGTGATGTACCTGAGTACACAGACTGGATTGTGAAGTGTGATGTATCGGAGTACACAGACTGGATTGTGAAGTGTGATATACCTGAGTACACAGATTGGATTGTGAAGTGTGATGTACCTGAATACACGGACTGGATTGCGAAGTGTGATGTACCTGAGAACACAGACTGGATTGTGAAGTGTGATGTACCTGAGTACACAGACTGGACTGTGAAGTGTGATGTACCTGAGTACACAGACCGGATTGTGACGTGTGATGTACCTGAGTACACGGACAGGATTGCGAAGTGTGATGTACCTGAGTACACAGTCTGGATTGTGAAGTGTGATGTACCTGAGCACACAGACCGGATTGTGAAGTGTGATGTACACGAGTACACAGATTGGATTGTGAAGGGTGATGTATCTGTGTACACAGACTGGATTGTGAAGTGTGATGTTCCTGATTACACAGACTGGATTGTGAAGTGTGATGTACCTGTGTACACAGACTGGATTGTGAAGTGTGATGTACCTGAGTACACAGACCGGATTGTGAAGTGTGATGTACATGAGTACACAGTCAGGTTTGTGAAGTGTTATATACCTGAGCACACAGACTGGATTGTGAAGTGTGATGTTCCTGAGTACACAGACTGGATTGTGAAGTGTGATGTACCTGGGTACACAGACCGGATTGTGAAGTGTGATGTACATGAGTACACAGTCAGGTTTGTGAAGTGTTATATACCTGAGTACACCGACTGGATTGTGAAGTGTGATGTTCCTTAGTACACAGACTGGATTGTGAAGTGTGATGTACTTGAGTACACAGACTGGACTGTGAAGTGTGATGTACCTGAGTACACAGACCGGATTGTGACGTGTGATGTACCTGAGTACACGGACAGTATTGCGAAGTGTGATGTACCTGAGTACACAGTCTGGATTGTGAAGTGTGATGTACCTGAGCACACAGACCGGATTGTGAAGTGTGATGTACACGAGTACACAGATTGGATTGTGAAGGGTGATGTATCTGTGTACACAGACTGGATTGTGAAGTGTGATGTTCCTGATTACACAGACTGGATTGTGAAGTGTGATGTACCTGTGTACACAGACTGGATTGTGAAGTGTGATGTACCTGAGTACACAGACCGGATTGTGAAGTGTGATGTACATGAGTACACAGTCAGGTTTGTGAAGTGTTATATACCTGAGCACACAGACTGGATTGTGAAGTGTGATGTTCCTGAGTACACAGACTGGATTGTGAAGTGTGATGTACCTGGGTACACAGACCGGATTGTGAAGTGTGATGTACATGAGTACACAGTCAGGTTTGTGAAGTGTTATATACCTGAGTACACCGACTGGATTGTGAAGTGTGATGTTCCTTAGTACACAGACTGGATTGTGAAGTGTGATGTACTTGAGTACACAGACTGGATTGTGAAGTGTGATGTACCCGAGTACACAGACTGGATTGTGAAGTGTGATGTACCTGAGTACACGGACTGGATTGTGAAGTGTGATGTACCTGAGTACACAGAATGGATTGTGAAGTGTGATGTACTTGAGTACACAGACTGGATTGTGAAGTGTGATGTACCTGAGTACACAGACTGGATTGTGAAGTGTGATGTACCTGAGTACACGGACTGGATTGTGAAGTGTGATGTACCTGAGTACACAGAATGGATTGTGAAGTGTGATGTCCCTGAGGACACAGACCGGATTGTGTAGTGTGATGTACCTGAGTACACAGACTGGATTGTGAAGTGTGATGTACCTGAGTACACGGACTGGATTGTGAAGTGTGATGTACCTGAGTACACAGAATGGATTGTGAAGTGTGATGTACTTGAGTACACAGACTGGATTGTGAAGTGTGATGTACCTGAGTACACAGACTGGATTGTGAAGTGTGATGTACCTGAGTACACGGACTGGATTGTGAAGTGTGATGTACCTGAGTACACAGAATGGATTGTGAAGTGTGATGTCCCTGAGGACACAGACCGGATTGTGTAGTGTGATGTACCTGAGTACACAGACTGGATTGTGAAGTGTGATGTATCGGAGTACACAGACTGGATTGTGAAGTGTGATATACCTGAGTACACAGATTGGATTGTGAAGTGTGATGTACCTGAATACACGGACTGGATTGCGAAGTGTGATGTACCTGAGAACACAGACTGGATTGTGAAGTGTGATGTACCTGAGTACACAGACTGGACTGTGAAGTGTGATGTACCTGAGTACACAGACCGGATTGTGACGTGTGATGTACCTGAGTACACGGACAGGATTGCGAAGTGTGATGTACCTGAGTACACAGTCTGGATTGTGAAGTGTGATGTACCTGAGCACACAGACCGGATTGTGAAGTGTGATGTACACGAGTACACAGATTGGATTGTGAAGGGTGATGTATCTGTGTACACAGACTGGATTGTGAAGTGTGATGTTCCTGATTACACAGACTGGATTGTGAAGTGTGATGTACCTGTGTACACAGACTGGATTGTGAAGTGTGATGTACCTGAGTACACAGACCGGATTGTGAAGTGTGATGTACATGAGTACACAGTCAGGTTTGTGAAGTGTTATATACCTGAGCACACAGACTGGATTGTGAAGTGTGATGTTCCTGAGTACACAGACTGGATTGTGAAGTGTGATGTACCTGGGTACACAGACCGGATTGTGAAGTGTGATGTACATGAGTACACAGTCAGGTTTGTGAAGTGTTATATACCTGAGTACACCGACTGGATTGTGAAGTGTGATGTTCCTTAGTACACAGACTGGATTGTGAAGTGTGATGTACTTGAGTACACAGACTGGACTGTGAAGTGTGATGTACCTGAGTACACAGACCGGATTGTGACGTGTGATGTACCTGAGTACACGGACAGTATTGCGAAGTGTGATGTACCTGAGTACACAGTCTGGATTGTGAAGTGTGATGTACCTGAGCACACAGACCGGATTGTGAAGTGTGATGTACACGAGTACACAGATTGGATTGTGAAGGGTGATGTATCTGTGTACACAGACTGGATTGTGAAGTGTGATGTTCCTGATTACACAGACTGGATTGTGAAGTGTGATGTACCTGTGTACACAGACTGGATTGTGAAGTGTGATGTACCTGAGTACACAGACCGGATTGTGAAGTGTGATGTACATGAGTACACAGTCAGGTTTGTGAAGTGTTATATACCTGAGCACACAGACTGGATTGTGAAGTGTGATGTTCCTGAGTACACAGACTGGATTGTGAAGTGTGATGTACCTGGGTACACAGACCGGATTGTGAAGTGTGATGTACATGAGTACACAGTCAGGTTTGTGAAGTGTTATATACATGAGTACACCGACTGGATTGTGAAGTGTGATGTTCCTTAGTACACAGACTGGATTGTGAAGTGTGATGTACTTGAGTACACAGACTGGATTGTGAAGTGTGATGTACCCGAGTACACAGACTGGATTGTGAAGTGTGATGTACCTGAGTACACGGACTGGATTGTGAAGTGTGATGTACCTGAGTACACAGAATGGATTGTGAAGTGTGATGTACTTGAGTACACAGACTGGATTGTGAAGTGTGATGTACCTGAGTACACAGACTGGATTGTGAAGTGTGATGTACCTGAGTACACGGACTGGATTGTGAAGTGTGATGTACCTGAGTACACAGAATGGATTGTGAAGTGTGATGTCCCTGAGGACACAGACCGGATTGTGTAGTGTGATGTACCTGAGTACACAGACTGGATTGTGAAGTGTGATGTATCGGAGTACACAGACTGGATTGTGAAGTGTGATATACCTGAGTACACAGACTGGATTGTGAAGTGTGATGTACCTGAGTACACAGACTGGATTGTGAAGTGTGATGTACCTGAGTACACAGAATGGATTGTGAAGTGTGATGTACCTGAGTACACAGACTGGATTGTGAAGTGTGATGTTCCTGAGTACACAGACTGGATTGTGAAGTGTGATGTACCTGAGTACACGGACTGGATTTTGAAGTGTGATGTACCTGAGTACACAGAATGGATTGTGAAGTGTGATGTACCTGAGTACACGGACTGGATTGTGAAGTGTGATGTACCTTAGTACACAGAATGGATTGTGAAGTGTGATGTACCTGAGTACACAGACCGGATTGTGAAGTGTGATGTATCTGAGTACACAGACTGGATTGTGAAGTGTGATGTACCTGAGTACACAGACTGGATTGTGAAGTGTGATGTATCTGAGTACACAGACTGGATTGTGAAGTGTGATGTACCTGAGTACACAGAATGGATTGTGAAGTGTGATGTACCTGAGTACACAGACCGGATTGTGAAGTGTGATGTATCTGAGTACACAGAATGGATTGTGAAGTGTGATGTACCTGAGTACACAGACTGGACTGTGAAGTGTGATGTACCTGAGTACACAGACCGGATTGTGAAGTGCGATGTACACGAGTACACAGATTGGATTGTGAAGTGTGATGTACCTGAATACACGGACTGGATTGCGAAGTGTGAGGTACCTGAGAACACAGACTGGATTGTGAAGTGTGATGTACCTGAGTACACAGACTGGACTGTGAAGTGTGATGTACCTGAGTACACAGACCGGATTGTGACGTGTGATGTACCTGAGTACACGGACAGGATTGCGAAGTGTGATGTACCTGAGTACACAGTCTGGATTGTGAAGTGTGATGTACCTGAGCACACAGACCGGATTGTGAAGTGTGATGTACAGGAGTACACAGATTGGATTGTGAAGGGTGATGTATCTGTGTACACAGACTGGATTGTGAAGTGTGATGTTCCTGATTACACAGACTGGATTGTGAAGTGTGATGTACCTGTGTACACAGACTGGATTGTGAAGTGTGATGTACCTGAGTACACAGACCGGATTGTGAAGTGTGATGTACATGAGTACACAGTCAGGTTTGTGAAGTGTTATATACCAGAGCACACAGACTGGATTGTGAAGTGTGATGTTCCTGAGTACACAGACTGGATTGTGAAGTGTGATGTACCTGGGTACACAGACCGGATTGTGAAGTGTGATGTACATGAGTACACAGTCAGGTTTGTGAAGTGTTATATACCTGAGTACACCGACTGGATTGTGAAGTGTGATGTTCCTTAGTACACAGACTGGATTGTGAAGTGTGATGTACTTGAGTACACAGACTGGATTGTGAAGTGTGATGTACCTGAGTACACAGACTGGATTGTGAAGTGTGATGTACCTGAGTACACGGACTGGATTGTGAAGTGTGATGTACCTGAGTACACAGAATGGATTGTGAAGTGTGATGTACTTGAGTACACAGACTGGATTGTGAAGTGTGATGTACCTGAGTACACAGACTGGATTGTGAAGTGTGATGTACCTGAGTACACGGACTGGATTGTGAAGTGTGATGTACCTGAGTACACAGAATGGATTGTGAAGTGTGATGTCCCTGAGTACACAGACCGGATTGTGTAGTGTGATGCACCTGAGTACACAGACTGGATTGTGAAGTGTGATGTATCGGAGTACACAGACCGGATTGTGAAGTGTGATATACCTGAGTACACAGACTGGATTGTGAAGTGTGATGTACCTGAGTACACAGACTGGATTGTGAAGTGTGATGTACCTGAGTACACAGAATGGATTGTGAAGTGTGATGTACCTGAGTACACAGACTGGATTGTGAAGTGTGATGTTCCTGAGTACACAGACTGGATTGTGAAGTGTGATGTACCTGAGTACACAGACTGGATTGTGAAGTGTGATGTACCTGAGTACACAGAATGGATTGTGAAGTGTGATGTACCTGAGTACACGGACTGGATTGTGAAGTGTGATGTACCTTAGTACACAGAATGGATTGTGAAGTGTGATGTACCTGAGTACACAGACCGGATTGTGAAGTGTGATGTATCTGAGTACACAGACTGGATTGTGAAGTGTGATGTACCTGAGTACACAGACTGGATTGTGAAGTTTGATGTATCTGAGTACACAGACTGGATTGTGAAGTGTGATGTACCTGAGTACACAGAATGGATTGTGAAGTGTGATGTACCTGAGTACACAGACCGGATTGTGAAGTGTGATGTATCTGAGTACACAGAATGGATTGTGAAGTGTGATGTACCTGAGTACACAGACTGGACTGTGAAGTGTGATGTACCTGAGTACACAGACCGGATTGTGAAGTGTGATGTACACGAGTACACAGATTGGATTGTGAAGGGTGATGTATCTGTGTACACAGACTGGATTGTGAAGTGTGATGTTCCTGATTACACAGACTGGATTGTGAAGTGTGATGTACCTGTGTACACAGACTGGATTGTGAAGTGTGATGTACCTGAGTACACAGACCGGATTGTGAAGTGTGATGTACATGAGTACACAGTCAGGTTTGTGAAGTGTTATATACCTGAGTACACAGACTGGATTGTGAAGTGTGATGTACCTGAGTACACAGACTGGATTGTGAAGTGTCATGTTCCTGAGTACACAGACTGGATTGTGAAGTGTGATGTACCTGAGTACATAGACTGGATTGTGAAGTGTGATGTACCTGAGTACACAGATTGGATTGTGAAGGGTGATGTATCTGAGTACACAGACTGGATTGTGAATTGTGATGTTCTGAGTACACAGACCGGATTGTGAAGTTTGATATACCTGAGTGCACAGACTGGATTGTGAATTGTGATGTTCTGAGTACACAGACTGGATTGTGAAGTGTGATGTACTTGAGTACACAGACTGGATTGTGAAGTGTGATGTACCTGAGTACACAGACTGGATTGTGAAGTGTGATGTACCTGAGTACACGGACTGGATTGTGAAGTGTGATGTACCTGAGTACACAGAATGGATTGTGAAGTGTGATGTACTTGAGTACACAGACTGGATTGTGAAGTGTGATGTACCTGAGTACACAGACTGGATTGTGAAGTGTGATGTACCTGAGTACACGGACTGGATTGTGAAGTGTGATGTACCTGAGTACACAGAATGGATTGTGAAGTGTGATGTCCCTGAGTACACAGACCGGATTGTGAAGTGTGATGTACCTGAGTACACAGACTGGATTGTGAAGTGTGATGTATCGGAGTACACAGACTGGATTGTGAAGTGTGATATACCTGATTACACAGACTGGATTGTGAAGTGTGATGTACCTGAGTACACAGACTGGATTGTGAAGTGTGATGTACCTGAGTACACAGAATGGATTGTGAAGTGTGATGTACCTGAGTACACAGACTGGATTGTGAAGTGTGATGTTCCTGAGTACACAGACTGGATTGTGAAGTGTGATGTACCTGAGTACACAGAATGGATTGTGAAGTGTGATGTACCTGAACACACAGAATGGATTGTGAAGTGTGATGTACCTGAGTACACGGACTGGATTGTGAAGTGTGATGTACCTGAGTACACAGAATGGATTGTGAAGTGTGATGTACCTGAGTACACAGACCGGATTGTGAAGTGTGATGTATCTGAGTACACAGACTGGATTGTGAAGTGTGATGTACCAGAGTACACAGACTGGACTGTGAAGTGTGATGTACCTGAGTACACAGAATGGATTGTGAAGTGTGATGTACCTGAGTACACAGACTGGATTGAGAAGTGTGATGTACCTGAGTACACAGAATGGATTGTGAAGTGTGATGTACCTGAGTACACGGACTGGATTGTGAAGTGTGATGTACCTGAGTACACAGAATGGATTGTGAAGTGTGATGTACCTGAGTACACAGACCGGATTGTGAAGTGTGATGTATCTGAGTACACAGACTGGATTGTGAAGTGTGATGTACCTGAGTACTCAGACTGGATTGTGAAGTGTGATGTATCTGAGTACACAGACTGGATTGTGAAGTGTGATGTACCTGAGTACACAGAATGGATTGTGAAGTGTGATGTACCTGAGTACACAGACCGGATTGTGAAGTGTGATGTATCTGAGTACACAGAATGGATTGTGAAGTGTGATGTACCTGAGTACAGAGACTGGATTGTGAAGTGTGATGTACCTGAGTACCCAGACTGGATTGTGAAGTGTGATGTACCTGAGTACACAGACCGGATTGTGAAGTGTGATGTACCTGAGTACACAGAATGGATTGTGAAGTGTGATGTACCTGAGCACAGAGACTGGATTGTGAAGTGTGATGTACCTGAGTACACAGACTGGATTGTGAAGTGTGATGTTCCTGAGTACACAGAATGGATTGTGAAGTGTGATGTATCGGAGTACACAGACTGGATTGTGAAGTGTGATATACCTGAGTACACAGACTGGATTGTGAAGTGTGATGTACCTGAGAACACGGACTGGATTGTGAAGTGTGATGTACCTGAGTACACAGAGTGGATTGTGAAGTGTGATGTACCTGACTACACAGACTGGATTGTGAAGTGTGATGTACCTGAGTACACAGAATGGATTGTGAAGTGTGATGTACCTGAGTACAGAGACTGGATTGTGAAGTGTGATGTACCTGAGTATACAGACTGGATTGTGAAGTGTGATGCACCTGAGTACACAGACGGGATTGCGAAGTGTGATGTACCTGAGTACACAGACTGGATTGTGAAGTGTGATTTTCCTGAGTACACAGACTGGATTGTGAAGTGTGATTTTCCTGAGTACACAGACTGGATTGTGAAGTGTGATGTACCTGAGTACACAGAATGGATTGTGAAGTGTGATGTCCCTGAGTACACAGACCGGATTGTGAAGTGTGATGTATCGGAGTACACAGACTGGATTGTGAAGTGTGATATACCTGA
This sequence comes from Heterodontus francisci, assembly GCF_036365525.1. Lineage (NCBI taxonomy): Eukaryota > Metazoa > Chordata > Chondrichthyes > Heterodontiformes > Heterodontidae > Heterodontus > Heterodontus francisci. Next base: position 118,246,969 of record NC_090378.1, on the reverse strand, counting down.
GTACACAGACTGGATTGTGAAGTGTGATGTACCTGAGTACACAGACTGGATTGTGAAGTGTGATGTACCTGAGTACACAGAATGGATTGTGAAGTGTGATGTACCTGAGTACACAGACTGGATTGTGAAGTGTGATGTTCCTGAGTACACAGACTGGATTGTGAAGTGTGATGTACCTGAGTACACAGACTGGATTGTGAAGTGTGATGTACCAGAGTACACAGAATGGATTGTGAAGTGTGATGTACCTGAGTACACGGACTGGATTGTGAAGTGTGATGTACCTGAGTACACAGAATGGATTGTGAAGTGTGATGTACCTGAGTACACAGACCGGATTGTGAAGTGTGATGTATCTGAGTACACAGACTGGATTGTGAAGTGTGATGTACCTGAGTACACAGACTGGATTGTGAAGTGTGATGTATCTGAGTACACAGACTGGATTGTGAAGTGTGATGTACCTGAGTACACAGAATGGATTGTGAAGTGTGATGTACCTGAGTACAGAGACTGGATTGTGAAGTGTGATGTACCTGAGTACCCAGACTGGATTGTGAAGTGTGATGTACCTGAGTACACAGACCGGATTGTGAAGTGTGATGTACCTGAGTACACAGAATGGATTGTGAAGTGTGATGTACCTGAGCACAGAGACTGGATTGTGAAGTGTGATGTACCTGAGTACACAGACTGGATTGTGAAGTGTGATGTTCCTGAGTACACAGAATGGATTGTGAAGTGTGATGTACCTGAGTACACAGACCGGATTGTGAAGTGTGATGTACCTGAGTACACAGACTGGATTGTGAAGTGTGATGTATCGGAGTACACAGACTGGATTGTGAAGTGTGATATACCTGAGTACACAGACTGGATTGTGAAGTGTGATGTACCTGAGAACACGGACTGGATTGTGAAGTGTGATGTACCTGAGTACACAGAGTGGATTGTGAAGTGTGATGTACCTGACTACACAGACTGGATTGTGAAGTGTGATGTACCTGAGTACACAGAATGAATTGTGAAGTGTGATGTACCTGAGTACAGAGACTGGATTGTGAAGTGTGATGTACCTGAGTACACAGACTGGATTGTGAAGTGTGATGCACCTGAGTACACAGACGGGATTGCGAAGTGTGATGTACCTGAGTACACAGACTGGATTGTGAAGTGTGATTTTCCTGAGTACACAGACTGGATTGTGAAGTGTGATTTTCCTGAGTACACAGACTGGATTGTGAAGTGTGATGTACCTGAATACACGGACTGGATTGCGAAGTGTGATGTACCTGAGAACACGGACTGGATTGTGAAGTGTGATGTACCTGAGTACACAGACTGGACTGTGAAGTGTGATGTACCTGAGTACACAGACCGGATTGTGAAGTGTGATGTACACGAGTACACAGATTGGATTGTGAAGGGTGATGTATCTGTGTACACAGACTGGATTGTGAAGTGTGATGTTCCTGATTACACAGACTGGATTGTGAAGTGTGATGTACCTGTGTACACAGACTGGATTGTGAAGTGTGATGTACCTGAGTACACAGACCGGATTGTGAAGTGTGATGTACATGTGTACACAGTCAGGTTTGTGAAGTGTTATATACCTGAGTACACAGACTGGATTGTGAAGTGTGATGTACCTGAGTACACAGACTGGATTGTGAAGTGCCATGTTCCTGAGTACACAGACTGGATTGTGAAGTGTGATGTACCTGAGTACATAGACTGGATTGTGAAGTGTGATGTACCTGAGTACACAGATTGGATTGTGAAGGGTGATGTATCTGAGTACACAGACTGGATTGTGAATTGTGATGTTCTGAGTACACAGACCGGATTGTGAAGTTTGATATACCTGAGTGCACAGACTGGATTGTGAATTGTGATGTTCTGAGTACACGGACCGGATTGTGAAGTTTGATATACCTGAGTACTCAGACCGGATTGTGAAGTGTGATGTACCTGAGTGCACAGACTGGATTGTGAATTGTGATGTTCTGAGTACACGGACCGGATTGTGAAGTTTGATATACCTGAGTACTCAGACCGGATTGTGAAGTGTGATGTACCTGAGTACACAGACAGGATTGTGAATTGTGATGTTCCTGAGTACACAGACTGGATTGTGAAGTGTGATGTACCTGAGTACACAGACCGGATTGTGAAGTGTGATGTACCTGAGTACACAGACCGGATTGTGAAGAGTGATGTACCTGAGTACACAGAATGGATTGTGAAGTGTGACGCATCTGAATACACAGACTGGACTGTGAATTGTGATGTACCTGAGTACACAGAACGGATTGTGAAGTGTGATGTACCTGAGTACACAGAGTGGATTGTCAAGTGCGATGTACCTGTGTACACTGACTGGATTGTGAAGTGTGATGTTCCTGAGTACACAGACTGGATTGTGAAGTGTGATGTACCTGAGTACACAGACTGGATTGTGAAGTGTGATGTACCTGAGTACACAGACTGGATTCTGAAGTGTGATGTACCTGAGTACACAGACCGGATGGTGAAGTGTGATGTCCCTGAGTACACAGACTGGATTGTGAAGTGTGATGTACCTGAGTACACGGACTGGATTGTGAAGTGTGATGTACCTGTGTACACAGAGTGGATTGTGAAGTGTGATATACCTGAGAACACGGACTGGGTTGTGAAGTGTGATGTACCTGAGTACACAGAATGGATTGTGAAGTGTGATGTACCTGAGTACAGAGACTGGATTGTGAAGTGTCATGGACCTGAGTACACAGACTGGATTGTGAAGTGTCATGTACCTGAGTACACAGACTGGATTGTGAAGTGTGATGTACCTGAGTACACGGACTGGATTGTGAAGTGTGATGTACCTGAGTACACAGAATGGATTGTGAAGTGTGATGTACCTGAGTACACAGACCGGATTGTGAAGTGTGATGTTCCTGAGTACACAGACTGGATTGTGAAGTGTGATATACCTGAGTACACAGACTGGATTGTGAAGTGTGATGTACCTGAGAACACGGACTGGATTGTGAAGTGTGATGTACCTGAGTACACAGAGTGGATTGTGAACTGTGATGTACCTGAGTACAGAGACTGGATTGTGAAGTGTGATGTACCTGAGTACACAGACTGGATTGTGAAGTGTGATGTACCTGAGCACACAGACGGGATTGTGAAGTGTGATATACCTGAGTACACAGACTGGATTGCGAAGTGTGATGTACCTGAGAACACGGACTGGATTGTGAAGTGTGATATACCTGAGAACACGGACTGGGTTGTGAAGTGTGATGTACCTGAGTACACAGAATGGATTGCGAAGTGTGATGTACCTGAGAACACGGACTGGATTGTGAAGTGTGATGTACCTGAGTACACAGACCGGATTGTGAAGTGCGATGTACACGAGTACACAGATTGGATTGTGAAGTGTGATGTACCTGAATACACGGACTGGATTGCGAAGTGTGAGGTACCTGAGAACACAGACTGGATTGTGAAGTGTGATGTACCTGAGTACACAGACTGGACTGTGAAGTGTGATGTACCTGAGTACACAGACCGGATTGTGACGTGTGATGTACCTGAGTACACGGACAGGATTGCGAAGTGTGATGTACCTGAGTACACAGTCTGGATTGTGAAGTGTGATGTACCTGAGCACACAGACCGGATTGTGAAGTGTGATGTACACGAGTACACAGATTGGATTGTGAAGGGTGATGTATCTGTGTACACAGACTGGATTGTGAAGTGTGATGTTCCAGATTACACAGACTGGATTGTGAAGTGTGATGTACCTGTGTACACAGACTGGATTGTGAAGTGTGATGTACCTGAGTACACAGACCGGATTGTGAAGTGTGATGTACATGAGTACACAGTCAGGTTTGTGAAGTGTTATATACCAGAGCACACAGACTGGATTGTGAAGTGTGATGTTCCTGAGTACACAGACTGGATTGTGAAGTGTGATGTACCTGGGTACACAGACCGGATTGTGAAGTGTGATGTACATGAGTACACAGTCAGGTTTGTGAAGTGTTATATACCTGAGTACACCGACTGGATTGTGAAGTGTGATGTTCCTTAGTACACAGACTGGATTGTGAAGTGTGATGTACTTGAGTACACAGACTGGATTGTGAAGTGTGATGTACCTGAGTACACAGACTGGATTGTGAAGTGTGATGTACCTGAGTACACGGACTGGATTGTGAAGTGTGATGTACCTGAGTACACAGAATGGATTGTGAAGTGTGATGTACTTGAGTACACAGACTGGATTGTGAAGTGTGATGTACCTGAGTACACAGACTGGATTGTGAAGTGTGATGTACCTGAGTACACGGACTGGATTGTGAAGTGTGATGTACCTGAGTACACAGAATGGATTGTGAAGTGTGATGTCCCTGAGTACACAGACCGGATTGTGTAGTGTGATGCACCTGAGTACACAGACTGGATTGTGAAGTGTGATGTATCGGAGTACACAGACTGGATTGTGAAGTGTGATATACCTGAGTACACAGACTGGATTGTGAAGTGTGATGTACCTGAGTACACAGACTGGATTGTGAAGTGTGATGTACCTGAGTACACAGAATGGATTGTGAAGTGTGATGTACCTGAGTACACAGACTGGATTGTGAAGTGTGATGTTCCTGAGTACACAGACTGGATTGTGAAGTGTGATGTACCTGAGTACACAGACTGGATTGTGAAGTGTGATGTACCTGAGTACACAGAATGGATTGTGAAGTGTGATGTACCTGAGTACACGGACTGGATTGTGAAGTGTGATGTACCTTAGTACACAGAATGGATTGTGAAGTGTGATGTACCTGAGTACACAGACCGGATTGTGAAGTGTGATGTAACTGAGTACACAGACTGGATTGTGAAGTGTGATGTACCTGAGTACACAGACTGGATTGTGAAGTTTGATGTATCTGAGTACACAGACTGGATTGTGAAGTGTGATGTACCTGAGGACACAGAATGGATTGTGAAGTGTGATGTACCTGAGTACACAGACCGGATTGTGAAGTGTGATGTATCTGAGTACACAGAATGGATTGTGAAGTGTGATGTACCTGAGTACACAGACTGGACTGTGAAGTGTGATGTACCTGAGTACACAGACCGGATTGTGAAGTGTGATGTACACGAGTACACAGATTGGATTGTGAAGGGTGATGTATCTGTGTACACAGACTGGATTGTGAAGTGTGATGTTCCTGATTACACAGACTGGATTGTGAAGTGTGATGTACCTGTGTACACAGACTGGATTGTGAAGTGTGATGTACCTGAGTACACAGACCGGATTGTGAAGTGTGATGTACATGAGTACACAGTCAGGTTTGTGAAGTGTTATATACCTGAGTACACAGACTGGATTGTGAAGTGTGATGTACCTGAGTACACAGACTGGATTGTGAAGTGTGATGTATCGGAGTACACAGACTGGATTGTGAAGTGTGATATACCTGATTACACAGACTGGATTGTGAAGTGTGATGTACCTGAGTACACAGACTGGATTGTGAAGTGTGATGTACCTGAGTACACAGAATGGATTGTGAAGTGTGATGTACCTGAGTACACAGACTGGATTGTGAAGTGTGATGTTCCTGAGTACACAGACTGGATTGTGAAGTGTGATGTACCTGAGTACACAGAATGGATTGTGAAGTGTGATGTACCTGAGTACACAGAATGGATTGTGAAGTGTGATGTACCTGAGTACACGGACTGGATTGTGAAGTGTGATGTACCTGAGTACACAGAATGGATTGTGAAGTGTGATGTACCTGAGTACAGAGACCGGATTGTGAAGTGTGATGTATCTGAGTACACAGACTGGATTGTGAAGTGTGATGTACCAGAGTACACAGACTGGACTGTGAAGTGTGATGTACCTGAGTACACAGAATGGAAATCTGAAGTGTGATGTACCTGAGTACACAGACTGGATTGTGAAGTGTGATGTACCTGAGTACACAGAATGGATTGTGAAGTGTGATGTACCTGAGTACACGGACTGGATTGTGAAGTGTGATGTACCTGAGTACACAGAATGGATTGTGAAGTGTGATGTACCTGAGTACACAGACCGGATTGTGAAGTGTGATGTATCTGAGTACACAGACTGGATTGTGAAGTGTGATGTACCTGAGTACTCAGACTGGATTGTGAAGTGTGATGTATCTGAGTACACAGACTGGATTGTGAAGTGTGATGTACCTGAGTACATAGAATGGATTGTGAAGTGTGATGTACCTGAGTACACAGACCGGATTGTGAAGTGTGATGTATCTGAGTACACAGAATGGATTGTGAAGTGTGATGTACCTGAGTACAGAGACTGGATTGTGAAGTGTGATGTACCTGAGTACCCAGACTGGATTGTGAAGTGTGATGTACCTGAGTACACAGACCGGATTGTGAAGTGTGATGTACCTGAGTACACAGACTGGATTGTGAAGTGTGATGTTCCTGAGTACACAGAATGGATTGTGAAGTGTGATGTATCGGAGTACACAGACTGGATTGTGAAGTGTGATATACCTGAGTACACAGACTGGATTGTGAAGTGTGATGTACCTGAGAACACGGACTGGATTGTGAAGTGTGATGTACCTGAGTACACAGAGTGGATTGTGAAGTGTGATGTACCTGACTACACAGACTGGATTGTGAAGTGTGATGTACCGGAGTACACAGAATGGATTGTGAAGTGTGATGTACCTGAGTACAGAGACTGGATTGTGAAGTGTGATGTACCTGAGTATACAGACTGGATTGTGAAGTGTGATGCACCTGAGTACACAGACGGGATTGCGAAGTGTGATGTACCTGAGTACACAGACTGGATTGTGAAGTGTGATTTTCCTGAGTACACAGACTGGATTGTGAAGTGTGATTTTCCTGAGTACACAGACTGGATTGTGAAGTGTGATGTACCTGAGTACACAGAATGGATTGTGAAGTGTGATGTCCCTGAGTACACAGACCGGATTGTGAAGTGTGATGTACCTGAGTACACAGACTGGATTGTGAAGTGTGATGTATCGGAGTACACAGACTGGATTGTGAAGTGTGATATACCTGAGTACACAGACTGGATTGTGAAGTGTGATGTACCTGAGTACACAGACTGGATTGTGAAGTGTGATGTACCTGAGTACACAGAATGGATTGTGAAGTGTGATGTACCTGAGTACACAGACTGGATTGTGAAGTGTGATGTTCCTGAGTACACAGACTGGATTGTGAAGTGTGATGTACCTGAGTACACAGACTGGATTGTGAAGTGTGATGTACCTGAGTACACAGAATGGATTGTGAAGTGTGATGTACCTGAGTACACGGACTGGATTGTGAAGTGTGATGTACCTGAGTACACAGAATGGATTGTGAAGTGTGATGTACCTGAGTACACAGACCGGATTGTGAAGTGTGATGTATCTGAGTACACAGACTGGATTGTGAAGTGTGATGTACCTGAGTACACAGACTGGATTGTGAAGTGTGATGTATCTGAGTACACAGACTGGATTGTGAAGTGTGATGTACCTGAGTACACAGAATGGATTGTGAAGTGTGATGTACCTGAGTACAGAGACTGGATTGTGAAGTGTGATGTACCTGAGTACCCAGACTGGATTGTGAAGTGTGATGTACCTGAGTACACAGACCGGATTGTGAAGTGTGATGTACCTGAGTACACAGAATGGATTGTGAAGTGTGATGTACCTGAGCACAGAGACTGGATTGTGAAGTGTGATGTACCTGAGTACACAGACTGGATTGTGAAGTGTGATGTTCCTGAGTACACAGAATGGATTGTGAAGTGTGATGTACCTGAGTACACAGACCGGATTGTGAAGTGTGATGTACCTGAGTACACAGACTGGATTGTGAAGTGTGATGTATCGGAGTACACAGACTGGATTGTGAAGTGTGATATACCTGAGTACACAGACTGGATTGTGAAGTGTGATGTACCTGAGAACACGGACTGGATTGTGAAGTGTGATGTACCTGAGTACACAGAGTGGATTGTGAAGTGTGATGTACCTGACTACACAGACTGGATTGTGAAGTGTGATGTACCTGAGTACACAGAATGAATTGTGAAGTGTGATGTACCTGAGTACAGAGACTGGATTGTGAAGTGTGATGTACCTGAGTACACAGACTGGATTGTGAAGTGTGATGCACCTGAGTACACAGACGGGATTGCGAAGTGTGATGTACCTGAGTACACAGACTGGATTGTGAAGTGTGATTTTCCTGAGTACACAGACTGGATTGTGAAGTGTGATTTTCCTGAGTACACAGACTGGATTGTGAAGTGTGATGTACCTGAATACACGGACTGGATTGCGAAGTGTGATGTACCTGAGAACACGGACTGGATTGTGAAGTGTGATGTACCTGAGTACACAGACTGGACTGTGAAGTGTGATGTACCTGAGTACACAGACCGGATTGTGAAGTGTGATGTACACGAGTACACAGATTGGATTGTGAAGGGTGATGTATCTGTGTACACAGACTGGATTGTGAAGTGTGATGTTCCTGATTACACAGACTGGATTGTGAAGTGTGATGTACCTGTGTACACAGACTGGATTGTGAAGTGTGATGTACCTGAGTACACAGACCGGATTGTGAAGTGTGATGTACATGTGTACACAGTCAGGTTTGTGAAGTGTTATATACCTGAGTACACAGACTGGATTGTGAAGTGTGATGTACCTGAGTACACAGACTGGATTGTGAAGTGCCATGTTCCTGAGTACACAGACTGGATTGTGAAGTGTGATGTACCTGAGTACATAGACTGGATTGTGAAGTGTGATGTACCTGAGTACACAGATTGGATTGTGAAGGGTGATGTATCTGAGTACACAGACTGGATTGTGAATTGTGATGTTCTGAGTACACAGACCGGATTGTGAAGTTTGATATACCTGAGTGCACAGACTGGATTGTGAATTGTGATGTTCTGAGTACACGGACCGGATTGTGAAGTTTGATATACCTGAGTACTCAGACCGGATTGTGAAGTGTGATGTACCTGAGTGCACAGACTGGATTGTGAATTGTGATGTTCTGAGTACACGGACCGGATTGTGAAGTTTGATATACCTGAGTACTCAGACCGGATTGTGAAGTGTGATGTACCTGAGTACACAGACAGGATTGTGAATTGTGATGTTCCTGAGTACACAGACTGGATTGTGAAGTGTGATGTACCTGAGTACACAGACCGGATTGTGAAGTGTGATGTACCTGAGTACACAGACCGGATTGTGAAGAGTGATGTACCTGAGTACACAGAATGGATTGTGAAGTGTGACGCATCTGAATACACAGACTGGACTGTGAATTGTGATGTACCTGAGTACACAGAACGGATTGTGAAGTGTGATGTACCTGAGTACACAGAGTGGATTGTCAAGTGCGATGTACCTGTGTACACTGACTGGATTGTGAAGTGTGATGTTCCTGAGTACACAGACTGGATTGTGAAGTGTGATGTACCTGAGTACACAGACTGGATTGTGAAGTGTGATGTACCTGAGTACACAGACTGGATTCTGAAGTGTGATGTACCTGAGTACACAGACCGGATGGTGAAGTGTGATGTCCCTGAGTACACAGACTGGATTATGAAGTGTGATGTACCTGAGTACACGGACTGGATTGTGAAGTGAGATGTACCTGAGTACACAGAGTGGATTGTGAAGTGTGATATACCTGAGAACACGGACTGGGTTGTGAAGTGTGATGTACCTGAGTACACAGAATGGATTGTGAAGTGTGATGTACCTGAGTACAGAGACTGGATTGTGAAGTGTCATGGACCTGAGTACACAGACTGGATTGTGAAGTGTCATGTACCTGAGTACACAGACTGGATTGTGAAGTGTGATGTACCTGAGTACACGGACTGGATTGTGAAGTGTGATGTACCTGAGTACACAGAATGGATTGTGAAGTGTGATGTACCTGAGTACACAGACCGGATTGTGAAGTGTGATGTTCCTGAGTACACAGACTGGATTGTGAAGTGTGATATACCTGAGTACACAGACTGGATTGTGAAGTGTGATGTACCTGAGAACACGGACTGGATTGTGAAGTGTGATGTACCTGAGTACACAGAGTGGATTGTGAACTGTGATGTACCTGAGTACAGAGACTGGATTGTGAAGTGTGATGTACCTGAGTACACAGACTGGATTGTGAAGTGTGATGTACCTGAGCACACAGACGGGATTGTGAAGTGTGATATACCTGAGTACACAGACTGGATTGCGAAGTGTGATGTACCTGAGAACACGGACTGGATTGTGAAGTGTGATATACCTGAGAACACGGACTGGGTTGTGAAGTGTGATGTACCTGAGTACACAGAATGGATTGCGAAGTGTGATGTACCTGAGAACACGGACTGGATTGTGAAGTGTGATGTACCTGAGTACACAGACTGGACTGTGAAGTGTGATGTACCTGAGTACACAGACCGGATTGTGAAGTGTGATGTACACGAGTACACAGATTGGATTGTGAAGGGTGATGTATCTGTGTACACAGACTGGATTGCGAAGTGTGATGTTCCTGATTACACAGACTGGATTGTGAAGTGTGATGTACCTGTGTACACAGACTGGATTGTGAAGTGTGATGTACCTGAGTACACAGACCGGATTGTGAAGTGTGATGTACATGTGTACACAGTCAGGTTTGTGAAGTGTTATATACCTGAGTACACAGACTGGATTGTGAAGTGTGATGTACCTGAGTACACAGACTGGATTGTGAAGTGCCATGTTCCTGAGTACACAGACTGGATTGTGAAGTGTGATGTACCTGAGTACATAGACTGGATTGTGAAGTGTGATGTACCTGAGTACACAGATTGGATTGTGAAGGGTGATGTATCTGAGTGCACAGACTGGATTGTGAATTGTGATGTTCTGAGTACACAGACCGGATTGTGAAGTTTGATATACCTGAGTGCACAGACTGGATTGTGAATTGTGATGTTCTGAGTACACGGACCGGATTGTGAAGTTTGATATACCTGAGTACTCAGACCGGATTGTGAAGTGTGATGTACCTGAGTGCACAGACTGGATTGTGAATTGTGATGTTCTGAGTACACGGACCGGATTGTGAAGTTTGATATACCTGAGTACTCAGACCGGATTGTGAAGTGTGATGTACCTGAGTACACAGACAGGATTGTGAATTGTGATGTTCCTGAGTACACAGACTGGATTGTGAAGTGTGATGTACCTGAGTACACAGACCGGATTGTGAAGTGTGATGTACCTGAGTACACAGACCGGATTGTGAAGAGTGATGTACCTGAGTACACAGAATGGATTGTGAAGTGTGACGCATCTGAATACACAGACTGGACTGTGAATTGTGATGTACCTGAGTACACAGAACGGATTGTGAAGTGTGATGTACCTGAGTACACAGAGTGGATTGTCAAGTGCGATGTACCTGTGTACACTGACTGGATTGTGAAGTGTGATGTTCCTGAGTACACAGACTGGATTGTGAAGTGTGATGTACCTGAGTACACAGACTGGATTGTGAAGTGTGATGTACCTGAGTACACAGACTGGATTCTGAAGTGTGATGTACCTGAGTACACAGACCGGATGGTGAAGTGTGATGTCCCTGAGTACACAGACTGGATTGTGAAGTGTGATGTACCTGAGTACACGGACTGGATTGTGAAGTGTGATGTACCTGAGTACACAGAGTGGATTGTGAAGTGTGATATACCTGAGAACACGGACTGGGTTGTGAAGTGTGATGTACCTGAGGACACAGAATGGATTGTGAAGTGTGATGTACCTGAGTACAGAGACTGGATTGTGAAGTGTCATGGACCTGAGTACACAGACTGGATTGTGAAGTGTCATGTACCTGATTACACAGACTGGATTGTGAAGTGTGAGGTACCTGAGTACACGGACTGGATTGTGAAGTGTGATGTACCTGAGTACACAGAATGGATTGTGAAGTGTGATGTACCTGAGTACACAGACCGGATTGTGAAGTGTGATGTTCCTGAGTACACAGACTGGATTGTGAAGTGTGATATACCTGAGTACACAGACTGGATTGTGAAGTGTGATGTACCTGAGAACACGGACTGGGTTGTGAAGTGTGATGTACCTGAGTACACAGAATGGATTGCGAAGTGTGATGTACCTGAGAACACGGACTGGATTGTGAAGTGTGATGTACCTGAGTACACAGACTGGACTGTGAAGTGTGATGTACCTGAGTACACAGACCGGATTGTGAAGTGTGATGTACACGAGTACACAGATTGGATTGTGAAGGGTGATGTATCTGTGTACACAGACTGGATTGTGAAGTGTGATGTTCCTGATTACACAGACTGGATTGTGAAGTGTGATGTACCTGTGTACACAGACTGGATTGTGAAGTGTGATGTACCTGAGTACACAGACCGGATTGTGAAGTGTGATGTACATGTGTACACAGTCAGGTTTGTGAAGTGTTATATACCTGAGTACACAGACTGGATTGTGAAGTGTGATGTACCTGAGTACACAGACTGGATTGTGAAGTGCCATGTTCCTGAGTACACAGACTGGATTGTGAAGTGTGATGTACCTGAGTACATAGACTGGATTGTGAAGTGTGATGTACCTGAGTACACAGATTGGATTGTGAAGGGTGATGTATCTGAGTGCACAGACTGGATTGTGAATTGTGATGTTCTGAGTACACAGACCGGATTGTGAAGTTTGATATACCTGAGTGCACAGACTGGATTGTGAATTGTGATGTTCTGAGTACACGGACCGGATTGTGAAGTTTGATATACCTGAGTACTCAGACCGGATTGTGAAGTGTGATGTACCTGAGTGCACAGACTGGATTGTGAATTGTGATGTTCTGAGTACACGGACCGGATTGTGAAGTTTGATATACCTGAGTACTCAGACCGGATTGTGAAGTGTGATGTACCTGAGTACACAGACAGGATTGTGAATTGTGATGTTCCTGAGTACACAGACTGGATTGTGAAGTGTGATGTACCTGAGTACACAGACCGGATTGTGAAGTGTGATGTACCTGAGTACACAGACCGGATTGTGAAGAGTGATGTACCTGAGTACACAGAATGGATTGTGAAGTGTGACGCATCTGAATACACAGACTGGACTGTGAATTGTGATGTACCTGAGTACACAGAACGGATTGTGAAGTGTGATGTACCTGAGTACACAGAGTGGATTGTCAAGTGCGATGTACCTGTGTACACTGACTGGATTGTGAAGTGTGATGTTCCTGAGTACACAGACTGGATTGTGAAGTGTGATGTACCTGAGTACACAGACTGGATTGTGAAGTGTGATGTACCTGAGTACACAGACTGGATTCTGAAGTGTGATGTACCTGAGTACACAGACCGGATGGTGAAGTGTGATGTCCCTGAGTACACAGACTGGATTGTGAAGTGTGATGTACCTGAGTACACGGACTGGATTGTGAAGTGTGATGTACCTGAGTACACAGAGTGGATTGTGAAGTGTGATATACCTGAGAACACGGACTGGGTTGTGAAGTGTGATGTACCTGAGGACACAGAATGGATTGTGAAGTGTGATGTACCTGAGTACAGAGACTGGATTGTGAAGTGTCATGGACCTGAGTACACAGACTGGATTGTGAAGTGTCATGTACCTGAGTACACAGACTGGATTGTGAAGTGTGAGGTACCTGAGTACACGGACTGGATTGTGAAGTGTGATGTACCTGAGTACACAGAATGGATTGTGAAGTGTGATGTACCTGAGTACACAGACCGGATTGTGAAGTGTGATGTTCCTGAGTACACAGACTGGATTGTGAAGTGTGATATACCTGAGTACACAGACTGGATTGTGAAGTGTGATGTACCTGAGAACACGGACTGGATTGTGAAGTGTGATGTACCTGAGTACACAGAGTGGATTGTGAACTGTGATGTACCTGAGTACAGAGACTGGATTGTGAAGTGTGATGTACCTGAGTACACAGACTGGATTGTGAAGTGTGATGTACCTGAGCACACAGACGGGATTGTGAAGTGTGATATACCTGAGTACACAGACTGGATTGCGAAGTGTGATGCACCTGAGAACACGGACTGGATTGTGAAGTGTGATGTACCTGAGTACACAGACTGGATTGTGAAGTGTGATGTACCTGAGTACACTGAATGGATTGTGAAGTGTGATGTACCTGAATACACGGACTGGATTGCGAAGTGTGATGTACCTGAGAACACGGACTGGATTGTGAAGTGTGATGTACCTGAGTACACAGAATGGTTTGTGAAGTGTGATGTACCTGAGTACACAGACAGGATTGTGAATTGTGATGTTCCTGAGTACACAGACTGGATTGTGAAGTGTGATGTACCTGAGTACACAGACCGGATTGTGAAGTGTGATGTACCTGAGTACACAGACCGGATTGTGAAGAGTGATGTACCTGAGTACACAGACAGGATTGTGAATTGTGATGTTCCTGAGTACACAGACTGGATTGTGAAGTGTGATGTACCTGAGTACACAGACCGGATTGTGAAGTGTGATGTACCTGAGTACACAGACCGGATTGTGAAGAGTGATGTACCTGAGTACACAGAATGGATTGTGAAGTGTGACGCATCTGAATACACAGACTGGACTGTGAATTGTGATGTACCTGAGTACACAGAACGGATTGTGAAGTGTGATGTACCTGAGTACACAGAGTGGATTGTCAAGTGCGATGTACCTGTGTACACTGACTGGATTGTGAAGTGTGATGTTCCTGAGTACACAGACTGGATTGTGAAGTGTGATGTACCTGAGTACACAGACTGGATTGTGAAGTGTGATGTACCTGAGTACACAGACTGGATTCTGAAGTGTGATGTACCTGAGTACACAGACCGGATGGTGAAGTGTGATGTCCCTGAGTACACAGACTGGATTGTGAAGTGTGATGTACCTGAGTACACGGACTGGATTGTGAAGTGTGATGTACCTGAGTACACAGAGTGGATTGTGAAGTGTGATATACCTGAGAACACGGACTGGGTT
Source organism: Heterodontus francisci (assembly GCF_036365525.1). Taxonomy (NCBI): domain Eukaryota; kingdom Metazoa; phylum Chordata; class Chondrichthyes; order Heterodontiformes; family Heterodontidae; genus Heterodontus; species Heterodontus francisci. The sequence continues at coordinate 118,231,808 of NC_090378.1, read as the reverse complement.
GTGAAGTGTGATGTACCTGAGGACACAGAATGGATTGTGAAGTGTGATGTACCTGAGTACAGAGACTGGATTGTGATGTGTCATGGACCTGAGTACACAGACTGGATTGTGAAGTGTCATGTACCTGAGTACACAGACTGGATTGTGAAGTGTGAGGTACCTGAGTACACGGACTGGATTGTGAAGTGTGATGTACCTGAGTACACAGAATGGATTGTGAAGTGTGATGTACCTGAGTACACAGACCGGATTGTGAAGTGTGATGTTCCTGAGTACACAGACTGGATTGTGAAGTGTGATATACCTGAGTACACAGACTGGATTGTGAAGTGTGATGTACCTGAGAACACGGACTGGATTGTGAAGTGTGATGTACCTGAGTACACAGAGTGGATTGTGAACTGTGATGTACCTGAGTACAGAGACTGGATTGTGAAGTGTGATGTACCTGAGTACACAGACTGGATTGTGAAGTGTGATGTACCTGAGCACACAGACGGGATTGTGAAGTGTGATATACCTGAGTACACAGACTGGATTGCGAAGTGTGATGCACCTGAGAACACGGACTGGATTGTGAAGTGTGATGTACCTGAGTACACAGACTGGATTGTGAAGTGTGATGTACCTGAGTACACTGAATGGATTGTGAAGTGTGATGTACCTGAATACACGGACTGGATTGCGAAGTGTGATGTACCTGAGAACACGGACTGGATTGTGAAGTGTGATGTACCTGAGTACACAGAATGGTTTGTGAAGTGTGATGTACCTGAGTACACAGACAGGATTGTGAATTGTGATGTTCCTGAGTACACAGACTGGATTGTGAAGTGTGATGTACCTGAGTACACAGACCGGATTGTGAAGTGTGATGTACCTGAGTACACAGACCGGATTGTGAAGAGTGATGTACCTGAGTACACAGAATGGATTGTGAAGTGTGACGCATCTGAATACACAGACTGGACTGTGAATTGTGATGTACCTGTGTACACAGAACGGATTGTGAAGTGTGATGTACCTGAGTACACAGAGTGGATTGTCAAGTGCGATGTACCTGTGTACACTGACTGGATTGTGAAGTGTGATGTTCCTGAGTACACAGACTGGATTGTGAAGTGTGATGTACCTGAGTACACAGACTGGATTGTGAAGTGCGATGTACCTGAGTACACAGACTGGATTCTGAAGTGTGATGTACCTGAGTACACAGACCGGATGGTGAAGTGTGATGTCCCTGAGTACACAGACTGGATTGTGAAGTGTGATGTACCTGAGTACACGGACTGGATTGTGAAGTGTGATGTACCTGAGTACACAGAGTGGATTGTGAAGTGTGATATACCTGAGAACACGGACTGGGTTGTGAAGTGTGATGTACCTGAGTACACAGAATGGATTGTGAAGTGTGATGTACCTGAGTACAGAGACTGGATTGTGAAGTGTCATGGACCTGAGTACACAGACTGGATTGTGAAGTGTCATGTACCTGAGTACACAGACTGGATTGTGAAGTGTGAGGTACCTGAGTACACGGACTGGATTGTGAAGTGTGATGTACCTGAGTACACAGAATGGATTGTGAAGTGTGATGTACCTGAGTACACAGACCGGATTGTGAAGTGTGATGTTCCTGAGTACACAGACTGGATTGTAAAGTGTGATATACCTGAGTACACAGACTGGATTGTGAAGTGTGATGTACCTGAGAACACGGACTGGATTGTGAAGTGTGATGTACCTGAGTACACAGAGTGGATTGTGAACTGTGATGTACCTGAGTACAGAGACTGGATTGTGAAGTGTGATGTACCTGAGTACACAGACTGGATTGTGAAGTGTGATGTACCTGAGCACACAGACGGGATTGTGAAGTGTGATATACCTGAGTACACAGACTGGATTGCGAAGTGTGATGTACCTGAGAACACAGACTGGATTGTGAAGTGTGATATACCTGAGAACACGGACTGGGTTGTGAAGTGTGATGTACCTGAGTACACAGAATGGATTGCGAAGTGTGATGTACCTGAGAACACGGACTGGATTGTGAAGTGTGATGTACCTGAGTACACAGACTGGACTGTGAAGTGTGATGTACCTGAGTACACAAACCGGATTGTGAAGTGTGATGTACACGAGTACACAGATTGGATTGTGAAGGGTGATGTATCTGTGTACACAGACTGGATTGTGAAGTGTGATGTTCCTGATTACACAGACTGGATTGTGAAGTGTGATGTACCTGTGTACACAGACTGGATTGTGAAGTGTGATGTACCTGAGTACACAGACCGGATTGTGAAGTGTGATGTACATGTGTACACAGTCAGGTTTGTGAAGTGTTATATACCTGAGTACACAGACTGGATTGTGAAGTGTGATGTACCTGAGTACACAGACTGGATTGTGAAGTGCCATGTTCCTGAGTACACAGACTGGATTGTGAAGTGTGATGTACCTGAGTACATAGACTGGATTGTGAAGTGTGATGTACCTGAGTACACAGATTGGATTGTGAAGGGTGATGTATCTGAGTACACAGACTGGATTGTGAATTGTGATGTTCTGAGTACACAGACCGGATTGTGAAGTTTGATATACCTGAGTGCACAGACTGGATTGTGAATTGTGATGTTCTGAGTCCACGGACCGGATTGTGAAGTTTGATATACCTGAGTACTCAGACCGGATTGTGAAGTGTGATGTACCTGAGTGCACAGACTGGATTGTGAATTGTGATGTTCTGAGTACACGGACCGGATTGTGAAGTTTGATATACCTGAGTACTCAGACCGGATTGTGAAGTGTGATGTACCTGAGTACACAGACAGGATTGTGAATTGTGATGTTCCTGAGTACACAGACTGGATTGTGAAGTGTGATGTACCTGAGTACACAGACCGGATTGTGAAGTGTGATGTACCTGAGTACACAGACCGGATTGTGAAGAGTGATGTACCTGAGTACACAGAATGGATTGTGAAGTGTGACGCATCTGAATACACAGACTGGACTGTGAATTGTGATGTACCTGAGTACACAGAACGGATTGTGAAGTGTGATGTACCTGAGTACACAGAGTGGATTGTCAAGTGCGATGTACCTGTGTACACTGACTGGATTGTGAAGTGTGATGTTCCTGAGTACACAGACTGGATTGTGAAGTGTGATGTACCTGAGTACACAGACTGGATTGTGAAGTGTGATGTACCTGAGTACACAGACTGGATTCTGAAGTGTGATGTACCTGAGTACACAGACCGGATGGTGAAGTGTGATGTCCCTGAGGACACAGACTGGATTGTGAAGTGTGATGTACCTGAGTACACGGACTGGATTGTGAAGTGTGATGTACCTGAGTACACAGACTGGATTGTGAAGTGTGATATACCTGAGAACACGGACTGGGTTGTGAAGTGTGATGTACCTGAGTACACAGAATGGATTGTGAAGTGTGATGTACCTGAGTACAGAGACTGGATTGTGAAGTGTCATGGACCTGAGTACACAGACTGGATTGTGAAGTGTGAGGTACCTGAGTACACGGACTGGATTGTGAAGTGTGATGTACCTGAGTACACAGAATGGATTGTGAAGTGTGATGTACCTGAGTACACAGACCGGATTGTGAAGTGTGATGTTCCTGAGTACACAGACTGGATTGTGAAGTGTGATATACCTGAGTACACAGACTGGATTGTGAAGTGTGATGTACCTGAGAACACGGACTGGATTGTGAAGTGTGATGTACCTGAGTACACAGAGTGGATTGTGAACTGTGATGTACCTGAGTACAGAGACTGGATTGTGAAGTGTGATGTACCTGAGTACACAGACTGGATTGTGAAGTGTGATGTACCTGAGCACACAGACGGGATTGTGAAGTGTGATATACCTGAGTACACAGACTGGATTGCGAAGTGTGATGTACCTGAGAACACGGACTGGATTGTGAAGTGTGATGTACCTGAGTACACAGACTGGATTGTGAAGTGTGATGTACCTGAGTACACTGAATGGATTGTGAAGTGTGATGTACCTGAATACACGGACTGGATTGCGAAGTGTGATGTACCTGAGAACACGGACTGGATTGTGAAGTGTGATGTACCTGAGTACACAGAATGGTTTGTGAAGTGTGATGTACCTGAGTACACAGACCGGATTGTGAAGTGTGATGTACCTGAGTACACAGACCGGATTGTGAAGAGTGATGTACCTGAGTACACAGAATGGATTGTGAAGTGTGACGCATCTGAATACACAGACTGGACTGTGAATTGTGATGTACCTGAGTACACAGAACGGATTGTGAAGTGTGATGTACCTGAGTACACAGAGTGGATTGTCAAGTGCGATGTACCTGTGTACACTGACTGGATTGTGAAGTGTGATGTTCCTGAGTACACAGACTGGATTGTGAAGTGTGATGTACCTGAGTACACAGACTGGATTGTGAAGTGTGATGTACCTGAGTACACAGACTGGATTCTGAAGTGTGATGTACCTGAGTACACAGACCGGATGGTGAAGTGTGATGTCCCTGAGTACACAGACTGGATTGTGAAGTGTGATGTACCTGAGTACACGGACTGGATTGTGAAGTGTGATGTACCTGAGTACACAGAGTGGATTGTGAAGTGTGATATACCTGAGAACACGGACTGGGTTGTGAAGTGTGATGTACCTGAGTACACAGAATGGATTGTGAAGTGTGATGTACCTGAGTACAGAGACTGGATTGTGAAGTGTCATGGACCTGAGTACACAGACTGGATTGTGAAGTGTCATGTACCTGAGTACACAGACTGGATTGTGAAGTGTGATGTACCTGAGTACACGGACTGGATTGTGAAGTGTGATGTACCTGAGTACACAGAATGGATTGTGAACTGTGATGTACCTGAGTACACAGACCGGATTGTGAAGTGTGATGTTCCTGAGTACACAGACTGGATTGTGAAGTGTGATATACCTGAGTACACAGACTGGATTGTGAAGTGTGATGTACCTGAGAACACGGACTGGATTGTGAAGTGTGATGTACCTGAGTACACAGAGTGGATTGTGAACTGTGATGTACCTGAGTACAGAGACTGGATTGTGAAGTGTGATGTACCTGAGTACACAGACTGGATTGTGAAGTGTGATGTACCTGAGCACACAGACGGGATTGTGAAGTGTGATATACCTGAGTACACAGACTGGATTGCGAAGTGTGATGTACCTGAGAACACGGACTGGATTGTGAAGTGTGATATACCTGAGAACACGGACTGGGTTGTGAAGTGTGATGTACCTGAGTACACAGAATGGATTGCGAAGTGTGATGTACCTGAGAACACGGACTGGATTGTGAAGTGTGATGTACCTGAGTACACAGACTGGACTGTGAAGTGTGATGTACCTGAGTACACAGACCGGATTGTGAAGTGTGATGTACACGAGTACACAGATTGGATTGTGAAGGGTGATGTATCTGTGTACACAGACTGGATTGTGAAGTGTGATGTTCCTGATTACACAGACTGGATTGTGAAGTGTGATGTACCTGTGTACACAGACTGGATTGTGAAGTGTGATGTACCTGAGTACACAGACCGGATTGTGAAGTGTGATGTACATGTGTACACAGTCAGGTTTGTGAAGTGTTATATACCTGAGTACACAGACTGGATTGTGAAGTGTGATGTACCTGAGTACACAGACTGGATTGTGAAGTGCCATGTTCCTGAGTACACAGACTGGATTGTGAAGTGTGATGTACCTGAGTACATAGACTGGATTGTGAAGTGTGATGTACCTGAGTACACAGATTGGATTGTGAAGGGTGATGTATCTGAGTACACAGACTGGATTGTGAATTGTGATGTTCTGAGTACACAGACCGGATTGTGAAGTTTGATATACCTGAGTGCACAGACTGGATTGTGAATTGTGATGTTCTGAGTACACGGACCGGATTGTGAAGTTTGATATACCTGAGTACTCAGACCGGATTGTGAAGTGTGATGTACCTGAGTGCACAGACTGGATTGTGAATTGTGATGTTCTGAGTACACGGACCGGATTGTGAAGTTTGATATACCTGAGTACTCAGACCGGATTGTGAAGTGTGATGTACCTGAGTACACAGACAGGATTGTGAATTGTGATGTTCGTGAGTGCACAGACTGGATTGTGAAGTGTGATGTACCTGAGTACACAGACCGGATTGTGAAGTGTGATGTACCTGAGTACACAGACCGGATTGTGAAGAGTGATGTACCTGAGTACACAGAATGGATTGTGAAGTGTGACGCATCTGAATACACAGACTGGACTGTGAATTGTGATGTACCTGAGTACACAGAACGGATTGTGAAGTGTGATGTACCTGAGTACACAGAGTGGATTGTCAAGTGCGATGTACCTGTGTACACTGACTGGATTGTGAAGTGTGATGTTCCTGAGTACACAGACTGGATTGTGAAGTGTGATGTACCTGAGTACACAGAGTGGATTGTGAACTGTGATGTACCTGAGTACAGAGACTGGATTGTGAAGTGTGATGTACCTGAGTACACAGACTGGATTGTGAAGTGTGATGTACCTGAGCACACAGACGGGATTGTGAAGTGTGATATACCTGAGTACACAGACTGGATTGCGAAGTGTGATGTACCTGAGAACACGGACTGGATTGTGAAGTGTGATGTACCTGAGTACACAGACTGGATTGTGAAGTGTGATGTACCTGAGTTCACTGAATGGATTGTGAAGTGTGATGTACCTGAATACACGGACTGGATTGCGAAGTGTGATGTACCTGAGAACACGGACTGGATTGTGAAGTGTGATGTACCTGAGTACACAGAATGGTTTGTGAAGTGTGATATACCTGAGAACACGGACTGGGTTGTGAAGTGTGATGTACCTGAGTACACAGAATGGATTGTGAAGTGTGATGTACCTGAGTACAGAGACTGGATTGTGAAGTGTCATGGACCTGAGTACACAGACTGGATTGTGAAGTGTGAGGTACCTGAGTACACGGACTGGATTGTGAAGTGTGATGTACCTGAGTACACAGAATGGATTGTGAAGTGTGATGTACCTGAGTACACAGACCGGATTGTGAAGTGTGATGTTCCTGAGTACACAGACTGGATTGTGAAGTGTGATATACCTGAGTACACAGACTGGATTGTGAAGTGTGATGTACCTGAGAACACGGACTGGATTGTGAAGTGTGATGTACCTGAGTACACAGAGTGGATTGTGAACTGTGATGTACCTGAGTACAGAGACTGGATTGTGAAGTGTGATGTACCTGAGTACACAGACTGGATTGTGAAGTGTGATGTACCTGAGCACACAGACGGGATTGTGAAGTGTGATATACCTGAGTACACAGACTGGATTGCGAAGTGTGATGTACCTGAGAACACGGACTGGATTGTGAAGTGTGATGTACCTGAGTACACAGACTGGATTGTGAAGTGTGATGTACCTGAGTACACTGAATGGATTGTGAAGTGTGATGTACCTGAATACACGGACTGGATTGCGAAGTGTGATGTACCTGAGAACACGGACTGGATTGTGAAGTGTGATGTACCTGAGTACACAGAATGGTTTGTGAAGTGTGATGTACCTGAGTACACAGACCGGATTGTGAAGTGTGATGTACCTGAGTACACAGACCGGATTGTGAAGAGTGATGTACCTGAGTACACAGAATGGATTGTGAAGTGTGACGCATCTGAATACACAGACTGGACTGTGAATTGTGATGTACCTGAGTACACAGAACGGATTGTGAAGTGTGATGTACCTGAGTACACAGAGTGGATTGTCAAGTGCGATGTACCTGTGTACACTGACTGGATTGTGAAGTGTGATGTTCCTGAGTACACAGACTGGATTGTGAAGTGTGATGTACCTGAGTACACAGACTGGATTGTGAAGTGTGATGTACCTGAGTACACAGACTGGATTCTGAAGTGTGATGTACCTGAGTACACAGACCGGATGGTGAAGTGTGATGTCCCTGAGTACACAGACTGGATTGTGAAGTGTGATGTACCTGAGTACACGGACTGGATTGTGAAGTGTGATGTACCTGAGTACACAGAGTGGATTGTGAAGTGTGATATACCTGAGAACACGGACTGGGTTGTGAAGTGTGATGTACCTGAGTACACAGAATGGATTGTGAAGTGTGATGTACCTGAGTACAGAGACTGGATTGTGAAGTGTCATGGACCTGAGTACACAGACTGGATTGTGAAGTGTCATGTACCTGAGTACACAGACTGGATTGTGAAGTGTGATGTACCTGAGTACACGGACTGGATTGTGAAGTGTGATGTACCTGAGTACACAGAATGGATTGTGAACTGTGATGTACCTGAGTACACAGACCGGATTGTGAAGTGTGATGTTCCTGAGTACACAGACTGGATTGTGAAGTGTGATATACCTGAGTACACAGACTGGATTGTGAAGTGTGATGTACCTGAGAACACGGACTGGATTGTGAAGTGTGATGTACCTGAGTACACAGAGTGGATTGTGAACTGTGATGTACCTGAGTACAGAGACTGGATTGTGAAGTGTGATGTACCTGAGTACACAGACTGGATTGTGAAGTGTGATGTACCTGAGCACACAGACGGGATTGTGAAGTGTGATATACCTGAGTACACAGACTGGATTGCGAAGTGTGATGTACCTGAGAACACGGACTGGATTGTGAAGTGTGATATACCTGAGAACACGGACTGGGTTGTGAAGTGTGATGTACCTGAGTACACAGAATGGATTGCGAAGTGTGATGTACCTGAGAACACGGACTGGATTGTGAAGTGTGATGTACCTGAGTACACAGACTGGACTGTGAAGTGTGATGTACCTGAGTACACAGACCGGATTGTGAAGTGTGATGTACACGAGTACACAGATTGGATTGTGAAGGGTGATGTATCTGTGTACACAGACTGGATTGTGAAGTGTGATGTTCCTGATTACACAGACTGGATTGTGAAGTGTGATGTACCTGTGTACACAGACTGGATTGTGAAGTGTGATGTACCTGAGTACACAGACCGGATTGTGAAGTGTGATGTACATGTGTACACAGTCAGGTTTGTGAAGTGTTATATACCTGAGTACACAGACTGGATTGTGAAGTGTGATGTACCTGAGTACACAGACTGGATTGTGAAGTGCCATGTTCCTGAGTACACAGACTGGATTGTGAAGTGTGATGTACCTGAGTACATAGACTGGATTGTGAAGTGTGATGTACCTGAGTACACAGATTGGATTGTGAAGGGTGATGTATCTGAGTACACAGACTGGATTGTGAATTGTGATGTTCTGAGTACACAGACCGGATTGTGAAGTTTGATATACCTGAGTGCACAGACTGGATTGTGAATTGTGATGTTCTGAGTACACGGACCGGATTGTGAAGTTTGATATACCTGAGTACTCAGACCGGATTGTGAAGTGTGATGTACCTGAGTGCACAGACTGGATTGTGAATTGTGATGTTCTGAGTACACGGACCGGATTGTGAAGTTTGATATACCTGAGTACTCAGACCGGATTGTGAAGTGTGATGTACCTGAGTACACAGACAGGATTGTGAATTGTGATGTTCCTGAGTGCACAGACTGGATTGTGAAGTGTGATGTACCTGAGTACACAGACCGGATTGTGAAGTGTGATGTACCTGAGTACACAGACCGGATTGTGAAGAGTGATGTACCTGAGTACACAGAATGGATTGTGAAGTGTGACGCATCTGAATACACAGACTGGACTGTGAATTGTGATGTACCTGAGTACACAGAACGGATTGTGAAGTGTGATGTACCTGAGTACACAGAGTGGATTGTCAAGTGCGATGTACCTGTGTACACTGACTGGATTGTGAAGTGTGATGTTCCTGAGTACACAGACTGGATTGTGAAGTGTGATGTACCTGAGTACACAGAGTGGATTGTGAACTGTGATGTACCTGAGTACAGAGACTGGATTGTGAAGTGTGATGTACCTGAGTACACAGACTGGATTGTGAAGTGTGATGTACCTGAGCACACAGACGGGATTGTGAAGTGTGATATACCTGAGTACACAGACTGGATTGCGAAGTGTGATGTACCTGAGAACACGGACTGGATTGTGAAGTGTGATGTACCTGAGTACACAGACTGGATTGTGAAGTGTGATGTACCTGAGTTCACTGAATGGATTGTGAAGTGTGATGTACCTGAATACACGGACTGGATTGCGAAGTGTGATGTACCTGAGAACACGGACTGGATTGTGAAGTGTGATGTACCTGAGTACACAGAATGGTTTGTGAAGTGTGATGTACCTGAGTACACAGACCGGATTGTGAAGTGTGATGTACCTGAGTACACAGACCGGATTGTGAAGAGTGATGTACCTGAGTACACAGAATGGATTGTGAAGTGTGACGCATCTGAATACACAGACTGGACTGTGAATTGTGATGTACCTGAGTACACAGAACGGATTGTGAAGTGTGATGTACCTGAGTACACAGAGTGGATTGTCAAGTGCGATGTACCTGTGTACACTGACTGGATTGTGAAGTGTGATGTTCCTGAGTACACAGACTGGATTGTGAAGTGTGATGTACCTGAGTACACAGACTGGATTGTGAAGTGTGATGTACCTGAGTACACAGACTGGATTCTGAAGTGTGATGTACCTGAGTACACAGACCGGATGGTGAAGTGTGATGTCCCTGAGTACACAGACTGGATTGTGAAGTGTGATGTACCTGAGTACACGGACTGGATTGTGAAGTGTGATGTACCTGAGTACACAGAGTGGATTGTGAAGTGTGATATACCTGAGAACACGGACTGGGTTGTGAAGTGTGATGTACCTGAGTACACAGAATGGATTGTGAAGTGTGATGTACCTGAGTACAGAGACTGGATTGTGAAGTGTCATGGACCTGAGTACACAGACTGGATTGTGAAGTGTCATGTACCTGAGTACACAGACTGGATTGTGAAGTGTGATGTACCTGAGTACACGGACTGGATTGTGAAGTGTGATGTACCTGAGTACACAGAATGGATTGTGAAGTGTGATGTACCTGAGTACACAGACCGGATTGTGAAGTGTGATGTTCCTGAGTACACAGACTGGATTGTGAAGTGTGATATACCTGAGTACACAGACTGGATTGTGAAGTGTGATGTACCTGAGAACACGGACTGGATTGTGAAGTGTGATGTACCTGAGTACACAGAGTGGATTGTGAACTGTGATGTACCTGAGTACAGAGACTGGATTGTGAAGTGTGATGTACCTGAGTACACAGACTGGATTGTGAAGTGTGATGTACCTGAGCACACAGACGGGATTGTGAAGTGTGATATACCTGAGTACACAGACTGGATTGCGAAGTGTGATGTACCTGAGAACACGGACTGGATTGTGAAGTGTGATATACCTGAGAACACGGACTGGGTTGTGAAGTGTGATGTACCTGAGTACACAGAATGGATTGCGAAGTGTGATGTACCTGAGAACACGGACTGGATTGTGAAGTGTGATGTACCTGAGTACACAGACTGGACTGTGAAGTGTGATGTACCTGAGTACACAGACCGGATTGTGAAGTGTGATGTACACGAGTACACAGATTGGATTGTGAAGGGTGATGTATCTGTGTACACAGACTGGATTGTGAAGTGTGATGTTCCTGATTACACAGACTGGATTGTGAAGTGTGATGTACCTGTGTACACAGACTGGATTGTGAAGTGTGATGTACCTGAGTACTCAGACCGGATTGTGAAGTGTGATGTACCTGAGTACACAGACAGGATTGTGAATTGTGATGTTCCTGAGTGCACAGACTGGATTGTGAAGTGTGATGTACCTGAGTACACAGACCGGATTGTGAAGTGTGATGTACCTGAGTACACAGACCGGATTGTGAAGAGTGATGTACCTGAGTACACAGAATGGATTGTGAAGTGTGACGCATCTGAATACACAGACTGGACTGTGAATTGTGATGTACCTGAGTACACAGAACGGATTGTGAAGTGTGATGTACCTGAGTACACAGAGTGGATTGTCAAGTGCGATGTACCTGTGTACACTGACTGGATTGTGAAGTGTGATGTTCCTGAGTACACAGACTGGATTGTGAAGTGTGATGTACCTGAGTACACAGACTGGATTGTGAAGTGTGATGTACCTGAGTACACAGACTGGATTCTGAAGTGTGATGTACCTGAGTACACAGACCGGATGGTGAAGTGTGATGTCCCTGAGGACACAGACTGGATTGTGAAGTGTGATGTACCTGAGTACACGGACTGGATTGTGAAGTGTGATGTACCTGAGTACACAGAGTGGATTGTGAAGTGTGATATACCTGAGAACACGGACTGGGTTGTGAAGTGTGATGTACCTGAGTACACAGAATGGATTGTGAAGTGTGATGTACCTGAGTACAGAGACTGGATTGTGAAGTGTCATGGACCTGAGTACACAGACTGGATTGTGAAGTGTCATGTACCTGAGTACACAGAATGGATTGTGAAGTGTGAGGTACCTGAGTACACGGACTGGATTGTGAAGTGTGATGTACCTGAGTACACAGAATGGATTGTGAAGTGTGATGTACCTGAGTACACAGACCGGATTGTGAAGTGTGATGTTCCTGAGTACACAGACTGGATTGTGAAGTGTGATATACCTGAGTACACAGACTGGATTGTGAAGTGTGATGTACCTGAGAACACGGACTGGATTGTGAAGTGTGATGTACCTGAGTACACAGAGTGGATTGTGAACTGTGATGTACCTGAGTACAGAGACTGGATTGTGAAGTGTGATGTACCTGAGTACACAGACTGGATTGTGAAGTGTGATGTACCTGAGCACACAGACGGGATTGTGAAGTGTGATATACCTGAGTACACAGACTGGATTGCGAAGTGTGATGTACCTGAGAACACGGACTGGATTGTGAAGTGTGATGTACCTGAGTACACAGACTGGATTGTGAAGTGTGATGTACCTGAGTACACTGAATGGATTGTGAAGTGTGATGTTCCTGAATACACGGACTGGATTGCGAAGTGTGATGTACCTGAGAACACGGACTGGATTGTGAAGTGTGATGTACCTGAGTACACAGAATGGTTTGTGAAGTGTGATGTACCTGAATGCACAGACTGGATTGTGAAGTGTGATGTACCTGAGAACACGGACTGGATTGTGAAGTGTGATGTACCTGAGTACACAGACTGGATTGTGAAGTGTGATATACCTGAGTACACAGACTGGATTGTGAAGTGTGATGTACCTGAGAACACGGACTGGATTGTGAAGTGTGATGTACCTGAGTACACAGAGTGGATTGTGAACTGTGATGTACCTGAGTACAGAGACTGGATTGTGAAGTGTGATGTACCTGAGTACACAGACTGGATTGTGAAGTGTGATGTACCTGAGCACACAGACGGGATTGTGAAGTGTGATATACCTGAGTACACAGACTGGATTGCGAAGTGTGATGTACCTGAGAACACGGACTGGATTGTGAAGTGTGATATACCTGAGAACACGGACTGGGTTGTGAAGTGTGATGTACCTGAGTACACAGAATGGATTGCGAAGTGTGATGTACCTGAGAACACGGACTGGATTGTGAAGTGTGATGTACCTGAGTACACAGACTGGACTGTGAAGTGTGATGTACCTGAGTACACAGACCGGATTGTGAAGTGTGATGTACACGAGTACACAGATTGGATTGTGAAGGGTGATGTATCTGTGTACACAGACTGGATTGTGAAGTGTGATGTTCCTGATTACACAGACTGGATTGTGAAGTGTGATGTACCTGTGTACACAGACTGGATTGTGAAGTGTGATGTACCTGAGTACACAGACCGGATTGTGAAGTGTGATGTACATGTGTACACAGTCAGGTTTGTGAAGTGTTATATACCTGAGTACACAGACTGGATTGTGAAGTGTGATGTACCTGAGTACACAGACTGGATTGTGAAGTGCCATGTTCCTGAGTACACAGACTGGATTGTGAAGTGTGATGTACCTGAGTACATAGACTGGATTCTGAAGTGTGATGTACCTGAGTACACAGATTGGATTGTGAAGGGTGATGTATCTGAGTACACAGACTGGATTGTGAATTGTGATGTTCTGAGTACACAGACCGGATTGTGAAGTTTGATATACCTGAGTGCACAGACTGGATTGTGAATTGTGATGTTCTGAGTACACGGACCGGATTGTGAAGTTTGATATACCTGAGTACTCAGACCGGATTGTGAAGTGTGATGTACCTGAGTGCACAGACTGGATTGTGAATTGTGATGTTCTGAGTACACGGACCGGATTGTGAAGTTTGATATACCTGAGTACTCAGACCGGTTTGTGAAGTGTGATGTACCTGAGTGCACAGACTGGATTGTGAATTGTGATGTTCTGAGTACACGGACCGGATTGTGAAGTTTGATATACCTGAGTACTCAGACCGGATTGTGAAGTGTGATGTACCTGAGTACACAGACAGGATTGTGAATTGTGATGTTCCTGAGTGCACAGACTGGATTGTGAAGTGTGATGTACCTGAGTACACAGACCGGATTGTGAAGTGTGATGTACCTGAGTACACAGACCGGATTGTGAAGAGTGATGTACCTGAGTACACAGAATGGATTGTGAAGTGTGACGCATCTGAATACACAGACTGGACTGTGAATTGTGATGTACCTGAGTACACAGAACGGATTGTGAAGTGTGATGTACCTGAGTACACAGAGTGGATTGTCAAGTGCGATGTACCTGTGTACACTGACTGGATTGTGAAGTGTGATGTTCCTGAGTACACAGACTGGATTGTGAAGTGTGATGTACCTGAGTACACAGACTGGATTGTGAAGTGTGATGTACCTGAGTACACAGACTGGATTCTGAAGTGTGATGTACCTGAGTACACAGACCGGATGGTGAAGTGTGATGTCCCTGAGGACACAGACTGGATTGTGAAGTGTGATGTACCTGAGTACACGGACTGGATTGTGAAGTGTGATGTACCTGAGTACACAGAGTGGATTGTGAAGTGTGATGTACCTGAGTACAGAGACTGGATTGTGAAGTGTCATGGACCTGAGTACACAGACTGGATTGTGAAGTGTCATGTACCTGAGTACACAGAATGGATTGTGAAGTGTGAGGTACCTGAGTACACGGACTGGATTGTGAAGTGTGATGTACCTGAGTACACAGAATGGATTGTGAAGTGTGATGTACCTGAGTACACAGACCGGATTGTGAAGTGTGATGTTCCTGAGTACACAGACTGGATTGTGAAGTGTGATATACCTGAGTACACAGACTGGATTGTGAAGTGTGATGTACCTGAGAACACGGACTGGATTGTGAAGTGTGATGTACCTGAGTACACAGAGTGGATTGTGAACTGTGATGTACCTGAGTACAGAGACTGGATTGTGAAGTGTGATGTACCTGAGTACACAGACTGGATTGTGAAGTGTGATGTACCTGAGCACACAGACGGGATTGTGAAGTGTGATATACCTGAGTACACAGACTGGATTGCGAAGTGTGATGTACCTGAGAACACGGACTGGATTGTGAAGTGTGATGTACCTGAGTACACAGACTGGATTGTGAAGTGTGATGTACCTGAGTACACTGAATGGATTGTGAAGTGTGATGTACCTGAATACACGGACTGGATTGCGAAGTGTGATGTACCTGAGAACACGGACTGGATTGTGAAGTGTGATGTACCTGAGTACACAGAATGGTTTGTGAAGTGTGATGTACCTGAATGCACAGACTGGATTGTGAAGTGTGATGTACCTGAGAACACGGACTGGATTGTGAAGTGTGATGTACCTGAGTACACAGACTGGATTGTGAAGTGTGATATACCTGAGTACACAGACTGGATTGTGAAGTGTGATGTACCTGAGAACACGGACTGGATTGTGAAGTGTGATGTACCTGAGTACACAGAGTGGATTGTGAACTGTGATGTACCTGAGTACAGAGACTGGATTGTGAAGTGTGATGTACCTGAGTACACAGACTGGATTGTGAAGTGTGATGTACCTGAGCACACAGACGGGATTGTGAAGTGTGATATACCTGAGTACACAGACTGGATTGCGAAGTGTGATGTACCTGAGAACACGGACTGGATTGTGAAGTGTGATATACCTGAGAACACGGACTGGGTTGTGAAGTGTGATGTACCTGAGTACACAGAATGGATTGCGAAGTGTGATGTACCTGAGAACACGGACTGGATTGTGAAGTGTGATGTACCTGAGTACACAGACTGGACTGTGAAGTGTGATGTACCTGAGTACACAGACCGGATTGTGAAGTGTGATGTACACGAGTACACAGATTGGATTGTGAAGGGTGATGTATCTGTGTACACAGACTGGATTGTGAAGTGTGATGTTCCTGATTACACAGACTGGATTGTGAAGTGTGATGTACCTGTGTACACAGACTGGATTGTGAAGTGTGATGTACCTGAGTACACAGACCGGATTGTGAAGTGTGATGTACATGTGTACACAGTCAGGTTTGTGAAGTGTTATATACCTGAGTACACAGACTGGATTGTGAAGTGTGATGTACCTGAGTACACAGACTGGATTGTGAAGTGCCATGTTCCTGAGTACACAGACTGGATTGTGAAGTGTGATGTACCTGAGTACATAGACTGGATTGTGAAGTGTGATGTACCTGAGTACACAGATTGGATTGTGAAGGGTGATGTATCTGAGTACACAGACTGGATTGTGAATTGTGATGTTCTGAGTACACAGACCGGATTGTGAAGTTTGATATACCTGAGTGCACAGACTGGATTGTGAATTGTGATGTTCTGAGTACACGGACCGGATTGTGAAGTTTGATATACCTGAGTACTCAGACCGGATTGTGAAGTGTGATGTACCTGAGTGCACAGACTGGATTGTGAATTGTGATGTTCTGAGTACACGGACCGGATTGTGAAGTTTGATATACCTGAGTACTCAGACCGGATTGTGAAGTGTGATGTACCTGAGTACACAGACAGGATTGTGAATTGTGATGTTCCTGAGTGCACAGACTGGATTGTGAAGTGTGATGTACCTGAGTACACAGACCGGATTGTGAAGTGTGATGTACCTGAGTACACAGACCGGATTGTGAAGAGTGATGTACCTGAGTACACAGAATGGATTGTGAAGTGTGACGCATCTGAATACACAGACTGGACTGTGAATTGTGATGTACCTGAGTACACAGAACGGATTGTGAAGTGTGATGTACCTGAGTACACAGAGTGGATTGTCAAGTGCGATGTACCTGTGTACACTGACTGGATTGTGAAGTGTGATGTTCCTGAGTACACAGACTGGATTGTGAAGTGTGATGTACCTGAGTACACAGACTGGATTGTGAAGTGTGATGTACCTGAGTACACAGACTGGATTCTGAAGTGTGATGTACCTGAGTACACAGACCGGATGGTGAAGTGTGATGTCCCTGAGGACACAGACTGGATTGTGAAGTGTGATGTACCTGAGTACACGGACTGGATTGTGAAGTGTGATGTACCTGAGTACACAGAGTGGATTGTGAAGTGTGATATACCTGAGAACACGGACTGGGTTGTGAAGTGTGATGTACCTGAGTACACAGAATGGATTGTGAAGTGTGATGTACCTGAGTACAGAGACTGGATTGTGAAGTGTCATGGACCTGAATACACAGACTGGATTGTGAAGTGTCATGTACCTGAGTACACAGACTGGATTGTGAAGTGTGAGGTACCTGAGTACACGGACTGGATTGTTAAGTGTGATGTACCTGAGTACACAGAATGGATTGTGAAGTGTGATGTACCTGAGTACACAGACCGGATTGTGAAGTGTGATGTTCCTGAGTACACAGACTGGATTGTGAAGTGTGATATACCTGAGTACACAGACTGGATTGTGAAGTGTGATGTACCTGAGAACACGGACTGGATTGTGAAGTGTGATGTACCTGAGTACACAGAGTGGATTGTGAACTGTGATGTACCTGAGTACAGAGACTGGATTGTGAAGTGTGATGTACCTGAGTACACAGACTGGATTGTGAAGTGTGATGTACCTGAGCACACAGACGGGATTGTGAAGTGTGATATACCTGAGTACACAGACTGGATTGCGAAGTGTGATGTACCTGAGAACACGGACTGGATTGTGAAGTGTGATGTACCTGAGTACACAGACTGGATTGTGAAGTGTGATGTACCTGAGTACACTGAATGGATTGTGAAGTGTGATGTACCTGAATACACGGACTGGATTGCGAAGTGTGATGTACCTGAGAACACGGACTGGATTGTGAAGTGTGATGTACCTGAGTACACAGAATGGTTTGTGAAGTGTGATGTACCTGAATACACAGACTGGATTGTGAAGTGTGATGTACCTGAGAACACGGACTGGATTGTGAAGTGTGATGTACCTGAGTACACAGACTGGATTGTGAAGTGTGATGTACCTGAGTACACAGACTGGATTCTGAAGTGTGATGTACCTGAGTACACAGACCGGATGGTGAAGTGTGATGTCCCTGAGGACACAGACTGGATTGTGAAGTGTGATGTACCTGAGTACACGGACTGGATTGTGAAGTGTGATGTACCTGAGTACACAGAGTGGATTGTGAAGTGTGATATACCTGAGAACACGGACTGGGTTGTGAAGTGTGATGTACCTGAGTACACAGAATGGATTGTGAAGTGTGATGTACCTGAGTACAGAGACTGTATTGTGAAGTGTCATGGACCTGAGTACACAGACTGGATTGTGAAGTGTCATGTACCTGAGTACACAGACTGGATTGTGAAGTGTGAGGTACCTGAGTACACGGACTGGATTGTGAAGTGTGATGTACCTGAGTACACAGAATGGATTGTGAAGTGTGATGTACCTGAGTACACAGACCGGATTGTGAAGTGTGATGTTCCTGAGTACACAGACTGGATTGTGAAGTGTGATATACCTGAGTACACAGACTGGATTGTGAAGTGTGATGTACCTGAGAACACGGACTGGATTGTGAAGTGTGATGTACCTGAGTACACAGAGTGGATTGTGAACTGTGATGTACCTGAGTACAGAGACTGGATTGTGAAGTGTGATGTACCTGAGTACACAGACTGGATTGTGAAGTGTGATGTACCTGAGCACACAGACGGGATTGTGAAGTGTGATATACCTGAGAACACGGACTGGATTGTGAAGTGTGATGTACCTGAGTACACAGACTGGATTGTGAAGTGTGATGTACCTGAGTACACTGAATGGATTGTGAAGTGTGATGTACCTGAATACACGGACTGGATTGCGAAGTGTGATGTACCTGAGAACACGGACTGGATTGTGAAGTGTGATGTACCTGAGTACACAGAATGGTTTGTGAAGTGTGATGTACCTGAATACACAGACTGGATTGTGAAGTGTGATGTACCTGAGAACACGGACTGGATTGTGAAGTGTGATGTACCTGAGTACACAGACTGGACTGTGAAGTGTGATGTACCTGAGTACACAGACCGGATTGTGACGTGTGATGTGCCTGAGTACACGAACTGGATTGCGAAGTGAATGTACCTGAGTACACAGAATGGATTGTGAAGTGTGATGTACCTGAGTACACAGTCTGGATTGTGAAGTGTGATGTACCTGAGTACACAGACCGGATTGTGAAGTGTGATGTACACGAGTACACAGATTGGATTGTGAAGTGTGATGTTGCTGATTACACAGAATGGATTGTGAAGTGTGATGTACCTGAGTACACAGTCTGGATTGTGAAGTGTGATGTACCTGAGTACACAGACCGGATTGTGAAGTGTGATGTACCTGAGTACACAGTCTGGATTGTGAAGTGTGATGTACCTGAGTACACAGACCGGATTGTGAAGTGTGATGTATCTGAGTACACAGACTGGATTGCGAAGTGTGATGTACCTAAGTACACAGAATGGATTGTGAAGTGTGATGTACCTGAGTACACAGTCTGGATTGTGAAGTGTGATGTACCTGAGTACACAGACTGGATTGCGAAGTGTGATGTACCTGAGTACACAGAATGGATTGTGAAGTGTGATGTCCCTGAGTACACAGACCGGATTGTGAAGTGTGATGTACCTGAGTACACAGACTGGATTGTGAAGTGTGATGTATCGGAGTACACAGACTGGATTGTGAAGTGTGATATACCTGATTACACAGACTGGATTGTGAAGTGTGATGTACCTGAGTACACAGACTGGATTGTGAAGTGTGATGTACCTGAGTACACAGAATGGATTGTGAAGTGTGATGTACCTGAGTACACAGACTGGATTGTGAAGTGTGATGTTCCTGAGTACACAGACTGGATTGTGAAGTGTGATGTACCTGAGTACACAGAATGGATTGTGAAGTGTGATGTACCTGAGTACACAGAATGGATTGTGAAGTGTGATGTACCTGAGTACACGGACTGGATTGTGAATTGTGATGTACATGAGTACACAGTCAGGTTTGTGAAGTGTGATGTACCTGAGTACACAGACCGGATTGTGAAGTGTGATGTATCTGAGTACACAGACTGGATTGTGAAGTGTGATGTACCAGAGTACACAGACTGGACTGTGAAGTGTGATGTACCTGAGTACACAGAATGGATTGTGAAGTGTGATGTACCTGAGTACACAGACTGGATTGTGAAGTGTGATGTACCTGAGTACACAGAATGGATTGTGAAGTGTGATGTACCTGAGTACACGGACTGGATTGTGAAGTGTGATGTACCTGAGTACACAGAATGGATTGTGAAGTGTGATGTACCTGAGTACACAGACCGGATTGTGAAGTTTGATGTATCTGAGTACACAGACTGGATTGTGAAGTGTGATGTACCTGAGTACTCAGACTGGATTGTGAAGTGTGATGTATCTGAGTACACAGACTGGATTGTGAAGTGTGATGTACCTGAGTACACAGAATGGATTGTGAAGTGTGATGTACCTGAGTACACAGACCGGATTGTGAAGTGTGATGTATCTGAGTACACAGAATGGATTGTGAAGTGTGATGTACCTGAGTACAGAGACTGGATTGTGAAGTGTGATGTACCTGAGTACCCAGACTGGATTGTGAAGAGTGATGTACCTGAGTACACAGACCGGATTGTGAAGTGTGATGTACCTGAGTACACAGAATGGATTGTGAAGTGTGATGTACCTGAGCACAGAGACTGGATTGTGAAGTGTGATGTACCTGAGTACACAGACTGGATTGTGAAGTGTGATGTTCCTGAGTACACAGAATGGATTGTGAAGTGTGATGTATCGGAGTACACAGACTGGATTGTGAAGTGTGATATACCTGAGTACACAGACTGGATTGTGAAGTGTGATGTACCTGAGAACACGGACTGGATTGTGAAGTGTGATGTACCTGAGTACACAGAGTGGATTGTGAAGTGTGATGTACCTGACTACACAGACTGGATTGTGAAGTGTGATGTACCTGAGTACACAGAATGGATTGTGAAGTGTGATGTACCTGAGTACAGAGACTGGATTGTGAAGTGTGATGTACCTGAGTACACAGACTGGATTGTGAAGTGTGATGCACCTGAGTACACAGACGGGATTGCGAAGTGTGATGTACCTGAGTACACAGACTGGATTGTGAAGTGTGATTTTCCTGAGTACACAGACTGGATTGTGAAGTGTGATTTTCCTGAGTACACAGACTGGATTGTGAAGTGTGATGTACCTGAGTACACAGAATGGATTGTGAAGTGTGATGTCCCTGAGTACACAGACCGGATTGTGAAGTGTGATGTACCTGAGTACACAGACTGGATTGTGAAGTGTGATGTATCGGAGTACACAGACTGGATTGTGAAGTGTGATATACCTGAGTACACAGACTGGATTGTGAAGTGTGATGTACCTGAGTACACAGAGTGGATTGTGAAGTGTGATGTACCTGAGTACACAGAATGGATTGTGAAGTGTGATGTACCTGAGTACACAGACTGGATTGTGAAGTGTGATGTTCCTGAGTACACAGACTGGATTGTGAAGTGTGATGTACCTGAGTACACAGACTGGATTGTGAAGTGTGATGTACCTGAGTACACAGAATGGATTGTGAAGTGTGATGTACCTGAGTACACGGACTGGATTGTGAAGTGTGATGTACCTGAGTACACAGAATGGATTGTGAAGTGTGATGTACCTGAGTACACAGACCGGATTGTGAAGTGTGATGTATCTGAGTACACAGACTGGATTGTGAAGTGTGATGTACCTGAGTACACAGACTGGATTGTGAAGTGTGATGTATCTGAGTACACAGACTGGATTGTGAAGTGTGATGTACCTGAGTACACAGAATGGATTGTGAAGTGTGATGTACCTGAGTACAGAGACTGGATTGTGAAGTGTGATGTACCTGAGTACCCAGACTGGATTGTGAAGTGTGATGTACCTGAGTACACAGACCGGATTGTGAAGTGTGATGTACCTGAGTACACAGAATGGATTGTGAAGTGTGATGTACCTGAGCACAGAGACTGGATTGTGAAGTGTGATGTACCTGAGTACACAGACTGGATTGTGAAGTGTGATGTTCCTGAGTACACAGAATGGATTGTGAAGTGTGATGTACCTGAGTACACAGACCGGATTGTGAAGTGTGATGTACCTGAGTACACAGACTGGATTGTGAAGTGTGATGTATCGGAGTACACAGACTGGATTGTGAAGTGTGATATACCTGAGTACACAGACTGGATTGTGAAGTGTGATGTACCTGAGAACACGGACTGGATTGTGAAGTGTGATGTACCTGAGTACACAGAGTGGATTGTGAAGTGTGATGTACCTGACTACACAGACTGGATTGTGAAGTGTGATGTACCTGAGTACACAGAATGAATTGTGAAGTGTGATGTACCTGAGTACAGAGACTGGATTGTGAAGTGTGATGTACCTGAGTACACAGACTGGATTGTGAAGTGTGATGCACCTGAGTACACAGACGGGATTGCGAAGTGTGATGTACCTGAGTACACAGACTGGATTGTGAAGTGTGATTTTCCTGAGTACACAGACTGGATTGTGAAGTGTGATTTTCCTGAGTACACAGACTGGATTGTGAAGTGTGATGTACCTGAATACACGGACTGGATTGCGAAGTGTGATGTACCTGAGAACACGGACTGGATTGTGAATTGTGATGTACCTGAGTACACAGACTGGACTGTGAAGTGTGATGTACCTGAGTACACAGACCGGATTGTGAAGTGTGATGTACACGAGTACACAGATTGGATTGTGAAGGGTGATGTATCTGTGTACACAGACTGGATTGTGAAGTGTGATGTTCCTGATTACACAGACTGGATTGTGAAGTGTGATGTACCTGTGTACACAGACTGGATTGTGAAGTGTGATGTACCTGAGTACACAGACCGGATTGTGAAGTGTGATGTACATATGTACACAGTCAGGTTTGTGAAGTGTTATATACCTGAGTACACAGACTGGATTGTGAAGTGTGATGTACCTGAGTACACAGACTGGATTGTGAAGTGCCATGTTCCTGAGTACACAGACTGGATTGTGAAGTGTGATGTACCTGAGTACATAGACTGGATTGTGAAGTGTGATGTACCTGAGTACACAGATTGGATTGTGAAGGGTGATGTATCTGAGTACACAGACTGGATTGTGAATTGTGATGTTCTGAGTACACAGACCGGATTGTGAAGTTTGATATACCTGAGTGCACAGACTGGATTGTGAATTGTGATGTTCTGAGTACACGGACCGGATTGTGAAGTTTGATATACCTGAGTACTCAGACCGGATTGTGAAGTGTGATGTACCTGAGTGCACAGACTGGATTGTGAATTGTGATGTTCTGAGTACACGGACCGGATTGTGAAGTTTGATATACCTGAGTACTCAGACCGGATTGTGAAGTGTGATGTACCTGAGTACACAGACAGGATTGTGAATTGTGATGTTCCTGAGTACACAGACTGGATTGTGAAGTGTGATGTACCTGAGTACACAGACCGGATTGTGAAGTGTGATGTACCTGAGTACACAGACCGGATTGTGAAGAGTGATGTACCTGAGTACACAGAATGGATTGTGAAGTGTGACGCATCTGAATACACAGACTGGACTGTGAATTGTGATGTACCTGAGTACACAGAACGGATTGTGAAGTGTGATGTACCTGAGTACACAGAGTGGATTGTCAAGTGCGATGTACCTGTGTACACTGACTGGATTGTGAAGTGTGATGTTCCTGAGTACACAGACTGGATTGTGAAGTGTGATGTACCTGAGTACACAGACTGGATTGTGAAGTGTGATGTACCTGAGTACACAGACTGGATTCTGAAGTGTGATGTACCTGAGTACACAGACCGGATGGTGAAGTGTGATGTCCCTGAGTACACAGACTGGATTGTGAAGTGTGATGTACCTGAGTACACGGACTGGATTGTGAAGTGTGATGTACCTGAGTACACAGAGTGGATTGTGAAGTGTGATATACCTGAGAACACGGACTGGGTTGTGAAGTGTGATGTACCTGAGTACACAGAATGGATTGTGAAGTGTGATGTACCTGAGTACAGAGACTGGATTGTGAAGTGTCATGGACCTGAGCACACAGACTGGATTGTGAAGTGTCATGTACCTGAGTACACAGACTGGATTGTGAAGTGTGATGTACCTGAGCACACAGAATGGATTGTGAAGTGTGATGTACCTGAGTACACAGACCGGATTGTGAAGTGTGATGTTCCTGAGTACACAGACTGGATTGTGAAGTGTGATATACCTGAGTACACAGACTGGATTGTGAAGTGTGATGTACCTGAGAACACGGACTGGATTGTGAAGTGTGATGTACCTGAGTACACAGAGTGGATTGTTAACTGTGATGTACCTGAGTACAGAGACTGGATTGTGAAGTGTGATGTACCTGAGTACACAGACTGGATTGTGAAGTGTGATGTACCTGAGCACACAGACGGGATTGTGAAGTGTGATATACCTGAGTACACAGACTGGATTGCGAAGTGTGATGTACCTGAGAACACGGACTGGATTGTGAAGTGTGATATACCTGAGAACACGGACTGGGTTGTGAAGTGTGATGTACCTGAGTACACAGAATGGATTGCGAAGTGTGATGTACCTGAGAACACGGACTGGATTGTGAAGTGTGATGTACCTGAGTACACAGACTGGACTGTGAAGTGTGATGTACCTGAGTACACAGACCGGATTGTGAAGTGTGATGTACACGAGTACACAGATTGGATTGTGAAGGGTGATGTATCTGTGTACACAGACTGGATTGTGAAGTGTGATGTTCCTGATTACACAGACTGGATTGTGAAGTGTGATGTACCTGTGTACACAGACTGGATTGTGAAGTGTGATGTACCTGAGTACACAGACCGGATTGTGAAGTGTGATGTACATGTGTACACAGTCAGGTTTGTGAAGTGTTATATACCTGAGTACACAGACTGGATTGTGAAGTGTGATGTACCTGAGTACACAGACTGGATTGTGAAGTGCCATGTTCCTGAGTACACAGACTGGATTGTGAAGTGTGATGTACCTGAGTACATAGACTGGATTGTGAAGTGTGATGTACCTGAGTACACAGATTGGATTGTGAAGGGTGATGTATCTGAGTACACAGACTGGATTGTGAATTGTGATGTTCTGAGTACACAGACCGGATTGTGAAGTTTGATATACCTGAGTGCACAGACTGGATTGTGAATTGTGATGTTCTGAGTACACGGACCGGATTGTGAAGTTTGATATACCTGAGTACTCAGACCGGATTGTGAAGTGTGATGTACCTGAGTGCACAGACTGGATTGTGAATTGTGATGTTCTGAGTACACGGACCGGATTGTGAAGTTTGATATACCTGAGTACTCAGACCGGATTGTGAAGTGTGATGTACCTGAGTACACAGACAGGATTGTGAATTGTGATGTTCCTGAGTACACAGACTGGATTGTGAAGTGTGATGTACCTGAGTACACAGACCGGATTGTGAAGTGTGATGTACCTGAGTACACAGACCGGATTGTGAAGAGTGATGTACCTGAGTACACAGAATGGATTGTGAAGTGTGACGCATCTGAATACACAGACTGGACTGTGAATTGTGATGTACCTGAGTACACAGAACGGATTGTGAAGTGTGATGTACCTGAGTACACAGAGTGGATTGTCAAGTGCGATGTACCTGTGTACACTGACTGGATTGTGAAGTGTGATGTTCCTGAGTACACAGACTGGATTGTGAAGTGTGATGTACCTGAGGACACAGACTGGATTGTGAAGTGTGATGTACCTGAGTACACAGACTGGATTCTGAAGTGTGATGTACCTGAGTACACAGACCGGATGGTGAAGTGTGATGTCCCTGAGTACACAGACTGGATTGTGAAGGGTGATGTATCTGTGTACACAGACTGGATTGTGAAGTGTGATGTTCCTGATTACACAGACTGGATTGTGAAGTGTGATGTACCTGTGTACACAGACTGGATTGTGAAGTGTGATGTACCTGAGTACACAGACCGGATTGTGAAGTGTGATGTACATATGTACACAGTCAGGTTTGTGAAGTGTTATATACCTGAGTACACAGACTGGATTGTGAAGTGTGATGTACCTGAGTACACAGACTGGATTGTGAAGTGCCATGTTCCTGAGTACACAGACTGGATTGTGAAGTGTGATGTACCTGAGTACATAGACTGGATTGTGAAGTGTGATGTACCTGAGTACACAGATTGGATTGTGAAGGGTGATGTATCTGAGTACACAGACTGGATTGTGAATTGTGATGTTCTGAGTACACAGACCGGATTGTGAAGTTTGATATACCTGAGTGCACAGACTGGATTGTGAATTGTGATGTTCTGAGTACACGGACCGGATTGTGAAGTTTGATATACCTGAGTACTCAGACCGGATTGTGAAGTGTGATGTACCTGAGTGCACAGACTGGATTGTGAATTGTGATGTTCTGAGTACACGGACCGGATTGTGAAGTTTGATATACCTGAGTACTCAGACCGGATTGTGAAGTGTGATGTACCTGAGTACACAGACAGGATTGTGAATTGTGATGTTCCTGAGTACACAGACTGGATTGTGAAGTGTGATGTACCTGAGTACACAGACCGGATTGTGAAGTGTGATGTACCTGAGTACACAGACCGGATTGTGAAGAGTGATGTACCTGAGTACACAGAATGGATTGTGAAGTGTGACGCATCTGAATACACAGACTGGACTGTGAATTGTGATGTACCTGAGTACACAGAACGGATTGTGAAGTGTGATGTACCTGAGTACACAGAGTGGATTGTCAAGTGCGATGTACCTGTGTACACTGACTGGATTGTGAAGTGTGATGTTCCTGAGTACACAGACTGGATTGTGAAGTGTGATGTACCTGAGTACACAGACTGGATTGTGAAGTGTGATGTACCTGAGTACACAGACTGGATTCTGAAGTGTGATGTACCTGAGTACACAGACCGGATGGTGAAGTGTGATGTCCCTGAGTACACAGACTGGATTGTGAAGTGTGATGTACCTGAGTACACGGACTGGATTGTGAAGTGTGATGTACCTGAGTACACAGAGTGGATTGTGAAGTGTGATATACCTGAGAACACGGACTGGGTTGTGAAGTGTGATGTACCTGAGTACACAGAATGGATTGTGAAGTGTGATGTACCTGAGTACAGAGACTGGATTGTGAAGTGTCATGGACCTGAGCACACAGACTGGATTGTGAAGTGTCATGTACCTGAGTACACAGACTGGATTGTGAAGTGTGATGTACCTGAGCACACAGAATGGATTGTGAAGTGTGATGTACCTGAGTACACAGACCGGATTGTGAAGTGTGATGTTCCTGAGTACACAGACTGGATTGTGAAGTGTGATATACCTGAGTACACAGACTGGATTGTGAAGTGTGATGTACCTGAGAACACGGACTGGATTGTGAAGTGTGATGTACCTGAGTACACAGAGTGGATTGTTAACTGTGATGTACCTGAGTACAGAGACTGGATTGTGAAGTGTGATGTACCTGAGTACACAGACTGGATTGTGAAGTGTGATGTACCTGAGCACACAGACGGGATTGTGAAGTGTGATATACCTGAGTACACAGACTGGATTGCGAAGTGTGATGTACCTGAGAACACGGACTGGATTGTGAAGTGTGATATACCTGAGAACACGGACTGGGTTGTGAAGTGTGATGTACCTGAGTACACAGAATGGATTGCGAAGTGTGATGTACCTGAGAACACGGACTGGATTGTGAAGTGTGATGTACCTGAGTACACAGACTGGACTGTGAAGTGTGATGTACCTGAGTACACAGACCGGATTGTGAAGTGTGATGTACACGAGTACACAGATTGGATTGTGAAGGGTGATGTATCTGTGTACACAGACTGGATTGTGAAGTGTGATGTTCCTGATTACACAGACTGGATTGTGAAGTGTGATGTACCTGTGTACACAGACTGGATTGTGAAGTGTGATGTACCTGAGTACACAGACCGGATTGTGAAGTGTGATGTACATGTGTACACAGTCAGGTTTGTGAAGTGTTATATACCTGAGTACACAGACTGGATTGTGAAGTGTGATGTACCTGAGTACACAGACTGGATTGTGAAGTGCCATGTTCCTGAGTACACAGACTGGATTGTGAAGTGTGATGTACCTGAGTACATAGACTGGATTGTGAAGTGTGATGTACCTGAGTACACAGATTGGATTGTGAAGGGTGATGTATCTGAGTACACAGACTGGATTGTGAATTGTGATGTTCTGAGTACACAGACCGGATTGTGAAGTTTGATATACCTGAGTGCACAGACTGGATTGTGAATTGTGATGTTCTGAGTACACGGACCGGATTGTGAAGTTTGATATACCTGAGTACTCAGACCGGATTGTGAAGTGTGATGTACCTGAGTGCACAGACTGGATTGTGAATTGTGATGTTCTGAGTACACGGACCGGATTGTGAAGTTTGATATACCTGAGTACTCAGACCGGATTGTGAAGTGTGATGTACCTGAGTACACAGACAGGATTGTGAATTGTGATGTTCCTGAGTACACAGACTGGATTGTGAAGTGTGATGTACCTGAGTACACAGACCGGATTGTGAAGTGTGATGTACCTGAGTACACAGACCGGATTGTGAAGAGTGATGTACCTGAGTACACAGAATGGATTGTGAAGTGTGACGCATCTGAATACACAGACTGGACTGTGAATTGTGATGTACCTGAGTACACAGAACGGATTGTGAAGTGTGATGTACCTGAGTACACAGAGTGGATTGTCAAGTGCGATGTACCTGTGTACACTGACTGGATTGTGAAGTGTGATGTTCCTGAGTACACAGACTGGATTGTGAAGTGTGATGTACCTGAGGACACAGACTGGATTGTGAAGTGTGATGTACCTGAGTACACAGACTGGATTCTGAAGTGTGATGTACCTGAGTACACAGACCGGATGGTGAAGTGTGATGTCCCTGAGTACACAGACTGGATTGTGAAGTGTGATGTACCTGAGTACACGGACTGGATTGTGAAGTGTGATGTACCTGAGTACACAGAGTGGATTGTGAAGTGTGATATACCTGAGAACACGGACTGGGTTGTGAAGTGTGATGTACCTGAGTACACAGAATGGATTGTGAAGTGTGATGTACCTGAGTACAGAGACTGGATTGTGAAGTGTCATGGACCTAAGTACACAGACTGGATTGTGAAGTGTCATGTACCTGAGTACACAGACTGGATTGTGAAGTGTGAGGTACCTGAGTACACGGACTGGATTGTGAAGTGTGATGTACCTGAGTACACAGAATGGATTGTGAAGTGTGATGTACCTGAGTACACAGACCGGATTGTGAAGTGTGATGTTCCTGAGTACACAGACTGGATTGTGAAGTGTGATATACCTGAGTACACAGACTGGATTGTGAAGTGTGATGTACCTGAGAACACGGACTGGATTGTGAAGTGTGATGTACCTCAGTACACAGAGTGGATTGTGAACTGTGATGTACCTGAGTACAGAGACTGGATTGTGAAGTGTGATGTACCTGAGTACACAGACTGGATTGTGAAGTGTGATGTACCTGAGCACACAGACGGGATTGTGACGTGTGATGTGCCTGAGTACACGAACTGGATTGCGAAGTGTGATGTACCTGAGTACACAGAATGGATTGTGAAGTGTGATGTACCTGAGTACACAGACTGGATTGTGAAGTGTGATGTACCTGAGTACACTGAATGGATTGTGAAGTGTGATGTACCTGAATACACGGACTGGATTGCGAAGTGTGATGTACCTGAGAACACGGACTGGATTGTGAAGTGTGATGTACCTGAGTACACAGAATGGATTGTGAAGTGTGATGTACCTGAATACACAGACTGGATTGTGAAGTGTGATGTACCTGAGAACACGGACTGGATTGTGAAGTGTGATGTACCTGAGTACACAGACTGGACTGTGAAGTGTGATGTACCTGAGTACACAGACCGGATTGTGACGTGTGATGTGCCTGAGTACACGAACTGGATTGCGAAGTGTGATGTACCTGAGTACACAGAATGGATTGTGAAGTGTGATGTACCTGAGTACACAGTCTGGATTGTGAAGTGTGATGTACCTGAGTACACAGACCGGATTGTGAAGTGTGATGTACACGAGTACACAGATTGG
The DNA here is from genome assembly GCF_036365525.1 of Heterodontus francisci. Lineage (NCBI taxonomy): Eukaryota > Metazoa > Chordata > Chondrichthyes > Heterodontiformes > Heterodontidae > Heterodontus > Heterodontus francisci. The sequence goes on along the minus strand of NC_090378.1, from coordinate 118,200,844 downwards.
ATTGTGAAGTGTGATGTTCCTGATTACACAGAATGGATTGTGAAGTGTGATGTACCTGAGTACACAGTCTGGATTGTGAAGTGTGATGTACCTGAGTACACAGACCGGATTGTGAAGTGTGATGTACCTGAGTACACAGTCTGGATTGTGAAGTGTGATGTACCTGAGTACACAGACCGGATTGTGAAGTGTGATGTATCTGAGTACACAGACTGGATTGCGAAGTGTGATGTACCTGAGTACACAGAATGGATTGTGAAGTGTGATGTACCTGAGTACACAGTCTGGATTGTGAAGTGTGATGTACCTGAGTACACAGACTGGATTGCGAAGTGTGATGTACCTGAGTACACAGAATGGATTGTGAAGTGTGATGTACCTGAGTACACAGTCTGGATTGTGTACTGTGATGTACCTGAGTACACAGACCGGATTGTGAAGTGTGATGTACACGAGTACACAGACTGGATTGTGAAGTGTGATGTTCCTGATTACACAGACTGGATTGTGAAGTGTGATGTTCCTGAGTACACAGACTGGATTGTGAAGTGTGATGTACCTGAGTACACAGACCGGATTGTGAAGTGTGATGTACATGAGTACACAGTCAGGTTTCTGAAGTGTTATATACCTGAGTACACAGACTGGATTGTGAAGTGTGATGTACCTGAGTACACAGACCGGATTGTGAAGTGTGATGTACATGAGTACACAGTCAGGTTTGTGAAGTGTTATATACCTGAGTACACAGACCGGATTGTGCAGTGTAATGTACATGAGTACACAGTCAGGTTTGTGAAGTGTTATATACCTGAGTACACAGACTGGATTGTGAAGTGTGATGTACCTGAGTACACAGACTGGATTGTGAAGTGTGATGTACCTGAGTACTCAGACCGGATTGTGAAGTGTGATGTACCTGAGTACACAGACAGGATTGTGAATTGTGATGTTCCTGAGTACACAGACTGGATTGTGAAGTGTGATGTACCTGAGTACACAGACCGGATTGTGAAGTGTGATGTACCTGAGTACACAGACCGGATTGTGAAGAGTGATGTACCTGAGTACACAGAATGGATTGTGAAGTGTGACGCATCTGAATACACAGACTGGACTGTGAATTGTGATGTACCTGAGTACACAGAACGGATTGTGAAGTGTGATGTACCTGAGTACACAGAGTGGATTGTCAAGTGCGATGTACCTGTGTACACTGACTGGATTGTGAAGTGTGATGTTCCTGAGTACACAGACTGGATTGTGAAGTGTGATGTACCTGAGTACACAGACTGGATTGTGAAGTGTGATGTACCTGAGTACACAGACTGGATTCTGAAGTGTGATGTACCTGAGTACACAGACCGGATGGTGAAGTGTGATGTCCCTGAGTACACAGACTGGATTGTGAAGTGTGATGTACCTGAGTACACGGACTGGATTGTGAAGTGTGATGTACCTGAGTACACAGAGTGGATTGTGAAGTGTGATATACCTGAGAACACGGACTGGGTTGTGAAGTGTGATGTACCTGAGTACACAGAATGGATTGTGAAGTGTGATGTACCTGAGTACAGAGACTGGATTGTGAAGTGTCATGGACCTGAGCACACAGACTGGATTGTGAAGTGTCATGTACCTGAGTACACAGACTGGATTGTGAAGTGTGATGTACCTGAGTACACGGACTGGATTGTGAAGTGTGATGTACCTGAGCACACAGAATGGATTGTGAAGTGTGATGTACCTGAGTACACAGACCGGATTGTGAAGTGTGATGTTCCTGAGTACACAGACTGGATTGTGAAGTGTGATATACCTGAGTACACAGACTGGATTGTGAAGTGTGATGTACCTGAGAACACGGACTGGATTGTGAAGTGTGATGTACCTGAGTACACAGAGTGGATTGTTAACTGTGATGTACCTGAGTACAGAGACTGGATTGTGAAGTGTGATGTACCTGAGTACACAGACTGGATTGTGAAGTGTGATGTACCTGAGCACACAGACGGGATTGTGAAGTGTGATATACCTGAGTACACAGACTGGATTGCGAAGTGTGATGTACCTGAGAACACGGACTGGATTGTGAAGTGTGATATACCTGAGAACACGGACTGGGTTGTGAAGTGTGATGTACCTGAGTACACAGAATGGATTGCGAAGTGTGATGTACCTGAGAACACGGACTGGATTGTGAAGTGTGATGTACCTGAGTACACAGACTGGACTGTGAAGTGTGATGTACCTGAGTACACAGACCGGATTGTGAAGTGTGATGTACACGAGTACACAGATTGGATTGTGAAGGGTGATGTATCTGTGTACACAGACTGGATTGTGAAGTGTGATGTTCCTGATTACACAGACTGGATTGTGAAGTGTGATGTACCTGTGTACACAGACTGGATTGTGAAGTGTGATGTACCTGAGTACACAGACCGGATTGTGAAGTGTGATGTACATGTGTACACAGTCAGGTTTGTGAAGTGTTATATACCTGAGTACACAGACTGGATTGTGAAGTGTGATGTACCTGAGTACACAGACTGGATTGTGAAGTGCCATGTTCCTGAGTACACAGACTGGATTGTGAAGTGTGATGTACCTGAGTACATAGACTGGATTGTGAAGTGTGATGTACCTGAGTACACAGATTGGATTGTGAAGGGTGATGTATCTGAGTACACAGACTGGATTGTGAATTGTGATGTTCTGAGTACACAGACCGGATTGTGAAGTTTGATATACCTGAGTGCACAGACTGGATTGTGAATTGTGATGTTCTGAGTACACGGACCGGATTGTGAAGTTTGATATACCTGAGTACTCAGACCGGATTGTGAAGTGTGATGTACCTGAGTGCACAGACTGGATTGTGAATTGTGATGTTCTGAGTACACGGACCGGATTGTGAAGTTTGATATACCTGAGTACTCAGACCGGATTGTGAAGTGTGATGTACCTGAGTACACAGACAGGATTGTGAATTGTGATGTTCCTGAGTACACAGACTGGATTGTGAAGTGTGATGTACCTGAGTACACAGACCGGATTGTGAAGTGTGATGTACCTGAGTACACAGACCGGATTGTGAAGAGTGATGTACCTGAGTACACAGAATGGATTGTGAAGTGTGACGCATCTGAATACACAGACTGGACTGTGAATTGTGATGTACCTGAGTACACAGAACGGATTGTGAAGTGTGATGTACCTGAGTACACAGAGTGGATTGTCAAGTGCGATGTACCTGTGTACACTGACTGGATTGTGAAGTGTGATGTTCCTGAGTACACAGACTGGATTGTGAAGTGTGATGTACCTGAGGACACAGACTGGATTGTGAAGTGTGATGTACCTGAGTACACAGACTGGATTCTGAAGTGTGATGTACCTGAGTACACAGACCGGATGGTGAAGTGTGATGTCCCTGAGTACACAGACTGGATTGTGAAGTGTGATGTACCTGAGTACACGGACTGGATTGTGAAGTGTGATGTACCTGAGTACACAGAGTGGATTGTGAAGTGTGATATACCTGAGAACACGGACTGGGTTGTGAAGTGTGATGTACCTGAGTACACAGAATGGATTGTGAAGTGTGATGTACCTGAGTACAGAGACTGGATTGTGAAGTGTCATGGACCTGAGTACACAGACTGGATTGTGAAGTGTCATGTACCTGAGTACACAGACTGGATTGTGAAGTGTGAGGTACCTGAGTACACGGACTGGATTGTGAAGTGTGATGTACCTGAGTACACAGAATGGATTGTGAAGTGTGATGTACCTGAGTACACAGACCGGATTGTGAAGTGTGATGTTCCTGAGTACACAGACTGGATTGTGAAGTGTGATATACCTGAGTACACAGACTGGATTGTGAAGTGTGATGTACCTGAGAACACGGACTGGATTGTGAAGTGTGATGTACCTGAGTACACAGAGTGGATTGTGAACTGTGATGTACCTGAGTACAGAGACTGGATTGTGAAGTGTGATGTACCTGAGTACACAGACTGGATTGTGAAGTGTGATGTACCTGAGCACACAGACGGGATTGTGACGTGTGATGTGCCTGAGTACACGAACTGGATTGCGAAGTGTGATGTACCTGAGTACACAGAATGGATTGTGAAGTGTGATGTACCTGAGTACACAGACTGGATTGTGAAGTGTGATGTACCTGAGTACACTGAATGGATTGTGAAGTGTGATGTACCTGAATACACGGACTGGATTGCGAAGTGTGATGTACCTGAGAACACGGACTGGATTGTGAAGTGTGATGTACCTGAGTACACAGAATGGATTGTGAAGTGTGATGTACCTGAATACACAGACTGGATTGTGAAGTGTGATGTACCTGAGAACACGGACTGGATTGTGAAGTGTGATGTACCTGAGTACACAGACTGGACTGTGAAGTGTGATGTACCTGAGTACACAGACCGGATTGTGACGTGTGATGTGCCTGAGTACACGAACTGGATTGCGAAGTGTGATGTACCTGAGTACACAGAATGGATTGTGAAGTGTGATGTACCTGAGTACACAGTCTGGATTGTGAAGTGTGATGTACCTGAGTACACAGACCGGATTGTGAAGTGTGATGTACACGAGTACACAGATTGGATTGTGAAGTGTGATGTTCCTGATTACACAGAATGGATTGTGAAGTGTGATGTACCTGAGTACACAGTCTGGATTGTGAAGTGTGATGTACCTGAGTACACAGACCGGATTGTGAAGTGTGATGTACCTGAGTACACAGTCTGGATTGTGAAGTGTGATGTACCTGAGTACACAGACCGGATTGTGAAGTGTGATGTATCTGAGTACACAGACTGGATTGCGAAGTGTGATGTACCTGAGTACACAGAATGGATTGTGAAGTGTGATGTACCTGAGTACACAGTCTGGATTGTGAAGTGTGATGTACCTGAGTACACAGACTGGATTGCGAAGTGTGATGTACCTGAGTACACAGAATGGATTGTGAAGTGTGATGTACCTGAGTACACAGTCTGGATTGTGTACTGTGATGTACCTGAGTACACAGACCGGATTGTGAAGTGTGATGTACACGAGTACACAGACTGGATTGTGAAGTGTGATGTTCCTGATTACACAGACTGGATTGTGAAGTGTGATGTTCCTGAGTACACAGACTGGATTGTGAAGTGTGATGTACCTGAGTACACAGACCGGATTGTGAAGTGTGATGTACATGAGTACACAGTCAGGTTTCTGAAGTGTTATATACCTGAGTACACAGACTGGATTGTGAAGTGTGATGTACCTGAGTACACAGACCGGATTGTGAAGTGTGATGTACATGAGTACACAGTCAGGTTTGTGAAGTGTTATATACCTGAGTACACAGACCGGATTGTGCAGTGTAATGTACATGAGTACACAGTCAGGTTTGTGAAGTGTTATATACCTGAGTACACAGACTGGATTGTGAAGTGTGATGTACCTGAGTACACAGACTGGATTGTGAAGTGTGATGTACCTGAGTACACAGACTGGATTGCGAAGTGTGATGTACCTGAGTACATAGACTGGATTGAAAAGTGTGATGTTCCTGAATACACAGACTGGATTATGAAGTGTGATGTTCTGAGTACACAGACTGGATTGTGAAGTGTGATGTACCTGAGTACACAGACTGGATTGTGAAGTGTGATGTACCTGAGTACACAGACCGGATTGTAAAGAGTGATGTACCTGAGTACACAGAATGGATTGTGAAGTGTGATGCACCTGAGTACACAGACTGGACTGTGAATTGTGCTGTACCTGAGTACACAGAACGGATTGTGAAGTGTGATGTACCTGAGTACACAGACTGGATTGTGAAGTGTGATGTTTCTGAGTACACAGACTGGATTGTGAAGTGTGATGTACCTGAGTACACAGACTGGATTGTGAAGTGTGATGTACCTGTGTACACGGACTGGATTGCGAAGTGTGATGTACCCGAGTACACAGTCTGGATTGTGAAGTGTTATATACCTGAGTACACAGATTGCATTGTGAAGTGTGATGTACCTGAGTACACAGACTGGATTGTGAAGTGTGATGTACCTGAGTACGCAGACTGGATTGTGAAGTGTGATGTACCTGTGTACACGGACTGGATTGCGAAGAGTGATGTACCCGAGTACACAGTCTGGATTGTGAAGTGTTATATACCTGAGTACACAGATTGCATTGTGAAGTATGATGTACCTGAGTACACAGACTGGATTGTGAAGTGTGATGTACCTGAGTACGCAGACTGGATTCTGAAGTGTGATGTACCTGAGTACACAGACCGGATTGTGAAGTGTGATGTCCCTGAGTACACAGACTGGATTGTGAAGTGTGATGTACCTGAGTACACAGACTGGATTGTGAAGTGAGATGTACCTGAGTACACAGACTGGATTGTGAAGTGTGATGTACCTGTATACACAGGCTGGATTGTGAAGTCTGATGTCCCTGAGGACACAAACTGGATTGTGAAGTGAGATGTATCTGAGTACACATACTGGATTGTGAAGTGTGATGTACCCGAGTACACAGACTGGATTGTGCAGTGTGAGGTATCTGAGTACACAGACTGGATTGTGAAGTGTGATCTATCTGGGGACACAGACTGGATTGTGAAGTGTGATGTATCTGAGTACACAGACTGGATTGTGAAGTGTGATGTACCTGAGTACACAGACTGGATTGTGAAGTGTGATGTACCTGAGTACACAGACTGGATTGTGAAGAGTGATGTACCTGAGTACACAGACTGGATTGTGAAGTGTTATATACCTGAGTACACCGACTGGGTTGTGAAGTGTGATGCACCTGAGTACACAAACTGATTGTGTAGTGTGATGTACCTGAGTACACAGATTGGATTGTGAAGGGTGATGTATCTGAGTACACAGACTGGATTGTGAAGTGTGATGTACCTGAGTACACAGACTGGATTGTGAAGTGTGATGTACCTGAGTGCACACACCGGATTGTGATGTTTGATATACCTGAGTACTCAGACCGGATTGTGAAGTGTGATGTACCTGAGTACACAGACAGGATTGTGGATTGTGATGTTCCTGAGTACACAGACTGGATTGTGAAGTGTGATGTATCTGAGTACACAGACTGGATTGTGAAGTGTGATGTACCCGAGTACACAGACTGGATTGTGCAGTGTGAGGTATCTGAGTACACAGACTGGATTGTGAAGTGTGATGTATCTGAGTACACAGACTGGATTGTGAAGTGTGATGTACCTGAGTACACAGACTGGATTGTGAAGTGTGATGTATCTGAGAACACGGACTGGATTGCGAAGTGTGATGTACCTGAGTACACAGACTGGATTGTGAAGTGTGATGTACCTGAGTACACAGACCGGATTGTGAAGTGTGATGTACCTGAGTACACGGACTGGATTGCGAAGTGTGATGTACCTGAGTACACAGAATGGATTGTGAAGTGTGATGTACCTGAGTACACAGTCTGGATTGTGAAGTGTGATGTACCTGAGTACACAGACCGGATTGTGAAGTGTGATGTACCTGAGTACACGGACTGGATTGCGAAGTGTGATGTACCTGAGTACACAAAATGGATTGTGAAGTGTGATGTACCTGAGTACACAGTCTGGATTGTGAAGTGTGATGTACCTGAGTACACGGACTGGATTGCGAAGTGTGATGTACCTGACTACACAGATTGGATTGTGAAGGGTGATGTATCTGTGTACACAGACTGGATTGTGAAGTGTGATGTTCCTCATTACACAGACTGGATTGTGAAGTGTGATGTACCTGTGTACACAGACTGGATTGTGAAGTGTGATGTACCTGAGTACACAGACCGGATTGTGAAGTGTGATGTACATGAGTACACAGTCAGGTTTGTGAAGTGTTATATAACTGAGTACACAGACTGGGTTGTGAAGTGTGATGTACCTGAGTACACAAACTGGATTGTGTAGTGTGATGTACCTGAGGACACAGATTGGAAGCTGAAGGGTGATGTATCTGAGTATACAGACTGGATTGTGAAGTGTGATGTACCTTAGTACACAGACTGGATTGTGAAGTGTGATGTACCTGAGTGCACACATCGGATTGTGAAGTTTGATATACCTGAGTACTCAGAACGGATTGTGAAGTGTGATGTACCTGAGTACACAGACAGGATTGTGGATTGTGATGTTCCTGAGTACACAGACTGGATTGTGAAGTGTGATGTACCTGAGTACACAGACCGGATTGTGAAGTGTGATGTACCTGAGTACACAGACCGGATTGTGAAGAGTGATGTACCTGAGTACACAGACCGGATTGTGAAGAGTGATTTATCTGAGTACACAGAACGGATTGTGAAGTGTGATGTACCTGAGTACACAGACTGGATTGTGAAGTGTGATGTACCTGTGTACACAGACTGGATTGTGAAGTGTGATGTTCCTGAGTGCACAGACAGGATTGTGAAGTGTGATGTACCTGAGTACACAGACTGGATTGTGAAGTGTGATGTACCTGTGTACACGGACTGGATTGCGAAGTGTGATGTACCTGAGTACACAGTCTGGATTGTGAAGTGTGATATACCTGAGTACACAGATTGCATTGTGAAGTGTGATGTACCTGAGTACACAGAATGGATTGTGAATTGTGATGTACCTGAGTACACAGACTGGATTGTGAAGTGTGATGTACCTGAGTACACAGACTGGATTGTGAAGTGTGATGTACCTGAGTACACAGACTGGATTATGAAGTGTGATGTACTTGAGTACACAGACCGGATTGTGAAGTGTGATGTCCCTGAGTACACAGACTGGATTGTGAAGTGTGATGTACCTGAGTACACAGACTGGATTGTGAAGTGTGATGTACCTGAGTACACAGACCGGATTGTGAAGTGTGATGTACATGAGTACACAGTCAGGTTTCTGAAGTGTTATATACCTGAGTACACAGACTGGATTGTGAAGTGTGATGTACCTGAGTACACAGACCGGATTGTGAAGTGTGATGTACATGAGTACACAGTCAGGTTTGTGAAGTTTTATATACCTGAGTACACAGAGCGGATTGTGAAGTGTGATGTACATGAGTACACAGTCAGGTTTGTGAAGTGTTATGTACCTGAGTACACAGACTGGATTGTGAAGTGTGATGTACCTGAGTACACAGACTGGATTGTGAAGTGTGATGTACCTGAGTACACAGACAGGATTGTGAAGTGTGATGTACCTGAGTACATAGACTGGATTGAAAAGTGTGATGTTCCTGAATACACAGACTGGATTATGAAGTGTGATGTTCTGAGTACACAGACTGGATTGTGAAGTGTGATGTACCTGAGTACACAGACTGGATTGTGAAGTGTGATGTACCTGAGTACACAGACCGGATTGTAAAGAGTGATGTGCCTGAGTACACAGAATGGATTGTGAAGTGTGATGCACCTGAGTACACAGACTGGACTGTGAATTGTGATGTACCTGAGTACACAGAACGGATTGTGAAATGTGATGTACCTGAGTACACAGACTGGATTGTGAAGTGTGATGTACCTGAGTACACAGACTGGATTGTGAAGTGTGATGTACCTGTGTACACGGACTGAATTGCGAAGTGTGATGTACCCGAGTACACAGTCTGGATTGTGAAGTGTGATGTACCCGAGTACACAGACTGGATTGTGCAGTGTGAGGTTTCTGAGTACACAGACTGGATTGTGAAGTGTGATGTATCTGAGTACACAGACTTGATTGTGAAGTGTGATGTATCTGAGTACACAGACTGGATTGTGAAGTGTGATGTATCTGAGTACACAGACTGGTTTGTGAAGTGTGATGTATCTGAGTACACAGACTGGATTGTGAAGAGTGATGTACCTGAGTACACAGACTGGATTGTGAAGTGTGATGTCCCTGAGTAAACAGACTGGATTGTGAAGTCTGATGTCCCTGAGTACACAAACTGGATTGTGAAGTGAGATGTATCAGAATACACAGACTGGATTGTGAAGTGTGATGTATCTGAGTACACAGACTGGATTGTGAAGTGTGATGTACCCGAGTACACAGACTGGATTGTGAAGTGTGATTTATCTGAGTACACAGACTGGATTGTGAAGTGTGATGTACCTGAGTACACAGACTGGATTGTGAAGTGTGATGTACCTGAGTACACAGACTGGATTGTGAAGTGTGATGTACCTGAGTACACAGACTGGATTGTGAAGTGTGATATACCTGAGTACACAGATTGGATTGTGAACGGTGATGTCTCTGAGTACACAGTCCGTATTGTCAAGTGTGATATACCTGAGTACACTGACTGGATTGTGAAGTGTGATATACCTGAGTACACAGACTGGATTGTGAAGTGTGATGTATCTGAGTACACAGACTGGATTGTGAAGTGTGATGTACCTGAGTACACAGACTGGATTGTGAAGTGTGATGTATCTGAGTACACAGACTGGATTGTGAAGTGTGATGTACCTGAGTACACTGACTGGATTGTGAAGTGTGATATACCTGCTTACACAGACTGGATTGTGAAGTGTGATGTATCTGAGTACACAGACTGGATTGTGAAGTGTGGTGTATCTGAGTTCACGGACTGGATTGTGAAGTGTGATGTACCTGTGTACACAGACTGGATTGTGAAGTGTGATGTACCTGAGTACACAGACTGGATTGTGAAGTGTGATGTATCTGAGTACACAGACTGGATTGTGAAGTGTGATGTACCTGAGTACACTGACTGGATTGTGAAGTGTGATATACCTGCTTACACAGACTGGATTGTGAAGTGTGATGTATCTGAGTACACAGACTGGATTGTGAAGTGTGATGTACCTGAGTACACTGACTGGATTGTGAAGTGTGATATACCTGCTTACACAGACTGGATTGTGAAGTGTGATGTATCTGAGTACACAGACTGGATTGTGAAGTGTGATATACCTGATTACACAGACTGGATTGTGAAGTGTGATGTATCTGATTACACAGACTTTATTGTGAAGTGTGATGTACCTGAGTACACAGACTGGATTGTGAAGTGTGATGTACCTGAGTACACAGAGTGGATTGTGAAGTGTGATATACCTGATTACACAGACTGGATTGTGAAGTGTGATGTATCTGAGTACACAGACTGGATTGTGAAGTGTGATATACCTGATTACACAGACTGGATTGTGAAGTGTGATGTATCTGATTACACAGACTGGATTGTGAAGTGTGATGTATCTGATTACACAGACTTTATTGTGAAGTGTGATGTACCTGAGTACACAGACTGGATTGTGAAGTGTGATGTACCTGAGTACACAGAGTGGATTGTGAAGTGTGATATACCTGATTACACAGACTGGATTGTGAAGTGTGATGTATCTGATTACACAGACTTTATTGTGAAGTGTGATGTACCTGAGTACACAGACTGGATTGTGAAGTGTGATGTACCTGAGTACACAGAGTGGATTGTGAAGTGTGATATACCTGCTTACACAGACTGGATTGTGAAGTGTGATGTATCTGAGTACACAGACTGGATTGTGAAGTGTGATATACCTGATTACACAGACTGGATTGTGAAGTGTGATGTATCTGATTACACAGACTGGATTGTGAAGTGTGATGTACCTGAGTACACAGACTGGAGAGCAGAGAGAGGGCTCCCAGGGTTCCCAATGTGACACTGGAGACATGAAAAGAATAGTTACAAAGGAGGAGAAAATCAATGTTTGCACAAGGTGCCAGGAGGCCCTCAAAGCAAAACGCTGAGAAGAGAATGGGCGCGGTGACCAGGGAGGTCAATTCCTGGAGTTGGACCTGAGGACCTGACAGTAATGTCACGGGAAGTTCAGTGACCTCTCAGGGGTGGTCAAGGTCAGTGAATGTATCTTCACAGGACATCTCCCACCAAGCACAGCACCAACCTCTCCTGCTGCTCATTGTACCAGACCCCCATCACTCACCCAGTAACAATCCCTGGCACTCAGGACTCACTCCTGACAGTCAGATTCTCCACCTCATCCTCACACTCCCACCAATGCCTCCTGACCACCCCGCACGCACCCCACCCTCCCCCCACTCCGAGGATCCATAATGTCTTTCTTCCTAACCACCTTCACCGCTGACGCCTCCAGCATCACATCCATCATGCCAGCATTCAGTTTGAAACCATTTCAATTGCATTAATATTATTCAGTTCAGATTTCCTTTAAAAGGGACAGCCTGCCGTTAAGAAGAGCAGGTTGACTGCAAAACATGGGTCAGGAGTTTATCCAGGTGACAGGGTCCCGACTCCAGCAAAAGACCCACCAAGAGCCCCACGTTTCTCCTTCTGTGGGAGGCTCACCAAATAAAGTACCAATTAGGCGCGTAACTGGACAGCAGTGGACCTTTCCTGGGATCAAGGACCACACTGAAGTCCCGCCCTCTGAGAACTGCCGGCCAATCAGAGGAACTGAGCAACGCCACAGTGGAGGCAGTGGCTGCTGACAGTGGAGAACCAACCCGAGGCCTCGGAGCGGTGCAGGAACCAGGTCACAGGTAGGTCAGGGCAGGAGTGGTTCCGCGGGGTGGGGGTCATATGGGAGAGGTGTGTAGGGGGGGTCAGCATCAAGGGAAGGGGGGTTGACTCTCAGCGGGCCCCCATTCCCGATACTGGGTTCCGTGTTCAGGCACGAAGTGTCTTTTAACAAGGGACTCTCCCCTCCCCAAACGGAGCCAGGAAGCAACTCGCACGGTTTTTCTTGTCATGCGCCCCGTGTGGCGACAGGCCCCGCCCACAGCTGGGCTAATTGTGGTGGGAGTGCAATGAGGTAATTGGGAATTAATTACCCTCTGAAGGGCCTTAATTGGCGGTGGTCCCTCCCCCGTCACCATCCCACCTGATTATCGGCTCTCCCACCTCCAAACCCGCCATGGGGGAGGGGATAAAACTCCCCCCATGGTTTGTGAACAACACGACTGGGACCGCCTGAGGAACACAGAGACTGTCATCAGTGTCTGTAAACAATTTCTAATCATCTTGTTCACATCTTGTTTACTCAATTCTGCTTTTTGGTAAAATATAAAATCTACATCTCAACATTGTCCAACTTTAGCACAGCCTGTCTGTATATATTACTCAGCAGGATATATCTTCACTGAGAAGGAGACCTTTTTAACTATAATAATGACACATCTCTGATAATCATCTTCATAATTCTTTTATTGTATCTTTCATCCATTCTGTGTTTATTTGCAGAAAGCTCTGGAGGGAGGGATGGAGATCAGATAGAGGGAGGGATGGAGTTCAGATAGAGGGAGGGATGGAGGTCAGATAGAGGGAGGGATGGAGATCAGATAGAGGGAGGGATGGAGTTCAGATAGAGGGAGGGATGGAGGTCAGATAGAGGGAGGGATGGAGATCAGATAGAGGGAGGGATGGAGTTCAGATAGAGGGAGGGATGGAAATCAGATAGAGGGAGGGATGGAGATCAGATAGAGGGAGGGATGGAGATCAGATAGAGGGAGGGATGGAGTTCAGATAGAGGGAGGGATGGAAATCAGATAGAGGGAGGGATGGAGATCAGATAGAGGGAGGGATGGAGCTCAGATAGAGGGAGGGATGGAGATCAGATAGAGGGAGGGATGGAGATCAGATAGAGGGAGGGATGGAGCTCAGATAGAGGGAGGGATGGAGCTCAGATAGAGGGAGGGATGGAGATCAGATAGAGGGAGGGATGGAGATCAGATAGAGGGAGGGATGGAGGTCAGATAGAGGGAGGGATGGAGCTCAGATAGAGGGAGGGATGGAGATCAGATAGAGGGAGGGATGGAGATCAGATAGAGGGAGGGATGGAGCTCAGATAGAGGGAGGGATGGAGATCAGACAGAGGGAGGGATGGAGCTCAGATATAGGGAGGGATGGAGATCAGATAGAGGGAGGGATGGAGCTCAGATAGAGGGAGGGATGGAGGTCAGATAGAGGGAGAGATGGAGGTCAGATAGAGGGAGGGATGGAGATCAGATAGAGGGAGGGATGGAGATCAGATAGAGGGAGGGATGGAGGTCAGATAGAGGGAGGGATGGAGATCAGATAGAGGGAGGGATGGAGCTCAGATAGAGGGAGGGATGGAGATCAGATAGAGGGAGGGATGGAGGTCAGATAGAGGGAGGGATGGAGATCAGATAGAGGGAGGGATGGAGGTCAGATAGAGGGAGGGATGGAGGTCAGATAGAGGGAGGGATGGAGATCAGATAGAGGGAGGGATGGAGGTCAGATAGAGGGAGGGATGGAGGTCAGATAGAGGAAGGGATGGAGGTCAGATAGAGGGAGGGATGGAGATCAGATAGAGGGAGGGATAGAGCTCAGATAGAGAGAGGGATGGAGGTCAGATAGAGGGAGGAATGGAGGTCAGGGAGGTGTGTATCTGAGAGAAAAGAGGATGTCTCTTCACCAATCCATGCAGCTCCCTTATCCCCCATCCTGAGGACAGGCTCCACGATTACAGTTTCATGGTTTTCACCTTGTACTTTTTACTGATATGATGGATGAACGGAGCCCTGGCTAGAGACTGCACTGGATGAATGGAGCCCTGGCTGGAGACTGCACTGGATGAATGGAGCCCTGACTGGAGACTGCAAAGGATGAATGGAGCCTTGGCTGGAGACTGCACTGGATGAATGGAGCCCTGGCTGGAGACTGCACTGGATGAATGGAGCCCTGGCTAGAGACTGCACTGGATGAATGGAGCCCTGGCTAGAGACTGCACTGGATGAATGGAGCCCAGGCTGGAGACTGCACTGGATGAATGGAGCCCTGGCTGGAGACTGCACTGGATGAATGGAGCCCTGGCTGGAGACTGCACTGGATGAATGGAGCCCTGGCTAGAGACTGCACTGGATGAATGGAGCCCTGACTGGAGACGGCACTGGATGAATCGAACCCTGGCTGAAGACTGAACTGGATGAATGGAGCCCTGACTGGAGACTGCACTGGATGAATGCAGCCTTGACCAGAGACTGCACTGGATGAATGGAGCCCTGGCTAGAGACTGCACTGGATGAATGGAGCCCTGGCTGAAAAATAAACTGGATGAATGGAGCCCTGACTGGAGACGGCACTAGATGAATCGAGCCCTGGCTGAAGACTGAACTGGATGAATGGAGCCCTGGCTGGAGACTGCACTGGATGAATAGAGCCCTGGATAGAGACTGCATTGGATGAATGGAGCCATGGCTGGAGACTGCAATGGATGAATGGAGCCTTGGCTGGAGACTGCACTGGATGAATGGAGCTCTGGCTGGAGACTGCACTGGATGAATGGAGCCCTGACTGGAGACTGCACTGGATGAATGGAGCCCTGACTGGAGACTGCACTGGATGAATGGAGCCCTGGCTGGAGACTGCACTGGATGAATGAAGCTCTGGCTGGAGACTGCACTGGATGAATGGAGCCCTGACTGGAGACTGCACTGGATGAATGGAGCCCTGACTGGAGACTGCACTGGATGAATGGAGCCCTGGCTGGAGACTGCACTGGATGAATGGAGCCCTGGCCAGAGACTGCACTGGATGAATGGAGCCTTGGCTGGAGACGGCACTGGATGAATGGAGCCCTGGCTGGAGACTGCACTGGATGAATGGAGCCCTGGCTGGAGAATGCACTGGATGAATGGAGCCCTGGCTGGAGACTGAACTGGATGAATGGAGCCCTGACTGGAGACGGCACTGGATGAACGGAGCCCTGACTGGAGACGGCACTGGATGAATGGAGCCCTGGCTGGAGACTGCACTGGATGAATGGAGCCTTGACCGGAGACTGCACTGGATGAATGGAGCCCTGGCTGGAGACTGCACTGGATGAATGGAGCCCTGACTGGAGACGGCACTGGATGAATCGAGCCCTGACTGAAGACTGAACTGGATGAATGGAGCCCTGACTGGAGACTGCACTGGATGAACGGAGCCCTGACTGGAGACTGCACTGGATGAATGGAGCCTTGACCGGCGACTGCACTGGATGAATGGAGCCCTGGCTGGAGACTGCACTATATGAATGGAGCCGTGGTTAGAGACTGCATTGGATAATTGGAGCCATGGCTGGAAACTGCACTGGATGAATGGAGCCTTGGCTGGAGACTGCACTGGATGAATGGAGCTCTGGCTGGAGACTGCACTGGATGAATGGAGCCCTGGCTAAGGACTGCACTGGATGAATGGAGCCCTGACTGGAGACTGCACTGGATGAATGGAGCCCTGGCTGGAGACTGCACTGGATGAATGGAGCCCTGGCGAGAGACTGCACTGGATGAATGGAGCCTTGGCTGGAGACGGCACTGGATGAATGGAGCCCTGGCTGGAGACTGCACTGGATGAATGGAGCCCTGGCTAGAGACTGCACTGGATGAATGGAGCCCTGGCTCGAGACTGCACTGGATGAATGGAGCCCTGACTGGAGAATGCACTGGATGAATTGAACCCTGGCTGAAGACTGAACTGGATGAACGGAGCCCTGACTGGAGACTGCACTGGATGAATGGAGCCCTGGCTGCAGACTGCACTGGATGAATGGTGCCCTGGCTGGAGACGGCACTGGATGAATGGAGCCCTGGCGAGAGACTGCACTGGATGAATGGAGCCCTGGCTGGAGACGGCACTGGATGAATGGAGCCCTGGCTAGAGACTGCACTGGATGAATGGAGCCCTGACTGGAGACGGCACTGGATGAATCAAGCCCTGGCTAGAGACTGAACTGGATGAATGGAGCCCTGACTGGAGACTGCACTGGATGAATGGAGCCTTGACCGGAGACTGCACTGGATGAATGGAGCCCTGGCTGGAGACTGCACTGGATGAATGGAGCCCTGGCTGAAGACTGAACTGGATGAATGGAGCCCTGACTGGAGAAGGCACTGGATGAATCGAGCCCTGGCAGAAGACTGAACTGGATGAATGGTGCCCTGACTGGAGACTGCACTGGATGAATGGAGCCCTGACTGGAGACTGCACTGGATGAATGGAGCCTTGACCGGAGACTGCACTGGATGAATGGAGCCCTGGATGGAGACTGCACTGGATGAATGGAGCCCTGGCTGAAGACTGAACCGAATGAATGGAGCCCTGACTGCAGACGGCACTGGATGAATGGAGCCCTGGCTGAAGACTGAACTGGATGAATGGAGCCCTGGCTGGAGACTGCACTGGATGAATGGAGCCCTGGCTAGAGACTGCATTGGATGAATGGAGCCATGGCTGGAGACTGCACTGGATGAATGGAGCCTTGGCTAGAGACGGCACTGGATGAATGGAGCCCTGGCTGGAGACTGCACTGGATGAATGGAGCTCTGGCTGGAGACTGCACTGGATGAATGGAGCCCTGGCAGGAGACTGCACTGGATGAATGGAGCCCTGACCATAGACTGCACTGGATGAATGGAGCCCTGGTTAGAGATTGTATTGGATAATTGGAGCCATGGCTGGAGACTGCACTGGATGAATGGAGCCCTGGCTGGAGACTGCACTGGATGAATGGGGCCCTGACTGGAGACTGCAAAGGATGAATGGAGCCTTGGCTGGAGACTGCACTGGATGAATGGAGCCCTGGCTGGAGACTGCACTGGATGAATGGAGCCCTGGCTAGAGACTGCACTGGATGAATGGAGCCCTGGCTAGAGACTGCACTGGATGAATGGAGCCCTGGCTGGAGACTGCACTGGATGAATGGAGCCCTGGCTAATGACTGCACTGGATGAATGGAGCCCTGGCTGGAGACTGCACTGGATGAATGGAGCCCTGGCTAGAGACTGCACTGGATGAATGGAGCCCTGACTGGAGACTGCACTGGATGAATCGAACCCTGGCTGAAAAATAAACTGGATGAATGGAGCCCTGACTGGAGACGGCACTAGATGAATCGAGGCCTGGCTGAAGACTGAACTGGATGAATGGAGCCCTGGCTGGAGACTGCACTGGATGAATAGAGCCCTGGATAGAGACTGCATTGGATGAATGGAGCCATGGCTGGAGACTGCAATGGATGAATGGAGCCTTGGCTGGAGACTGCACTGGATGAATGGAGCTCTGGCTGGAGACTGCACTGGATGAATGGAGCCCTGACTGGAGACTGCACTGGATGAATGGAGCCCTGACTGGAGACTGCACTGGATGAATGGAGCCCTGGCTGGAGACTGCACTGGAAGAATGGAGCCCTGGCTAGAGACTGCACTGGATGAATGGAGCCTTGGCTGGAGACGGCACTGGATGAATGGAGCCCTGGCTGGAGACTGCACTGGATGAATGGAGCCCTGGCTGGAGACTGCACTGGATGAATGGAGCCCTGGCTGGAGACTGCACTGGATGAATGGAGCCCTGACTGGAGAATGCACTGGATGAATTGAACCCTGGCTGAAGACTGAACTGGATGAATGGTGCCCTGACTGGAGACTGCACTGGATGAATGGAGCCCTGACTGCAGACTGCACTGGATGAATGGAGCCTTGACCGGAGACTGCACTGGATGAATGGAGCCCTGGATGGAGACTGCACTGGATGAATGGAGCCCTGGCTGAAGACTGAACCGAATGAATGGAGCCCTGACTGCAGACGGCACTGGATGAATGGAGCCCAGGCTGAAGACTGAACTGGATGAATGGAGCCCTGGCTGGAGACTGCACTGGATGAATGGAGCCCTGGCTAGAGACTGCATTGGATGAATGGAGCCATGGCTGGAGACTGCACTGGATGAATGGAGCCTTGGCTAGAGACGGCACTGGATGAATGGAGCCCTGGCTGGAGACTGCACTGGATGAATGGAGCTCTGGCTGGAGACTGCACTGGATGAATGGAGCCCTGGCAGGAGACTGCATTGGATGAATGGAGCCCTGACCATAGACTGCACTGGATGAATGGAGCCCTGGTTAGAGACTGCATTGGATAATTGGAGCCATGGCTGGAAACTGCACTGGATGAATGGAGCCTTGGCTGGAGACTGCACTGGATGAATGGAGCCCTGGCTGGAGACTGCACTGGATGAATGGAGCCCTGACTGGAGACTGCAAAGGATGAATGGAGCATTGGCTGGAGACTGCACTGGATGAATGGAGCCCTGGCTGGAGACTGCACTGGATGAATGGAGCCCTGGCTAGAGACTGCACTGGATGAATGGAGCCCTGGCTAGAGACTGCACTGGATGAATGGAGCCCAGGCTGGAGACTGCACTGGATGAATGGAGCCCTGGCTAGAGACTGCACTGGATGAATGGAGCCCTGGCTGGAGACTGCACTGGATGACTGGAGCCCTGGCTAGAGACTGCACTGGATGAATGGAGCCCTGACTGGAGACGGCACTGGATGAATCGAACCCTGGCTGAAAAATAAACTGGATGAATGGAGCCCTGACTGGAGACGGCACTAGATGAATCGAGCCCTGGCTGAAGACTGAACTGGATGAATGGAGCCCTGGCTGGAGACTGCACTGGATGAATAGAGCCCTGGATAGAGACTGCATTGGATGAATGGAGCCATGGCTGGAGACTGCAATGGATGAATGGAGCCTTGGCTGGAGACTGCACTGGATGAATGGAGCTCTGGCTGGAGACTGCACTGGATGAATGGAGCCCTGACTGGAGACTGCACTGGATGAATGGAGCCCTGACTGGTGACTGCACTGGATGAATGGAGCCCTGGCTTGAGACTGCACTGGATGAATAGAGCCCTGGATAGAGACTGCACTGGATGAATGGAGCCTTGGCTGGAGACGGCACTGGATGAATGGAGCCCTGGCTGGAGACTGCACTGGATGAATGGAGCTCTGGCTGGAGACTGCACTGGATGAATGGAGCCCTGACTGGAGACTGCACTGGATGAATGGAGCCCTGAGTGGAGACTGCACTGGATGAATGGAGCCCTGGCTGGAGACTGCACTGGATGAATGGAGCCCTGGCTAGAGACTGCACTGGATGAATGGAGCCTTGGCTGGAGACGGCACTGGATGAATGGAGCCCTGGCTGGAGACTGCACTGGATGAATGGAGCCCTGGCTGGAGACTGCACTGGATGAATGGAGCCCTGGCTGAAGACTGAACTGGATGAATGGAGCCCTGACTGGAGACGGCACTGGATGAACGGAGCCCTGACTGGAGACTGAACTGGATGAATGGAGCCCTGACTGGAGACGGCACTGGATGAACGGAGCGCTGACTGGAGACGGCACTGGATGAATGGAGCCCTGGCTGGAGAC
This sequence comes from Heterodontus francisci, assembly GCF_036365525.1. Classification (NCBI taxonomy): domain Eukaryota; kingdom Metazoa; phylum Chordata; class Chondrichthyes; order Heterodontiformes; family Heterodontidae; genus Heterodontus; species Heterodontus francisci. The sequence goes on along the minus strand of NC_090378.1, from coordinate 118,180,578 downwards.
TGCACTGGATGAATGGAGCCTTGACCGGAGACTGCACTGGATGAATGGAGCCCTGGCTGGAGACTGCACTGGATGAATGGAGCCCTGACTGGAGACGGCACTGGATGAATCGAGCCCTGACTGAAGACTGAACTGGATGAATGGAGCCCTGACTGGAGACTGCACTGGATGAACGGAGCCCTGACTGGAGACTGCACTGGATGAATGGAGCCTTGACCGGCGACTGCACTGGATGAATGGAGCCCTGGCTGGAGACTGCACTATATGAATGGAGCCCTGGTTAGAGACTGCATTGGATAATTGGAGCCATGGCTGGAAACTGCACTGGATGAATGGAGCCTTGGCTGGAGACTGCACTGGATGAATGGAGCTCTGGCTGGAGACTGCACTGGATGAATGGAGCCCTGGCTAAGGACTGCACTGGATGAATGGAGCATTGACTGGAGACTGCACTGGATGAATGGAGCCCTGGCTGGAGACTGCACTGGATGAATGGAGCCCTGGCGAGAGACTGCACTGGATGAATGGAGCCTTGGCTGGAGACGGCACTGGATGAATGGAGCCCTGGCTGGAGACTGCACTGGATGAATGGAGCCCTGGCTAGAGACTGCACTGGATGAATGGTGCCCTGACTGGAGACTGCACTGGATGAACGGAGCCCTGACTGGAGACTGCACTGGATGAATGGAGCCTTGACCGGAGACTGCACTGGATGAATGGAGCCCTGGATGGAGACTGCACTGGATGAATGGAGCCCTGGCTGAAGACTGAACTGGATGAATGGAGCCCTGACTGGAGACGGCACTGGATGAATGGAGCCCTGGCTGAAGACTGAACTGGATGAATGGAGCCCTGGCTGGAGACTGCACTGGATGAATGGAGCCCTGGCTAGAGACTGCCCTGGATGAATGGAGCCTTGGCTGGAGACGGCACTGGATGAATGGAGCCCTGGCTGGAGACGGCACTGGATGAGCGGAGCCCTGACTGGAGACTGCACTGGATGAATGGAGCCCTGGCTGGAGACGGCACTGGATGAACGGAGCCCTGACTGGAGACTGCACTGGATGAATGGAACCCTGACTGGAGACTGCGCTGGATGAATGGAGCCCTGGCTGGAGACGGCACTGGATGAACGGAGCCCTGACTGGAGACGGCACTGGATGAATGGAGCCCTGACTGGGGACTGCACTGGATGAATGGAGCCCTGGCTGGAGACTGCACTGGATGAATGGAGCCCTAGCTGGAGACTGCACTGGATGAATGGAGCCCCGGCTGGAGACTGCACTGGATGAATTGCGCTCTGTCTGGAGACTGATGACTATAAACGTTACTGCAAACACTGAGCCATGGCTGATACTTTACATGCAGCAAGGGTTCGAGTGTAATTCCACCATTGTATTAGAAATTGGGCAGGAACAGGCGCACTCCGGATCTATAGACTCCTGTCTTCAATGACTGAGCATCCACTGCTCTCTGGGAAACAGAATTCCAAAGATTCACAACCCCTTGAGTGAAGAACTTTCTCCTGATCTCAATCCGAAATGGCCGACCCCTTATTCTGAGACTGTGACCCCTAGTTCTAAATTCTGCAGCCAGGGGAAAACATCCTCCCAGTATCTACCCTGTCAATCACATTAAAAATTGTATATCTTTCAATCAGATCACCTCTCATTCTTCTACATTTCAGGGAATAATATCCCAGTCTACTCAATCTCTCCTCATAGGACAATCCCCGCATCCCAGGAATCAGTCTGGTGAATCTTTGCTGCTCTCCTTCCAAGGCCAGAATATCCTTCCTTTGGTCAAGAGACCAAAACTGGCCACAGTTCTCCAGGTGTGGTCTCAGCAAGGTCCGATCCAACTGCAATAAGACTTCTTCACTCTTCCATGTACAGGAGCTGACACAGAGTCTCTGTCTCCATCTCACTCCCTCTCACTCCCTCTCTCTCTCTCTCCATCTCACTCTCTCTTTTTCTCTCTCTCAATCTCTGTCCCGTCCTCTACCTCTGAAGGTGTTCTATGGATGTGAGTGTTTAATATAAGGTGGTGTTTGTCAGTATATTTTCTCTACTGTATGGTTTATGAACATGGTGAGAGGGGATTAGGGATCTGTTCTTTGATGTGAGGCAGTGATGTCTGTTCCAGTGACTCAGACTGTGATGCTGTTGTTTTCTGGGACTGACACTATGATATCGATTGTAATTTCACTCAGTGTGACAGGAGGTTACATTGCTTGATCAGTGGTGAGGGCGGAGCAGACTGAACAAGGACCTGTCATCATCAGTCACTGCCGAACACCTTCACACACACCGCACAGTCCGGAAACTTCTTCACTAAATATTCTTTCAGCTCCTTAATTACAGCCCTGGATCTGAAAAGGGAAAAAGAGAAAGACATCTTTTAGAGACGGTCAATGGACACAATGTAGACTGTGCATTACCCACTAATGACACTACCTCCATATTTAACTCATTGTTTAAACTCCAGCACACCTCCTGTTCCAATCCACATGTTTCAGCCAAAGAGCCGTATAATTCTACAGCACAGGAGGAGGCCGTTCAGCCCCTCGTCTCTCTGCCAGCTGTTTGCTCGAGTAATTCACGACTAACATCTCAGTTTAATATCTGTTGTGGGGAAGTTATTTGAATCTGTTATTAGGGACAGAATGACTGACAAATAGAAACTGATCAGAGAGAGTCAGCACGGATTTAAAAAGGGTGAAACATGTTTAACTAATCGAGTTGTATTTTTTGAAGAGGTCACTAATGTGGTAGATAAGGGAATGTCTATGGATGTTATTTATATGGATTTCCAGAAGGCATTTGAGAAGGTTCCACACAAGAGACTGTTCGCAAAATAGAAGCATATGGAATGTGAGGAAACCTTTTGACATGGGTAAGGAATTGGTTAGGAGGTAGGAGACAGAGAGGAGGGATAATGTGAGGCAAGATGAGGCAACATCGAGGTGTTGCTGGAACAGGAGCCAATGTAGGTTAGTGATCACAGTGATGGGGGAATGTGAATTCAGGGGTGATCTCATTGAGGTATTTAAGATGAATAAAGGATTAAGATGATTCGGAGAGATGGCGAGAAACTGTTTCCTCTGGTGGGGGAGTCGAGAACAAGGGGACATAATCTTAATATTAGAGCTCGGGGTGATGTCAGGAGGCATTTCTTCACATAAAGGTGAGTGGAAATCGGGAACTCTCTCCCTCATAAAGCTGTTGAGGCTGAAGATCAATTTAAACATTTAACAATGAGCTTGATAGATTTTGTTGGGTCGGGGTATTGTGGGTTATGGGACCAAGGCAGGGAGATGGAGATCAGATACAGATCAGATGATCTAACTGGAGGATAGAACAGGCTCGATGGGCTGAACAGCCTCCTCCTGTTCCTATATTCCCAATCCCACTACCCTGCTCTATCCCCATAGTCCTGTATTCTCCTCAGATTCACATGTTTATTGAATACAATTTGAATAAAAACCTGAAGTTTAATCCCCGAGAGGCTGCTGAATGTTTAGTGAATTCTCGGTTTTGATTTCAGATTTCTACTATCTGTAGTTTTTAGTTTCCAAACGCTGTTGATTGTTTTAATTCAAGGGTTTATCGATCTGCATTTCCACTTTCAAGGAATGATGTAATTGAACCCGAGATCTCTCTGCTTCTACACATCCTTCATCAGCTTTTCACTCCTTTTCCTTCCAAAACCCATCATCTCAAACCCCTCGCCATTGAATTGTGTCAGTCTCCGATCTGTCCCTTCCCTGATCCCTCTCCCCGAGTCTTTGTCTCTTCTCCTCCCTGTTTGTCAAACCTCTCCTTCTGTGTAATCAGCACATTCCAATGATCGTGCTCCCTCTGTCCAAGACCAAATCATCGATATATATCAGCAACAAGTCACCTCTTTAATGTAGAGAAACATCGCACGCCACCTCACATGACATCAGGAAAACAGACACAAGTAATAGAGAGAGATTAGGAGGGGTGACCAAATGCTTGGTTAAAGATGTGGGTTTTAAGGAGGGTGAAGTGTTTCAAGGAGACCAAGGTTAAAGGAGGTTCTAGATATGGGGGGTGGGTCAAGACTACGGAGGGATTTCAATCCAGAGAGTAGAATTTTACATTGAAATTTGAGGGTGTTTGGGGATGGAAGCCCAATGTAGGTCAGCATGGACGGGGGTGATGGTGAACAGGACTTGGTTTGGAACAGGATAGAGAGAGCAGAGCTTCGGATGAGCTGAAGAATACAGAGAGTGGAGGATGGCAGTCTGGTCAGGAGAACACTGGAATAGTAAAGTTAGAGGTGACAAAGACATGAAGAAGAGTTTCAGTAGTGGAAGGAGTGAGGGAGGGGCAGAGATGGGCAATGTTACAGAGGGGAAAGTGGATAATCATTGAGATGTGGAGGATTTGGGGTCAGATCAGGGTCAAAGATGAGACTAAGGTTGTAAAGAGTCTGGTTCGGCAGCAGACAGTGTTCAGGGAGAGGGATGGAGTTTGTACCAGAAACTGAAGACAATGGCTTTGATCTTCCCAATGTGTTCCCCAGTGAGACTGGGTCCTCAGTGCTGACTGGTCTTAGCTGCTGTTATTTTCTTTGATTGGACGGTTATTATTAGAGACTCCGACCACAGCAGAAATCCCCAATGTAAAAAATAACTGCAAAGACTGTCAGATCGGAAGATTGAAACTTAACTAACAGAGGAAGTGAAAGAAGGAGCTCGGAGCAGCTGGACGTTTGTTAATGACACGGGACAAAACTGTGAACCGCACACACTACCTAGAATCTTACAGCACAGAAGGAGGCCATTCAGCCCATCGTGCCTGTGAGCTACCCAATTCCTCCCACTGTCCCTCTCCAGCCCCATAACCCAGCAAATCTTTCCTTTTCAGGTCTATCTCCAATTCCCTCTTCTAGACCTGGGCCCACAGTACGAGACTGTCCCTAACCTGGGCTCGAAATTGGCATCTCATTCATTCATTGGAAGACAAAACGCCTGGTGTGGGAAATGGAGCTCAGGACTCGGAACATTCCCACTCCCCTCCTGAGGGACACTTCATGCTGGGGTAACAGTTCCATGGACCCCGACAGCACATTCCTACCTCACTCACTTCCCCATTCTGTGGGTGAACAATATGATGGTCACACATGTGGTCCCCGTGCCGCCATGCTACCACGATCGACCGCACGGCGGCCCAACATAAAACGATGGTCGTGCTGCCCCCTCAATCACGTGGAGGGTGGGTGCTCTGCCACGCTGGCAACAGCATCAGCTGCCTTTACACAGGCGCTGGTGCCATTTTGAAAGGACAGCCAGTCCTGCTGCTACATTTACATTTTTAATGGCCTAACCCCTCCCCACCCAATGAACTGCAAAATAAACTCTCGCCCCTTCCCCCCAATAACAATTAAATGTAATGGTTGTCCTCCTCTCCCCCAACAAAACACTTACCTGCAAGACTTGACCTTCCCCCCAAACTGATCAAAGTTCAGAGGTCACCCCTTCCCACCCTTCCCTACACTATTAATGCTGATTGGATCCTGATCCCCCTCTCACTGCACTAAAGGTCCTAAGTCTCCCCCCATCCCCACCTCGGTGGTGCTAGTTTTCCCTGGACGGGGAAGTGAAGGTGTGAAAGCCGGCCGCCACTCGGAAGATCGCGGGCAGCCGGGAAGATTGCTGTTGATTTTATTTAAATTTATTCATTTACTTAATTTAAATATGTAAAGTCGGATCCCATCACCCAGCAGTGGAGGGACCGCCCTGGAGCCACGTCACCACCAGGAAGATCGGGTCCGACACTCCTGGCGTCGGACTCCGTGTCCGGCCGCTGTCAGAATGATCTTCCGGCCCCCCCGCCACCATCCCCCGCCACGGATCCCGACATCGGGACCTCAACAAAATCCCAGCCTACATGTGTAAACCTGGACCCTGTTAGCAGGATATTTGACTGCAGGGGCCATCACAACTGTGTCCAATTCTGTCCCCACCTGAAATCCACACACAACTTGCATTTATATAGCACCTTTAAAGTACAAAACATCACAAGATGCTTCACAGAGCCACAGTAAGAGGAACGGGGTAGGGGGTGAGGAGACTTTCGGAAGAGTGATCAAAGTCTTGGGTGAAAGGATGGAGTTTGATGGAGCAGAGAGAGACCTGGAGAGGGGGAGGGATTAATGGCGGGAGTTCAGAGAGCAGGGCCGAGGCATCTGAAGGCTCTGCTGTCAATGGTGGGATGAAGGAAGCAGCGATGGGCAGGAGAGGCGAGTTAGAAGATGGAAGAGTGAGGGAGGGAATGTGAGTCTGCAGCAGGAGGCAGAGGGTAGGGAGGAGGGAAACAGAGGTCAGTGAGGTCAGGGTAGTAGGTCAGTGAGGTCAGGGGTAGTGTTGGAACGGCACTTGGTGTCAGACAGTGTACTGACCACTGCATTTCAGACAAGTCGGGGTTTATGGAGAGTGGATGAAAGAAGCCGGCAGCAGACATGGGAATAATCAAGTTTGGAGACAAGATGAGCAGGGATAAGGGTTTGTGTGGTCAAGGGGCTGATGTAGTGTAGAGACAGGCAATGTTGTGGGGACAGAAATAAGAGGCTCACATGATGGAGAGGATGTGGGGTTTGAAGCTCAACTACTTTAGGCCCAGTGGGAAGGAGGCCCATGTTTACTGATCCCTACTGGAGGCCCAGTGGGATGGAGGCCCATGTTTGCTGGTCCCTATTGGATGCCCAGTGGGAAGAAGGCCCATGTTTACTGGTCCCTATTGGATGCCCAGTGGGAAGAAGGCCCATGTTTACTGGTCCCTATTGGATGCCCAGTGGGAAGGAGGCCCGTGTTTACTGGTCCCTATTGGAGGCCCAGTGGGAAGGAGGCCCATGTTTACTGGTCCCTATTGGATGCCCAGTGGGAAGAAGGCCCATGTTTACTGGTCCCTATTGGATGCCCAGTGGGAAGAAGGCCCATGTTTACTGGTCCCTATTGGATGCCCAGTGGGAAGGAGGCCCGTGTTTACTGGTCCCTATTGGAGGCCCAGTGGGAAGGAGGCCCATGTTTACTGGTCCCTATTGGATGCCCAGTGGGAAGAAGGCCCATGTTTACTGGTCCCTATTGGATGCCCAGTGGGAAGGAGGCCCATGTTTACTGGTCCCTATTGGAGGGTCCAGTGGGAAGGAGGCCCATGTTTACTGGTCCCTATTGGAGGGTCCAGTGGGAAGGAGGCCCGTGTTTACTGGTCCCTATTGGAGGCCCAGTGGGAACGAGGCCCATGTTTGCTGGTCCCTATTGGAGGCCCAGTGGGAAGGAGGCCCATGTTTACTGGTCCCTATTGGAGGGTCCAGTGGGAAGGAGGCCCGTGTTTACTGGTCCCTATTGGAGACCCAGTGGGAAGGAGGCCCGTGTTTACTGGTCCCTATTGGAGGGTCCAGTGGGAAGGAGGCCCGTGTTTACTGGTCCCTATTGGAGGCCCAGTGGGAACGAGGCCCATGTTTGCTGGTCCCTATTGGAGGCCCAGTGGGAAGGAGGCCCGTGTTTACTGGTCCCTATTGGATGCCCAGTGGGAAGGAGGCCCATGTTTACTGGTCCCGATTGGAGGGTCCAGTGGGAAGGAGGCCCATGCTTACTGGTCCCTATTGAAGGGTCCAGTGGGAAGGAGGCCCATGTTTATTGGTCCCGATTGGAGTGTTCAGTGGGAAGGAGGCCCATGTTTATTGGTCCCGATTGGAGTGTTC